>NC_135343.1:59527234-59846898 GCF_023851605.1 Tamandua tetradactyla | reverse complement strand
TCCCGAAGAGTCCAGGCAGGTACTGCAGGTGAGGCCAGCACCGGGTAGCATGTGGAATATGATCAAAAGCATGACCATGTTCTGCCTAGAATAGCGTGTAGATGCTATTAGTCAGATATTTCCTAGGGTTCCTCCAACCTTGGCACTGTTGACAGCTTGTGCTGGGTAATTCCTTTTTTGGGGGATTGGGGGCTGGCTTGTGTGTTGTAGGATGTGTAGCAATATCCTTGGCCTCTGTCCACTAGATGACAAGAGCAGCTCCTCCCTTTGGTTGTGACAACTGAAAATGTTATCCTTGGTTGCGAACCACCGAGATACCGAACCTGCATGGCTGCTGCTAATTCTGAAGTTAACAGCTCAGGGCCCACATTGCCAATACCCTGTCTGGAAGACATCCTTAGAAGTCTTGCAGGATGAAGCCCATGGTCTTCCAGAGGACGAGGTCCCTGCGTGTGGATCACCACAGGCCTCAGTGTGGCTGTGACAGATGCAATCCCACTTGGCTGACCTGAGGTGGTCCTGGACCTAAACAGGGTGTGGTTCTTGCTGGACAAGTACCTGGTTGATAAAATTGCTCAATACTGCAAATTTGTCCCCCATGTCCTGGGACTGCAGGGAAACGTTAGCTCTTTGGAGCCCAGCAGCTTCTAACCTTTCTTTAGGTCTCTCCCTGGAAACATGTACCACACACACTCATGCACACACAGAATTCTACATATAATTTCTGAAGGGCAATCATGTACTGGAAGTTAAGAATCCCTGCTGGGATGTCTCATAATGTAAATTAGCATTCTCTGATATGCTGCTTTCCCACTTCTAGCAATTTAGTCTAAAAAAATACTAACTTCCAATGCATAAATACGTTGTATGTGTTTGTCAACATTGTTTATGGAAATCTCTCATATGGACAAGAATAGAGAAATTGGAAAGTTATGGTACTTAATTTACAACAGAATACTATGCAGCTATTAAAGAGATATAGAGCCATAAGTACAGATCGTGATTTTCCGTTGGATATAAAATTTTTGGCTATGATATTCTGCTATATAAGAAAATACTGCAATTTAATAGAGTATCATCCTGTTTTTGTAAAAATTATTACATATGAGTAAGTATAAATATATATATATATATCATATTTGTGGGTTCAACAATAAATTCAGAAAGTCTGCACATCAAACTTTAGAGTGCTTACCTCTTGGGGCTGGGGGTGGGATATATACTTTCCCTGTATTCACTCCTGTGTTCTTTAAATTTATAAAACTTTGCAAGAATTATTTCTGTAAATTGAGAAAAAAAAAAAGAGCAACAGTTACGATGCACCTGTTGTGTCTAGGGTGTGAAGGCTGGCAGATGACCAGGCTGAATGGAGCCAGGCAGTGTTGGACCTCGCCAGCAACCCCAGTGCTGGAGCACAGCACCCCCAACCCCAAGGAAACCCCCAAATACTCGGACCTCTTCTCGTGCTGGCGCCACTGCAGAACTCTCTGTGAGAAGAAGGACAGCCACCCTGTGCTTCATTGTGTTGATTCTTCCAAAGTCAATTTATTATTCCCAGGGGGCCACAGAATTTTAATTTTTAAAATATACCTATTTATCACACACACCTTGGACACCACCTGCAGTCCTAGCTTAAGCTACAATTTTCTGAGATTCCCTATCCCAGGGGCAATACTGCCCTGCACACTCCTTTGGGTTGATAATTTTATTAGAGACTGGACTCCAATTGTGGTATCGGAACTCTGGCTGGGCCTTGAGAACCATCTCTCATGCATCACGTTGGGGTAGCCCTCGCAGGCCTGGCCTGGTGTGTGCAAACCCTGCCCCCTCCTTTGACTCCTGCCCCTGCCAGGCCCACTGCTGCCACCACTGTCACTGCCAGGCGCTGACCTCTTCCCTTGGCCTCCTGCCATGCTTCCATCCTGAAGTTCCCTTAGGCACAACCGGGAGCACGGGAAAGGGGGATGCTGCTAAAGATTTCTGTATGGTGCCCTGTTTTTGCTCTTATTCTAAGCAAGCAAATTCCAAACAGTTTTTAATAGTAATTGGATTCTGATGTAGGTTTTCCTCTAGTGAACTGAACACTGAATACAGATACCCCTCCTCTTTTCAGTTATTTTTTTAAACTTACTAAGTTTTTCATTTGGAAGTAATAAAGCACAATTAAAGCAAATTTGGAACAACAGAATTGAGAGTCCAGAAATAAACCCATACATATATGATCAATAACTTTTCAACAAGGGTTCCAAGATCATTCAATGGGGAAATAATTGTTTCTCAGATTTTAATCAGAGAGTTACTATTTGACCCAGCAACTCCATTCCTAGTTATATACCCAATAGAATTGAAAACATACCTCTACCAAACACTTGTACATGTACATACACAATTTGAAATGGTAAATTATATAGCGTGTGAATTATATTTCAATAAAAAAAGTTTTTAAAAGAAAATTGGGGAAAAAAGAGGCAAAAAATCACCTAAACTGTCAGTTCTTTAAAAGCATTACTGTTAACATTCTTTTCTTTTGTTTTTCTAATATAATATAATAGAGAGCTGGAAATACATAATGCAAATATATTGGTTTCACAGAATATTACATCATTTAACATTAGTATTTTCCATGTTATCACCTAGTCTTTGTATTTATAATCATAAAGGATTCCACAATAATAGAAGCAAGAATTTTACTTACCAATTCCCTAATTGTTAGACAGACCATAACTTTCCATTATTCTGAACAACACTGAACTTCTTGGGCATATAGCCTTTTTCTATCTTTGGAATTCTGTCTTAGGAAAGATTCTCCAAAGAAGAATTAATGGGTCAAAGTAGATTACTGGATGAAAAACCTTATTGATATGTGTTGCTGAAGTTTCTTCCCAAAGAGTTAAGTAGTTTTGGGTCTGGCCAATTTCTGTACTCCCTGTTCTTGATATTATACACAAAGGGAAGGGAGAAGTGTTGGCCTCTCCAAGTTGTTAACTTTGGGTGACCGAGGAGCAGGAAGCAGTCAGCTGGCCAGGCCAGGCACCAGTGGACAGAGAGCCCCCAGAGTGATCCCCACGTGAACTTTCAGGGGCTGCGCCATCCTCTTGGATCGACAGAGGCTCCTACTTGGGCAAACTTGAAGTTCATGGAGTTCCATCAATCTAGTAACTTCTCTGGGAGACTTGACAATGGTCCAAACACCCAGACTTGTAAAATCACCACCATCCAGGCAGAGGACATGATTAGACAGTTTCCGAGAAATGCTAACAGCTAATAATCATGTGAAAGGGTACTCAACTTCACTCATAGTTTAAAAATGCAAGGCAAAACAAGGAGATTCCATTTTTCATCTATCAGATTGGCAAAAGAAGTAACTGCTTGATAACGCCCAGTGTTCACAAGATTATGGGGAAATAGGTAGCCTCATACACACTGTTGCTGGGAGTGTAAACAGATTCAACTGTTTTGGAGGGCAATTTGGCAATGTCTGTCAACATTTTGATGCCTGTACTCTGACTCAGCAGTTCTACCACTAGGTACTCACCCTGGGGCAGAATGGGCAAAACTGTGCCAAAATCATGTGTGAGGTTATTGATTGCCACATTGTTTGCACTAACAAAAAACTGGAAAACACCTAGACATCCATCAGCAGGGGACTGGTCAAATACAGCCATATGATAAAAGTATGCAGTTATTAAAACATGAGGTAGAACTGTAGGTGCTAATATGGAAGAGCTTTTAAATACGTTGTGTTGGAAAAGTACAGTGTGCACAACAGTATAGATTTCGCGTGTTAAATTAAAAATAAATAGATGTATAGGTATATAAGGAGTTCTTTTCCTCCGAGAAGGATGGATAAGAAGTGGTAGCAAATTTTGGAGAGTGGCCCTGGGGACTGGAGGGATGAAGAATAATTTTTGTTCTTTATTTGATGCTCTTCTATAATATTTGAATTTTCTATGCCATATGAGTGTAAGACAATTAAGAAAACATTTTAAAAGAGACAAGGAATGTGAGGATGTAAAGAAGAAGGCAAACTACCTTACGCTGGATATGACTCCCGGGGGTGTAAAATCTCCCTGGCAATGTGGGACAGAAATCTTGGAATGAGTTGGGACCTGACATCAAGGGAATGAGAAAACCTTCTTGACCAAAATGGGGAAGAGAGAAATGAGAAAAAATGAAGTGTCAGTGGCTGAGAGATTTCAGACAGAGTCAAGAGGTTATCTTGGAGGTTATTCTTACACATATAGATAACCCTTTTCAGTTTATGGTATATTTGAGTGGCTAAAGGGAAGTACCTGAAGCTGTAGAGCTGTGTTCTAGTAGTCTTGCTTCTTGAAGACGATTGTATGAAGATATAACGTGTACAGTGTGATTGTGTTGTTGTGAAAAGCTTGTGTCTGATGCTCTTTTTATCTAGGGTATGGACAGATGAGTAAAAAATATGGAGAAAAAATAAACAAATTATGGGGGAAACAAAGGTTGAAATACATTGGGTAGATGGAAATATTAGTGGTCAATGAGAGGGAGGGGTAAAGGACATGGTATGTGTGAGTTTTTTACTTTTTATTTCTTTTTCTGAAATGATGGCAAATAGTCTAAAAATGATCATGGTAATGAATATACAACAATGTGATGATATTGTGAGCCATTGATTGTACACCATGTATGGAATGTTTGTATGTTAAGAATATTTGTGTTTGTACGTTGTTTTATCAATAAACATATTTAAAAAAAGAGAGAGAGCAAAGAGTGAGCCCTCAGATGGGAAATTATGGTTTGTCCTGACACAAGACAACCTTACTTTGATGTATTGATAAACGCATCATTACCAGATCATCACGGGTTTTAGAAAGATCCCAGTGGTGGCAGTCTGGACTAGGAGGTCAGAAGGCTTGTGAAGTAGAGCAGTGTCAAATTTAGGAGATGATGGTGAGAATGGAGCAGAGGCCCCCATAGGAGGGTTAATAAAAGGGGCAATTGACAGCCTTAGTGTCTTATTGGAAGGAGAGAACGAGAGAGAAGTTGTATGTCTTGGGCAGAGGAATGGATGTGATGCTGTGGATGGAAACACTCAGGAGGGAGAGGTTTAGAGATCAGAAGGGGATGGGGAAGAAAGCAGTGAGGTCAATTTAAACATATTGAGTTTGGGGAGTATGAGGGACACACAAGTGGAGATGTTTAGTAGACATCCGGACATGGGGCTCTGAAAACAATGGGTTGGTGATGGAACCCATCAGATGACATGGTAGCGGAAATGGAATGGAGTAGGGACCTGTGTAGATCAAAAAGAGGCCTGGTTCAAGGTGAGATTTCAGAGATTACCTCCCCTTAAGGTCTGGGTAGAGGGAGAGGAGCTCAGAAGTATGGGAGCAGCAGGAAGGAAACCAGGAGAAATGGGTCACAGATGACCAGTCTCTCCTCCTGGATGGACCTCTCACAGGCTATTTAAACTACTCCCTCACCTGTGCCAGTTCCTCTGCTCTTGCCACACCCACCTACCCAGCAAAAGTCTAGCCCTGGATTTTCTGTTTAATCCCTGAAAAAGGCCACCCAACCAGCAAGAATGGCCCCACTCCCAATTCATGGTTGATACATCCACTGGGCTCGCTCAGTGCCCACTTGCCAAACTTATTTATTTATTTTGGAGGTGTTTTTTGGGGGGGTGGGTAGGGGAAGTGCATGGTCTAGGAATTGAACCCAGGTTTCCTGCATGGCAGGCGAGAATTCTACCCCTGAACTACCCTTGCACCACCCCCAAACTCTTTTTTACTTACCCTTGGTTGGCTTTGGCTCTCATTCCTCATAGCTTTTGTAAATATTCACCACCTCGGCTCCTCAAATCTCACCTCCACTCTCATCTTTGCCACTAATCCTGCCTCCCCGCTATTCTTGGCCCTGAGGAGTGAGTGCCTTAAACTTCTCAGCCCTTTTCTCTATAATGTATTCAAAACCAAACCTAGCTTCTTTCCCAGGTGGCCGCCTCCAAGGATGAGGCTCAGTTCCCGTGTAGCTCCAGTGTCTCTCCAGGCCCCTGACATTCTTCCATCATTGAGCCTGCGCCAGCCAATCCTCCTTCTGCCTCTGCCGTGCCATTTGCCATGCTGAACCACAGGTGTCCCTCTGTCTGTCGCCTCCACAAAGCTCAATACCATGCGTGTCGCTTTTCTCCCTTAATTTCTTAAAGGTACATAACATCTATGTGGGAAGATACACAGATTGTAAGTGCATAGCTCATACAATCTTCACAAACTGAACACAACTCATGCAAGAGGCATCAGGAAGAATCCAAGTGTTCCAGCACCCCAGAACTCCCTCGGGCTCTCTTATGCTTCCCATCTCGCTCCTGAGAGGATCCACCAGTCTTTTCAGCTGCGTAAAGTTGTTTTTTCTGTTTTTGTATGCTTTAACAATGGTTCAAAAATAGTCGGTACTCTTTTGTCTCTGGCTTTTTTGATCAATATCCTTTTTGTGAAATTCATCCATATCATTGCATATTTCATTTCCATTGCCGTATAATATTCCATTGTGTGTGTGAATGGACCACGATTTATTTATCCATTTCGGGAATGATGATAATTTAGGTATTTTCCAGTTTGGGTCTATGCAAATGGCAGGCATTATGTGTTTTATTCATCTTTATTTTTCATTTTTTATTCGTAATGATTTGTGTAGAACAGATGAGAAAGTTCGAGGCATCCTTTGCCACTGCATTCTTGGATGCTCAGATAATACCTGAAATATACCCAAAGCTGGGTACTAGACTTAAAATGTTTTTCAAAAGGATATCAGCAAGTCAGATTATCTGATGATGTGTCTAGAAACCACACAATGTCAGGTATGTTGGAACCGAAGAAGTTTATTTTGGAAATTAGAACAAAGGGGATTAGACAGGTTCCAGGTTACTTTAGCAGACAGCGTTTGGGGGAGGCAGCTTTCTCTTCAATAATAATCACTATATTAGCTAGTGGGTGTTAAACACAGTAGACACCAGACCCTGGCGTGAGCTTAGGGTGTAGGGTTCATTAATTTCAATTTGAGGAGGACTTCTTTTTTATTTTCCCTCTTTTTTTTATTAATTAAAAAAGTTAACAACAAACAAATAAAACAATAAGATATCATTCCATTCTACATATATAATCAGTAATTCTTTTTTTTTTTTTTTTTTTAGGGAGGAAGGGAAGGAAAGACAGAGAGAAGGAAGGAAGGGAGGAAGAAAGGGAAACATCTTTAAACATTTTCTTGTTTTATTGTATTTTGTTTGTTTGTTTGTTTTTTTTACATGGGCTGGGGCCGGGAATCGAACCGAGGTCCTCCGGCATGGCAGGCAAGCACTTTGCCCGCTGAGCCACCGCGGCCCGCCCCTATAATCAGTAATTCTTAATATCATCACATAGTTGCATATTCATCATTTCTTAGTACATTTGCATCGATTTAGAAAAAGAAATAAAAAGACAACAGAAAAAGAAATAAAACAATAATAGAGAAAAAAAAGTTATACATACCATAACCCTTACCCCTCGCTTTCATTTACCACTAGCATTAGGAGAACTTCTTTTAACACTGCGACTTGGACACCAGCTACTTAAGGAAACTGTGCTCACTTCTGGGTGGCAGTCGCTAGTACTCGTGAGCCCTGGGGAGTTGCATTGGGAGGCTTCATCATTTGCCTGTAAAGTTGTCCTGGGACTTGGCTCCCAGCCCGCGTGCCCTCCTCACCCAACCGCCTCCTGTCATCCGAGTGGCCTCCAGCAGGGTCTCACTGTGCCTCATCACAGCAGTGCAAATTGTAAATGTTCCTGTCAGAGCTTCCTCCCAGGCCTTGCCCTGAACTTGGGGCCCACCTGTCCTGTCTGGGGGCATCGCCTCTCCGTCCCAAGACGTCTGTCCGGCATTGTCCTTCCTTCCGGTGACCTGCATGGGACGCGCTTGGCTGGGGCGGTGGACCACAGCTGGACTCACCCTCCAGATAGCGCAGGATCATTTTGGGTTTTCCCAGAAAGGGGTATATTTGAGACAAAAAGTGTGAGGCAGGAACAATTAAATTTGGAAACTCTCCCGAAAAGATTAAAAAAAAAAAAGAGCAAGAGAAATCCTTCTCTAAACGTAGCTGTCTCTAAACGCAGCTGCCTCAGAAAGAAGAAAAGCCCAGACTAATAGATCCGGGCTGTCGAAGGCAAAGAGGCATGCATGTGTCAGGTGAGGCAGGAGGCAGGGTACACTGTGCTGGCCCCGGATGAGATACTTTATCTGGACATCAACGCCCAAGGCCAAGGCCTGGCAGCTGCAGAGTCACACAAAAAAACGGTGTGATTTGAGGATGTAGCCTGCTGCCTCCTCTTCCCTCTCTCTGCCACCCTAGGATCCCTCTTCTCACTTCCCTCTCTCCTGTTTGTCCCAAATCCTTTAACGTCTGTGATTTTTTAGAAGGGAGCTAGGAAGGTTTAGGGAGCTCGGGCAGGTCTGGGCAGGTCCCAGAAGCCATCCCAGCAACCCTAGAGCGTGCTTTTTATTTCTTCTCTTCTGCCAGACAGAGCCAAGCACACAGCAACAGAGTTAACACAATAAATATCGCAGGCCTGACCTTTCTCCTTCGGAGCTGCCCTGACTCCCCAGCTCTGGCTTGCTGGTGCTTAAAGAGGATTAGCACGTTGCGGTCATCCTCAGGCCCCACACTAGGGCATGACGGGAATCAAAACTGTGATTACCTTATTTGACTTAAAAAAAATTTTCCACTTGAAAGACAGAATCCCCGGGAGAAATACACCGGGACTTACACAAATACAACCTTAAATTGGATTTTCAACAGTGTTTGCCGGCTGTTTGCCAGGTGCTGCTTTGGGTTCTCGTCTGTGATTGATGTTGGTTCCATGTGGGAAACTAGTCCTGGAGAGGCTGGAGGGGCTGCCAAGGCCGCAGGACCTGGATGCCAGGGGACTTTCCCAGGAGCCTTGGCAGTTGTTGCCATGGGCCCTTAGAAACCCTCGGTGCCCTGGCACCAAACCTGCGGCTCACCCAGAGTAAGTGGCCATGGGGCCCACACCACCTCCCTCAGACCCTGTCTTATCCTTGCACTGCCCCTCCCCAGCCAATGTCTGAAGGAAGAGAAAGGAAGGAGTGTTCTCAGCTGGGAGGGACTTTCACAATATTGAGACTAAATATTTATTTTAGCTCCTCGTATCACTCTGAGCTAATATACACAGTGTCCCTCTGCCCTCAATGCTCACCCCCTCTTCTATGCCTGCCCCAGGACTTGGCCAGGATGCCACTTTCTCAGGTGAGCGGTGGAAGGTGAGACTTAATGATGTGAGCTTTGGACCAGGCCATGGGGGTTCAAATCCCGGCTCAGCACTTAGTAGCTAGTCACTTAACCTCTATGTGCCTTACTTTCCCCATCTGTAAAATGGGGTTAATGAGATAGATCAAAAGAATGAGATAATAAGCATATCAAAATGCCAAAAGTTGATAAATCTGGGTATCAGGGTAAGGAGGTATATTAGAGTTCTAGGTATTATTTTGTATTACTTTTGCAATTTTCCAATTAGTTTGAAGTTATTTCAAATTTTTTAAAGTGAGGTTAATGGTAGTACCTATTGTGTTAGTGTTGTTGTAAGGATGAAGGAATTAATAAATAATGTGTGGAGTATATGAAGTGCTTGGCACATAGCCAGGGCCTGCTCTTTTTTTTTCCTTTTCATAACTTGCTCATTTTATGTGAACCATCACCCTTGGTGGACTGGGCTTATAAGGTTTGGTCTTGGGGCAGTTGGCCGATACTCAGCAGTCAAACTTCAGGAGACTCAGCACATAGTTTTGAGGCCTCTGGCCTTGCTCCGAAGATGCTGGCTGTGCATGACGTAACTTGAAGTGGCAGCAGTCTCCAGGTCCCTCTGTCCTCCTCTTGCCCATTTGATTTCAGTTTCTTATCCAGCCTGTGATAATAGCCACGTAGAGTTGGGGCTTTCCTGGAGGGGTACTTGTTTTTAGAGAAGCGTTTTTTTTTAATCAAGCTCCTTTGAAAGGGTCTTTTGCTTCCCATGTTTTCTTCAGCTCCTAGAGGCTGCCTCTGTACTGGGGTGCACAGGAGCCCTCCCCACTCCCCACTGGGCATTATCGTCATGTCAAGGCCTCTCAGAGGCCTCGTGCCTGCTTTTTTTTTTTTTAGTAATAAAACCAATTCACATAATAACATGAATATTCTTAATGTATAACCATTCCATACTTTGTGTGCAATCAATGGCTCACAATATCATCACATAGTAGTATACTTGTCACTATGATCATTTCTCAGAACATTTACATCACTCCAGAAAAAAGAAATAAAAAGAAAAAACTCATATAATCCATACCCCTTACCCTCCCTTTCATTGACCACTAATATTTCCCTCTACCCAATTTATTTTAACATTTTTTCCCCTATTATTTATTTCTTTTTAATCCATATTTTTTACTCATCTGTCCATACCATACATAAAAGGAGCATCAGAACAAGGTTTTCATAATCACACAGTCACATTGTGAAAGCTGTATCATTATACAATCATCTTCAAGAAACATGGCTACTGGAACATAGCTCTACAGTTTCAGTGCATGCTCTTTTATTTTGCCCTTAGTCCTTTCTAATTTTTTTAATTGTTAAATATAGCATATATACAAAGAAAAGAAAGAAAAAGCAATGATTTTCAAAGTTCACTTCAACAAGTAATTACAGAACAGATTTCAGAGTTTGTTATGGGTTACCATTCCACTATTTCAGATTTTTCCTTCTAGCTCCTCAAAACACAGGAGGCTAGAAGAGATGCATTTTTTTCTTTTTTTTGTGAAGAATAACATATATACAAAAAAGCAATAAATTTCAAAGCACAGAGTTCAGGGTTTGGTATGGATTACAATTCCACATTTTGAAGTTTTTACTTCTAGCTGCTCTAAGATACTGGAGACTAAAAGAAATGCTGCTCTAAGATACTGGAGACTAAAAGAAATATCAATATAATGATTCAGCAATCATACTCTTTTGTTAAACCCTTCCTTCTCTGTACAGCTCCACCATCACCTTTGCTCCTTCTATCCCACTCTTTAGGGGTATTTGAGTTATGGCCATTCTAACTTCTTCGTGTTGGAAGGGGCTGTCAATAATATGGGGTAGGGGGATGGAACTAGTTGATGTTAAAAAAATATTTTTATTGAGATATCTCCACGTACATACAGCTCATCCAAAGTATACAACCAGTGACTCACAATATCATCACATAGTTGTGTGTTCATCACGATAATCATTTTTAGAACATTCGCATTACTCCAGAAAAAGAAATGAAAAAAAAAGAAACAAAACCCCCATACATCCCATACTCTTTACTCTTCCCTCTCATTGACCACGAGTATCGGAATCTACTCAATTTTTTTACCCTTCACCTCCCCCATTTTTATACATATATTTATATATTTTTGTTCTTATTTTTTATTCATCTGTCCATAGCCTGAATAAAGGGAGCATCAGCCACAATGTTTTCCTCGTGCTTGCTCTCGTTGCTTGGTTGCCCGCCGTGCCCCGTGCTCTCCTGTCCAGGCTTTCTCTCTGCAACTCCTGCCATCCTCTGTCTGTCTGCCCAGACCTCACCCCCTAAATGGTCTGGTTTTGGGATACCCAAGAAATATTTGTCAACTAAAATATTGAATGAAATAGCAAAAATAAGAAATGCTAAAAGACAAACGTGATCCAGAAGACTGAGAAACTGGGGGCTCATGGGTTACTTTTCTCTATGCACACTTGCTCTGTATATAAATGTGGCCTTCATATTTCATTGGTCTGAGGCTCAACAAGAGAGACGGGAGTTCTGAGCTCTGGGACCTTGAGGCTGAGGCTTTGTGATCACATCTTAAGTAGGAGACTCCTGCCGCATCTGGTTTTCCAAAATGTAACTAAATATTAAATGAAAGCATAGATCCCATGGACAAGGCATATGAAATGAACACCCAGCTACCTACAGACCATTACAGCCCACACTATTTTTTTTTTGATCATTCCATTCTTGGTATATAATCAATAACTCACAATACCATCACATAGCTGTATATTCATCACCACGATCGTTTCTTAGAACATTTGCATCAATTCAGAAAAAGAAACAAAAAGAAAAAAGAAAAAAATTCATATATACCATACCACTTACCCCACCCTCTCATTGACTGCTAGTATTTCCATCTACCCAATATATTTTAGCCTTTCTTTCCCCTTTTTTTTTCTGTACCCCTTACCACTCCCTTTCATTGATCACTAGCATTTCAATCTACTAAATTTATTTTGACATTTGTTCCCCCTATTTATTTATTTTTAATCCATATGTTTTACTCATCTGTCCATACCATAGATGAAAGGAGCATCAGACACAAGGTTTTCACAGTTGCACAGTCACATTGTGAAAGCTGTATCATTGTACAATCATCTTCAAGAAACATGGCTACTGGAACACAGTTCTACATTTTCAGGCACTTCCCTCCAGAGTCTCCAATGTACCTTAACTAAAAAAGTGATAACTATATAATGCATAAGAATAACTTCCAGGATAACCTCTCAACTCTGTTTGGAATCTCTCAGCCATTGACACTTTATTTTGTCTCATTTCTTTCTTCCCCCTTTCAGTTGAGAAAGTTTTCTCCATCTCTTGATACTGAATCCCAGCTCATTCTAGGATTTCTGTCCCATGTTGCCAGAAAGGCCCACACCCCTGGGAGTCATGTCCCATGTAGAGAGGGGGAGGGTGGTGAGTTTGCTTGTTGCGTTGGCTGGAGAGAGAGGCCACATCTGAGCAACAAAGGAGGTTCTCTGGGGGTGACCTTTAGGCATAGTTATAAGTAAGCTTAGCTTATCCTTTGCAGGAATAAGCTTCATAGGGGTGGGCCCCAAGACTGTGGGCTTGGCCTATCAAATTTTTTGTCCCCAATACCTATGAGAATATCAGGAATTTCCGAGGGGAGGAAGTTTAATGTTTCCTCCTTTCTCCCTAGTGCCTCCAGGGCTTTGCAAATACTTTTTTTTAATTCTCTGCCCAAATTACTCTGGGATGTATGGGGGCATCACACTGACCTGTACAAACCAACAAGATCTCACTCCCTATCCAAAGTTCCATGCAATTATGGAACTGACCATACAAGTTAAATTGGATATTGTAACAGCAGTGTTTTAGACTAACTAACCTGTTTCTTTCCAAGATAATAAAAGTGTTAATGAAAAAAAAAAAGTGTTAATGTCTCCTCAACAAAGTGAAAGTGGCTTTGAAAAACATTACTTTCCTTTGTATTTGAACTCAGTGTTTTAAAACTAAAAGTATCTTGATTGTGCAGTCTTTCAGTGAATGCAGAACTGTATCTTTGAGCATTTTGTGGCCTCAGTTAGTAGGATTGTTCAGGAATCTACCTGCTAAAGCTGTAAATGCAAATCCCTTCTCCTTTCTCTCCTACTCCTTGCAAGATTTTTACATTGTCTTATAATAATAATGTAAGAGAAAGATCTAACCGTGCAGTCTGGTGACTCCGTAAGGCTTGCTATGGCTCTTTCCTGGAGCCCTACACGTTTGGCACTGCCACTCCACGAGTGTTTTGCCCCCGCTTCTCTCTGTCTGGAAGGAGCTCAAAGTTCCTTGACCAATGTTTCTTGAAGATGATTGTATAATGGTGTGGCTTTTGCAGTGTGACTGTGTAATTGTGAAGCTCTTGTGTCTGATGCTCCTTTTGTCTACGGTGTGGACAGATGAGTAAAAAATTTGGATTGAAGATAAATAAATAATAGGGGAACAAATGTTAATATAAATTGGGTAGGACGGTGCGACAGTAGCTCAGTGGCAGAATTCTCGCCTGCCATGCTGGAGACCTGGGTTCGATTCTCTTTTTGCCCATGCAAAAAGAAAAACAGTTAAAAAATAAATTGGGTAGATGGAGATGCTGATGGTTGGTGAGAGGGAGGGGTGGGGGTGTGTGGTATATATGGGGTTTTCTTTTTGTTTCTTTTTCTGGAGTGATGCAAATGTTCTAGGAAGTGACCATGTTGAGGAATATACAGCTATGTGATGATGTTGTGGGCCATTGATTATGCACCAAGTGTGGAGTGTTCATATATTAAGAATGTTTGTGCTTGCAAAGGATAGGTCAAGCCTACTTAAAATTAGTCCTAAGAGTCACCCCCAAGAGAACCTCTTTTGTTACTCAGATGTGGCCTCTCTCTCCAGCCAACACAACAAGCAAACTCACCACCCTCGCCCTGTCTACATGGGACATGACTACCAGGGGTGTGGACCTTCCTGGCAACGTGGTACAGAAATCCTGGAATGAGCTGAGACTCAGCATCAAGGGATTGAGAAAACCTACTTGACCAAAAATGGGAAGAGTGAAATGAGACAAATTAAGTGTCAATGGCTGAGAGATTCCAGAGTCAAGAGGTTATCCTGGAGGTTATTCTTATGCATTAAATAGATATTACCTTGTTAGTCAAAATGTACTGGAGAGGTTGGAGGGAACTGCCTGAAAATGTGCAGCTGTGTTCCAGTAGCCATGTTTCTTAAAGATGATTGTATAATGATATAGCTTTCACAATGCGACTGTGTGATTATGAAAACCTTGTGTCTGATGCTCCTTTTATCTACTTTATCAACAGATGAGTAAAATATATGGAATAAAGATGAATAATAGGGGAAACAAATGTTAAAATAAATTAAGAGTGAAATGCTGGTGATTGGTGAGGGGGAGGGGTGGGGGTAATGGTATGCATGAATCTTTTTCTTGTCTTTTTATTTCTTTTTCTGAAAAATGCAAATGTTCCAAGAAATGATCATGATGATGAATATGCAACTATGTGATGTTATTGTGAATTACTGATTATATATGTAGAACAGAATGATCAAAAGTTACAGATGTTTGTGTTTGTTTGGTGTTCTTTGGTATTTAAAAAAAATTTTTTTGAATTAATAAAAAAAAGAATGTTCATGTTTGTATGTTGTTTTATTTTGCCTATAAATATATGTATATAAAATACAGCACACAAATATTTAAAAAAAGTTTCTTGGCCAATCAGAGATGCTTTTGAGACAGCACACTGATCCTTCAAGAAAATACCTCTGGAAATTGCAACTGGGATAGTTTGTTAGCACAATCTGTTGTTAATAGCAATATGTTATAGAAATGAGCCAATGCATTAAAAACCTAGTTAGACCTGACCAAGGCAAATGAGATTTTTGTCACCTTAGAATCACCAACACCTTTTTCCTCCCATCACAGACAGTCACGAAATCTTGCCTTTATATTCTTCCTGGTCACCGTCATTGGGTTTGGGCTTTGTCCCCTCATGCCTAAACTACAAGAAACTGAGTCACCCGGCCTGAGCTCCTGCCCATTCTAACCACCCCTGCCGGCTTAATCTTTAAAAAATAAACCCCCAAACAACAAAAACGCATCTACTAAAACCATTTTTCCTGTGATGTCCTTCTTCTCGCCACCTCTAAGTCACCCGCTTCTACAGGACATAATCCAGAACCTTCAGCTGAGGCCGTCATGGTCTCCCCACACCCCCTGGGCTCCTCAGCCTATCTCCCCACAAGCCGGCAGAAAACCCTCCTGATTTGAATGACAGTTTCAGGACTCAGGACCTGAAGTGGGCCACAGACCTTGGATTACATGTGCCTGTTCTGCGACAAGCCCTGCTTCTCCATGTCACACTCACCTTCTCCAGCACCCCATCACGGGCAGCCTTTCATCAGGCCAGGCTCTGCCCAGAGCCCACCCTTCACCTCTTCTCTTTGTTTCTCCAGGGCACACCTATCCTTCCGGGCCTCTCCTGACCACTCAGCCTTGGCCATCTCTGGGCACCCCCCACCCCACCCAGAGAATACACTTATTCGGCACATTCCACCACACTTGAGCGCAAGCCTCCAGAGGGCAGGGCTGGCCTCCATGTAAGCCCCCAGAGGGCAGGGCTAGCCTCCATGTAAGGCAGCGTCCTCCACATGGTCATGCCAAAACATGTTGAATTTCAGGACATGATGGCCAATATGATAATGCAGGAAGAAAAAAACCAAACCAAACCAAATAAAATGATCATTACTCCCTCTTTCTCTATGTCAGATGAGACCCCCTCCTCCCCACCATAAAAGAAAAAAAATCAGCTAAAAAAAAATCCTGTGTAACTTTTTATCCAGTCACAAATAAAATAAGAATGCAAAATTCTGAGGAAGGGAGAAGTTGCAAAAACAAGCCAATTTCTTTTAATGACTCAGATAGTCTAGGAAAGGTAGATAAGCAACTTGGAGCTGAGACAAAAAAATCGTTGGCGATTTGAAATCCAGGCGAGAGGAAATCCAGGTGCTTCTGAGGCTGAGCCGAGACGAGGCCTAGGCCAGGGAGCCAGGAAAGGCTTTTGTTGCTAAAGTTAGCAGAGTGAATAAGAAAGGAAATTTTATATATATTCCTCGATTTGTGGTACCAAATCGAACCACCATGATTACCTGTGAAACACCAAAGCTCTCAATTTGTGTGTGCTGGAAGTTTTATTAAAAATGCTTACATGCACACATAAAATAAATTGGAAGAGTGGGAAATCCATGGTTGCAAATTTGAGGGTCTTACCTCACTCTCTCTAGGCCCAACTCTGCAGGTGAAATCATTGCCCTCCCCACTACGTGGCACATGACATCCAGGGATGAAAGTCTCCCTGGCGACGTGAGAGTTGACTCCCAGGGATGAGTCTGGCTCTGGCATTGTGGAATCAACAACTCCATCCTGACCAAAAGAGGGAAAAGAAGTGTAACAAATAAAAGTATCAGTGACTGAGAGAGTTCAAATAGAGTCGAGAGGCTATTATGGAGGTCAGTCTTACCCAAGCTTCAGTTAGACATTGCTACCCATCATAACTTGCCAAACCCCAACCAAAACCACTCCAGCCAATCCTAAAGAACACCTAGGGCATTGTATAATAAGATTCTACAAAGGTTCCAGGCATTGGAGTAACTTTCCAGAAATCTATACCCTCCAGATGGGTCCTTCCTCGGACCAGATAAGTCCTGAAATCTAGAGGGGCTAGCCTCTCCAGAACATCAGCTAGTTCCATCTCTCTACCCCTTATTATTATTATTTTTTAAATTAATTAATTTATTTTTAAAACATAACAACATACAAAGACGAACATTCTTTCCACATGATCATTCCATTCCTGATATATAATCAATGACTCACAATATTATCACATAGTTGTATATTCATCATCATGATCATTTCTTAGAACATTTGCATCAATTCAGAAAAAGAGAAAAGAAAAAAATTCATACATACTATACCCCTTACCCCTCCTTTTCATTGATCACTAGCATTTCAATCTACTAAATTTATTTTAACAATTGTTCCCCCATTTATTTATTTATTTTTAATCCATATGTTTTACTCATCTGACATAAGGTAGATAAAAGAAGCATCAGACATAAGGTTTTCACAATCACACAGTCACATTGTGAAAGCTGTATCATTATACAATCATCTTCAAGAAACATGGTTACTGGAACACAGCTCTACATTTTTGGGCACTTCCCTCCAGCCTCTCCATTATACCTTAACTAAAAAGGTGATATCTATATAACGCATCAGAATAACCTCAAGGATAACCTCTCAACTCTGTTTGGAATCTCTCAGCCATTGGCACTTTATTTTGTCTCATTTTACTCTTCCACCTTTTGGTTGAGAAGGTTTTCTCCATCCCTTGATGCTGAGTCCCAGCTCATTCAAGGATTTCTGTCCCATGTTGCCAGAAAGGTTTACACCCCTGAAAGTCACGTCTAACGTAGAGAGGGGGAGGGCAGTGAGTTTGCTTGTTGTGTCGGCTGAGAGAGAGAGGCCGCATCTGAGCAACAAAAGAGGTTCTCTCTACCCCTTATTATTGACAGCCCTTCCAACATAAAAGTTAGAATGGGCATAACCCAAATACCCCTAAAGAGTGGAGTAGAAAGATCAAAGGTGATGGTGGAGTTATTCAGAGAAGGCAGGGTTTAACAAATGAATATGATTGCTGAATCATTATATTGATATTTTTTTTTTAGTTTCCAGTATCTTAGAGCAGCTAGAAGTGAAAACCTAAAGCTGGGGAATTATAACCCATACCAAACTCTGAAATCTGTTCTACAACTAATTGTGCTTTGAGATTTATTGCCCTTTTGTATATAGGTTATTTTTTCACAAAAAAGGAAAAAAAATTGATGATAAAAAATATATATTCCTTCTAGCCTCCAATGTTCTGGAGCAGCTAGAAGGAAAAATCTGAGATGATGGAATGGTAGCCCATGACAAACTCTGGGATCTGTCCTGTAACTACTTGTTGAAGAGTGCTTTGAAAACTTACTTTTTTCTTTCTTTGCTTTGTATATATGCAATACTATACAATAAAAAAAGTTAAAAAAATTTTTACAGACCTTAAGCAGAGACCTCATTGGATTGGGGGCCCACAGGGCTCTGTGAGCCACCTCATTGCAGTAGAAGCTTCTCACTTGGAAGGGCCAATAAATGTCCTTTAAAGGAGGAGCAACTATTCCAGGGAGGACTTTTCTCTGAGGCTAAATAGAAGCACCCATCCTAATGCTTAAGTTAGGTTGCAAGTGTTTAGGTTCAATAATACGGGTTTAAAAAATCTGATTTTACTAGTGGTCAGTGAGAGGGAGGGGTAAGGGGTAGGGCATATATGAGTTTTTTCTTTTGTATTTCTTTTGTTGTAGAGATGTAAATGTTAAAAAAATGATCATGGCGATGAATACACAACTATGTGATGATATTGTGAGCCATTGATTGTAACCATGTCAAGAACGTTTGTATGTTTGTTTGTTGTTTACAGTTAACAAAAAATCTGATTTCTCTGCTCTCTCCATTACTTCACACTACCCGTATCTGCAAAACCCCATCTTCCTAAAACTCTATTTTTTTTTTGCATGGGCAGTCACCAGGAACCTAAAACTCTACTTTTACCTCATGACTCTTTTGCTCAAAAATTATATAGTGGTTTGCTATTTCCTAATGCATCTGACACAAACTTTAATGGACGTCCTGGCTGTCTGACCTCTACCGTATCTCCCCAGAGTCCTTTCCCCCTCCCTGAGCCTGCGCCCTCCGGCCCTGCTGCCTCCCTCTCAGCTCCAGGCGGCCCCTCACCCATCGGCTGCAAAGAGGCCTCACCCAGGGGCCTCCTAGCAGCCGATGCAGCTATTCCAGTCCACAGAGCCTGATCCCACACGGTCACACCTCCTTTAAATTGCATCCTGGCTAGAAGGCACAGTCCTTGCGGGTGGGGACTTTGTCCAATTCACCGTGGAACTCATTTGGGTGAAGGCAGAATGAGGGGATAAAGCCTGTTGGCTGTGAGGTTAGTCACCTTCAGCCTTGCCCCTCAGTGTCCCTCCCCTGACTCTCAAACCAGGGCAACTGCTGCTCACCCCCCTGGCCACCCCCACCCCATTTCCCTGAATCCGATAAGAATAACCAATCTTTACAGTGGTGTGAGGGAAGCAATGACAAAACAGCCCAAGTTCACTCTCAAAGGACTTTCACTTTTATCTCAAGCCTAAGTAAGGAAGACAAGTATTACCCCCATTTTATAGACCAGTTAAAAGCATTAGGGGGATTAAATGTTTTGCTTAAGGTTACACATTTAGGATGTGACAGAACTGGTGCTTAAGGGTAGGTCCTGTCTTTTGAGTCTGACAATATCAGGTTTCTTTTACCAGCTTGCTAGCAAATCTGTTGTTACTTGCCTAAAATGAAAAATATGTTAATATATATATTTATATATATTTTTTCTAGTAAAATGTTAATCATTAACACACTGGCGACTGCAAAAGGGGAAATTGTTTTGCCTTATCTTTCTTATCTTCCTTCCTTGGGGATAGATTTTAGGTTGAAAGTGTTGTTTATGTACCTAATGTGTTTACATTGGCCACAGTGAAAGCAGTTAGCCTTTCGGGGTGCGCAATAAAAACCAATGTGCATTCGAGAAAAAGCAGCTTAAAGGCCTGCAACTTGGTAGCAGCATCTCAATATATAAAAAATAGC
Organism: Tamandua tetradactyla; assembly: GCF_023851605.1. Taxonomy (NCBI): domain Eukaryota; kingdom Metazoa; phylum Chordata; class Mammalia; order Pilosa; family Myrmecophagidae; genus Tamandua; species Tamandua tetradactyla. The sequence continues at coordinate 59,826,837 of NC_135343.1, read as the reverse complement.
ATATTATTTTTAGACATTCATGCAACTGAGAGACTTAGAAAGCGCATTTATTAAAAAGAAAACAAAAACAGCCTTCAATTTGCTTAGGGCTTTATGTCCATTATAATCTTTATGAAAACCCTGTGGAATAAATGTGTTAAGGGCTGGGATTTCCAGCCCCACTTTAAAGATGTGGAAACCAAGGGTCGCGGAGCCTAAGGGGTCTGATTGGGTTCCCTCTGCGCCCCCACCCCCGCTCTTTAGTGGTGACATCTTCCGGGTTTGGCAGGATGCACAGGGCATACTCTACTTGGGTCATTTAGGCAGAATTCAGTAACAGTGGGGGCAGGGGGTGGGAAGCCCGCGAGGGGCAGTGTGGGGTTGCGGCTGAGAGGTTGGGGGCGGGGGTGCGCCTAGGCCTGCAAGGCTGAGAAGGGAGAGGACCCCGATCCTGGAGGGCGGCACACAGAGGCCTCCCTGGAGAATCAGCCCCCAGCCTCTCTCCACTCACCAGAAGCCAGAGGGCAGGGGAGCCCACTGAGGTCTGTGCAGACCAGCTTCCCAGACATAGAGCAGGCTAGCGAGCATAGAGCATGGTTTTGGGGTGAGGAAGGCAAACAAGGTATCCAGCCCAGGGGTGAATCCATTAAACTGCAGACTTCCTGTCTCCCTTCCTATGCTTTTTTTTTTTGCAGTTTTATTTAGATAAATTCACACATCGTAAAATCAAAGTATACGTACATACATCCCCACGATCAATTTAAAAACATTTCATTACTCTAGAAAAGAAGTAAAAAGGAAAAACAAAACTCAAGTCCCCCCCATACCCCATATTATTGACCCATAGTATTGGTGTGGCACATTTGATACTGTTGATGAAAGAATATTAAAATATTGCTGTTAACTTTAGTCCATAGTTTGCATTTTGTACCTGTTTTCCCCATCTACCACTCTATTTTTAACTCCTTGTAATAGGGTATACGATTGTTCTAATTCAGGAAAGAACTTTTAAATATGTGTACAGTTAGCCTTGGGCATGGTCTATTATAACCAAAAAGTTAGGATTGAGGGATGATTCTGTTTACTGAATCACTATGTAGATATTCCTTTTTACTTTCTGGCATATTAGAGTAGACAGAGGGAAATACCTGAAATCTCTGAACTATAACCCAGCTGATATGATTGATCTCTGATAACGATTGTATAGCCTTTATCTTGTACCCCTGTGATTGTAAAAACCTTGTGATTAACCTTCACTGGTACCCATTTTAACCATTTTTTTCATCTTTGGAGTTTTATGATCATTAAAGACAGGCTGTAATAGTTATTAATGAAGGGCATTGGGTCAACCCAGAACTAACCCACCCTAATTCCAAATTTATCTTGATAACCGAAGCTGGATCTAACCAAAGTGGGCCTGCCTGACATGCACAGTAGCTTAGACTTTAACCTTTAAGTCACCTGTACCTCATTCTAATATTAAAAATCATGCTCATCATCATATCAAGGCTGCCATTTTCTTACACACACTCTGTGTCTAAGCATGTAATCAATGTGTGTATGCTCAATGATTGGATCACCTCTAATTACAGCATCTGGGATAATTGTGCTCATTATTCTAAAACCTGTCCATCTTTTAATACCATAAATCTAGCAGAACTATTGCAGTTTGGGTTTGAGTGCATTGGGCAGAGAATTCACTGCTTTCGCCCAGTCAAACCCACCACAAGATTCACTATGCTACCTTTCCATGCTTTAACCTCCAACTTTTCTTCTGGTGACATGCATGACTCTAAACGTCCCCCTTCCACCATGCTCACACCCAGTCAGCATGTTAATTATCTCACAATAACATGCTACTGTCACCTCTGTACATTTCAAAACATTTACATTCACCCTAGACTTTACTATCTTTTGCATCTGGCCATTATAGGATCTCGAAAAAAAGACTCCATCACACAGCATTAGCTTTAACTTTACCATTTGCCCTCAGCTGCCCTGGCTTAATTTTTATGGAATGTCCCTGGCAGGATACTCCAGGTTTTCTGAAAAGCAATCATCTCCGGGCATCGGGGTGTTCACTTTGGGTGAGTTCTCTATTCACCTTTATCCTTGGTTTGCTGGGGGCGAAAGTCATAAAACAGTTTTAACAACAATGACCGCTTCCAAACCCAAGAGCCATGTGAGCAGTGTAATGAGAAATGCACAACCCAGAGTTCTCAGAGAACACAAACTCACCCAGGGGTCACCGAGAAAGAATTCTCAGTTCCTGTCCTGGCAGGATTGTTTCCAAAGAACTGAAGTCACGGCTGGTCACATGCGGGTCTTATGATCTGGGTGGACACGTGCCTGAAAGAAGCCTAACTAGTAGAGTTTATGGTAACTTCGCTATAATATGAATAAAAACAAGCCACCCAACCACATAAGGCTCTGTATACTGTGTATTTCCCCCAGGACTGGGGAAGGCTTCTCCTGGCTCTACTCTTAAGCAGTTTCCCTGGAACCATTGGAATTGATAGAATAGGCATCAGTGGAGTCCTACAGAAATGGCTCTGGCTGCAGTGGCCTCCTTGGTGTTCCTACCTCCAGGCTCCTGCACTTGCTGACCCTTCTGTGTGCCCTCCACCCCCATCTCCCACCACCACCAATTTTCGCATGGCTCACTCTCTCACCCCTTTCTAGTCTTTACTCGCATGTTGCCTCCTTGGTTAGACCTTCTCTGACCACCCTATTTAAAACCGATACTTCCCCCTGGCACTCTCACCCTTTCCCTGATTCACTCATCTTTTCCCATAGCATTCACACCATCCAATTTACTTTTTTTTTCTTTTTTGTATGCTGTATGGTGGCGTCACATTTCATTATTTTTCCATGTGAAAGAGTGGGAAAAAATGCAGCACCGTTTTTTGAAGTTTGTTTGTTTATTTGTTTTGCTTGTTTGTTTTGGGAAGTGCGTGGACCAGGAATCGAACCTGGGTCTACCCTCGCACCCCACCATCCAACCTAGTTTTACTTGTGTATTTTGTCTAATCTCTGTCTCCCATCCTCACTTGAATGTAAGTTCCGTGGACAGGGATTTGCCCAGAAACTTTCTTGTCACGTGGTCATAGGTGATCACAAATATCTGTTAAATGAATGAAACTGATTTGGTATCTCTGACCTCATTTATGCCAAGCTGAACCTCTTCAAGACCCAGCTCAAAGCTGGTGGACTTCCCTGGGCAACCTTGCAGCAGGACTCCTTCCCAGCATCGTGTGCGCTTCTTGCAATCCTCCCGATTTCTGCCTTCTGTTCTGGAGACCCGTGAACTTGCCCCATCTCTCCCACTGAATTCCAAGTTCCTTAACATGAGGAGGCATGGTTTGTTTAATTTGGATCTTTTCCCATCTTTCTAGCCCAGTACATAGTTGTCAGTGGGATCTTCTAATTAGCCAAGCTAAGGAGAGATGCCGTGAGGGTGAGGCTGGGGTCAGGGAAGCTGGCAGCCCCGGTTGGCGCATGGCACCTTCTCGGAACTTGGTCCTCCTGTGTCTGAAGAGGGTTTGAGCCAATGATCTCCCAGGTTCCTCTCATGTGCATGATGCCCCTTGGCAGGACAGGTGCAGTTCTCTTCTTTCAAACTCCGCAGGCTGATATGTAATCTAGAGCTTCAGAGCACCAAGAAACGACACACCTAAGCAGACCCCATGGATTTCCATCTTTTTTATTTTTATTATTTTTATTTTTTTTTTATGGATTCCCATCTTGAGAGAGGAAGAATCCCTACAGATCACGTGGTTTCATCTGCTCATTTTAAAGTGTTTCTCTTTCTGCCTTTTCCCCAGAGAATTAACATTTGCAGGCAAAAATAGCTCCTTTGCTGAGCTATTTGTGTATAAATATGACTTGAGTAAAGTCTCTAAAGGATGGTCACCCCATTTCCTCTTGTCCTCTCACTAAGAATGACCGAGTTTACACCCAAGATTGGAATTTTCAAGGACTCTTAAAGCCCTCTGTGTATTTTTAAAAATCTTTTCAAATGCACGAACAATGTATTAACAACAGTAAAAGATTATTGAATCAAATCGCCCCTAATCAAACAACCTGACTACAATTATTTTTCTTAATTTTTTTCAACTTTTTAAAATTGTGAAATAGAACAGAGACAGAAAAAAAAGCAATAAATTTCCAAGTAAATTTAAACAAGTAGTTATAGAACAGATTTTAAAGTTTTGGTATGGGTTACAGTTCCATGATTTTTTGTTTTATCTTCTAGCTGTTCCACGTCACTTACAATTATTTTTACCAATTGCCTTCTAGTTTTACCCATATAAGTAGATAGTTTTTACTGTGGTGATCAGACCAGATAGACAACCTTGTATTCTACATTTTCCTCTGAACAATCCATAAACAAATAGATATTTTACCAAATGTATTCTTCTTACACATCATGAGTTGGTAAATTCAGGTCGAATCTATCATTCTCCCTTTACGGGAGTGGGCACCGGGCTAAAGCTATGTAGGATACAGGAAGGTAAAGGCTTAAGAGCTGACCCCTGCCTTCAAGTAGTTTACAGCCTTGCAAGGAAATAAGCCACCCAAGCAGGAAACATCCTAGGGCAGCAGATAATTACATGGAAAGTTTTGTAGCACAAATTACTCTGTGCACATGGCAAGCAGGACTCGAGGTAGTGGAGAGTTGGTCAAGGGTTGGGGGCTAAGAGAAGGCTACCTCCCCCTGGAGAAGGGAGAGTTGGGTTTAGCTGTGATGGGGCAGAGGGGTTGCCAGGGCAGAGCCAGTCCCAGTGGGGACAAGTGGGTGAAGACATGGAAGTGCTACATAAGGGGGACATGCACTTACTTTGGGGGCCACTGGGGCAATTGGTCCAACAGGTAGAGATGGTGAATATGTCAGAGACTAGCAGACTCTGAAGATAGAAAGGCAGTGGGACCTGGGCAGCAATTTGAGGTTTCCTGACAGCCAGACAGAAGAGCAAAATTAAAGTCATGGGGCTGCAGAAGGAGGGGAATATGGCAAAATCAGTGCTAGGGTCTCTTGGCCCAGCAAGCCGAGTGCAGGCTAGTGTCTTGTTTCTCAGAAGGAAGGAGCTTGATCCATCTAGACGTAGCCTAGATAGGGTAAATGTTAGCAGTTCGAGAGGAAGAGGTCAAAGGGCACGTGGGCCCTGGGCCCTGGGAAGGGATGGCAGTTCAGGACTCACAGATCAATGCACGGATGGGGTCAGCACCTCGCGTCCTGCTTGCACCTCTGCTCCACCTGGCATAGTGCCTGGCACAGGAGGGCTTTGGCATGTATTTGCTGAAAGAGAGTTGATTCAAGTCTAGTTTTACAAAACTTTTGTGCAGTGTCAGGCACATTCCTTCTCCAGGCTTTGGTGTCTTGTGCAAGACGGGGGAGGGGGGGTATTTTTTCAGGAGGCCTTCACAGTGGTTTAGGGGTGAGTCAAGCCAGGCAGCCCCATGAGTCCTGGCTGAGGTCCCTAAGAACTGGCGTGTCGGGCCATTGCCCTAAGATCCCATCCCAATTAGTCTTAGCAGCAGCAACCTCCTGCCTCCTTTCCCTTCTTGCCTCCTACCTGGGCCTCTCTGGGTGGTAAGTGGATATTGCCTGGACTCATCAATTATTACGGCTGGGAGGCAGCTTACACAGCAGCTTGTGTGCCCTCCTCATCAGACAGGAGAACCGACTCAGGGAACAGGGCTGACGGGAACCATGCCTCAGTCATGGTGGGAACCCATCAGCTCCTTTATGCACACATTTAACAAATATTCCTGAGAACACACCATGTGTCAGGCACCTGAGCAAACGGGTGAAAATGCTGAGGTCAGGAGATCCGTAAGGCCGATAGTGAGTGGTGCCAGGGAGAAAGCAGGGGGCGGGAGAAAGGGGAACAGTTGGGACTTGTGCTTGTAGAAAGGCTAGCTAAGGAAGGCTTTGGAGAGAATATTAGAGCAAAGAGCTGACCAAGAAGATGGAGAGAGCAGGGCGAAGAGAAGGACACTCTGGGCTCCCCTTCCAGAAGTAGGAGGAAGGACACGGATGCAAAGCCATACCCAATGAGCTGAATATATAGAATCTGCAAAATAGCCAAGGGAAGCAAGTTTACAGCTGTGGCCAGTGACACAAGCTGAGTCAGAGGCCAGCAGCACCCAGGCCTTGGCTGTGTGGTGGGGAGACCAGATATGTTTACGTAAACGCTCCTGGCAGATGCCCTCCTGGCAATCTCTTTCATTAGCCACGCTTCCTGCCGCTGTTCCGTGCCCATGCGAGTGAAGGCCTCTGCCCTTGGGGCTGCCCAGGGCCCATGTGGATGCCAGGTTCTGCAGGAAGCAGTAGGCAGCTCAATACAGCCCTGCCTGCCCGGGCTCCCGCCTTCCAGAAGAAGCTGTCACATGCGCAGGGTCAGTGCCATCGCCCCGGGACTCTCAGCTTCTTCCGGAGCCCAGGCCTTCTGCTCTTTGGGTGGCCCAGAAGGAGTTATTGGAGTTTGGCCAAGCTGGGCTCGGACACTGGCACTAGCTCTGGATTTCATCTGTATGCCTTTTTTCCCTCCCCCAGAAGTCAAGGACAGTATAATTCGGCAATCTCTTATTACCTCTTAGCTGCCAGGCACCTGGTCTGGTGCAGGGACTATTAAGATTGATAAGGCATAACCCCCTTCCCCCCAATCAGGGTAACTGACACAATTGCATGCACGTATGTGGGCATGAACTAACAGGTGCTTGTGGGAGGCAGCCTGGGGTATTAGTAGGAAGAGTCCTGCACCAGAGTGAGACAGCCTCGTCCTAGTCCTGGTGACACAATCCCTCTCTCTGTGGGTCTTTGAGTCTCCGACTTGCCCTCTGGAACTCTAAATTTTTCCACTGCTGTTCGACTGGCATAGAAACGCTTGCCCCGTGTGCATCAGAGAGGTTGTTGGGAGGACCAGATGAGGCAATATGTAGATGCAGTAAAGTACGTACCACACACAGGGGGCTGCACACTCGCGAGTGTTCACATCATGGCTGTGCTATGCATGAGCCAAAGAGAACAGGCTAAAGCAAAGAAGGGGCACCAACAAGAGCAGGAGAAGAAGCCTCCTGCATCTTCATGTGTGGGCATTCGGTTGAGGTAGGACTATGCACTACCCCGACTGCCTGAAGTCCCAGCCCTCTGGAGTACCCCCAGCTCTCCAACAGCGCAAGAACATGTCCCCAACTCTGAGGAATGAGGCACTGGGGCTTCAAGGAGCACACAGCACCACACCAAACATTTTACAGACATTGTGTCGCTTAAGTGTTGACCACACCTTGCAAATAGGTATTATCTTTATTTTTCAGATTAATAACAATTAAAAGCACATTAAGTGCTTACAAAGTGTTTTTTATGTGTTTTAATATATTTCATCTTCACAAGAGCCTTGAGAGGTATGCTGCTATGATTCTTACTTTTTGGAGGGGGAAACTGAGGCAAACTGAGGGTAAATAATTTTGCGAAGGTCATACAGCTTGTACATGGCTGTGGTCAACAACTTGCTTACTCTTGGGTTAAGTCCCTAATCCTTTCCTATCCTTCCTAACCTCTGTGTTGTATCACAGAGAACTACATTTCCCAGGCTTCAGTGCGCTTTGGCTTCTAGGTTGGTTCAGTCAATGGGATGCACTAAGTGGAAGCTTCAAAAGAGAAAGGAGCAGGAGAAATGCCAGGGTATTTCTCCCCATCTCTCTCTAGGCTTTCTTTCTCTTTTTGGCTTCCTGTGGTTTCTCTGGGAACAGCTACATGCCCTGTTTGTCTCCAGTATCTGCTCTACAGCCCCTCCTTCCACAGTTTCATCTCCAATCAGGCATAGGGTTCTAGAGTCTACCAGATGGCCTAGCATGGAGTTCTAGATCCAAGGGATTAAACATCCCACCAGATGGTCAGGCACAGAGTTCTAGATCTGTGGGTTTCTAGAGTCCACCATGTGGCCCCCCTTCTGGGCGTTAGCAACATTACCTCTTCCTGTTGTAGCCCTTGTACAGTGGCTGCCTGTACCTGCATGAAACTTCTCAGTCCTCCCATCTTCCATGTTTAAGTCCCTATATGAGATTCCCTCTTCTTGAAAGTCCTAGAAGACTTTCTGTTTTCCTGGGTGGACACTTACTGATACCCAGGCAAGTCCACAGTCTTTTCAGATGAGAAAACAGCCTCAGATTTACATAACTTGCTTTGGTTGCAAAATTAGTATTAAAATAGCCAAGAAAAATTTGGAGAATAAAGAAAATGAGAGGATATGTTTTAAGATATCAGAGCATACCTTGAAGGTTTCGTATTAGAAACAATGTAATGCTGCCACAGAATCACCAGAATAAATCAGTGGAACAGGATAAGATCCAGAAACAGTTGTGGGAGTAAAATAATATTTAACTCATTGGAGGGGCATTTCAAATAAATGGGAAAATGCTAGTAGAGGGATAATTGGACCACCTCAAAAAGCATATATGAAAGTACAAGAAAGAAAGGAGAATAGTCTGTTTGTTTTAAATCTTGGGATTAGTAAAACTATTTCCAAGCATGGATGAGAACAACAAAAACAACAAAAAGTAAAGGATAAAGCTTACAGCTTTACAATTTATACAACATTGAAAAATTTTAAATTGTGGTATGGACAAGAACTCAAAGTGCTAAAGAAATTCTTGCCTGACTGGCTATGTTTGAATTCTCTGCAGTACTATGAAGGTGGAGAAGGAAGCTGGGACTCTTGAATTCTCGCATGCTTACTAAATGGAAGAAACTGTGCATTGCTAGCCCTCAACCAGCTTAGGGCACCAACAACCGCCCCACAAGGGTGGCCAGTCTGGCTGCTGCCTCTTGGGTAGTTTTCTTTGGGTCCTAAAGCTGCAAAATGAGAGACACTCAAGCCAATGGTAGTAGGAAAGTGGAGATGAATAGGGCAGGAATTTTATACTTTTTTATAAAGAAAGTTACCCACTCGACTACTCATTCTTTGCTTATAAATGCCTGGGGCAGGGCAAGGGAGGATAGAGAATAAAGCAGGCTCTGAAGACTTGAGAAGGGGCACCTACAGCAGTGGTGAAAAGAGACCTGGTCCAGGGGAGCAAGGCAGCCAAGCAGAGCATTGACTTATTAATTCACTTTTATTAATAAGTTTGAGGACTTTCCCCAGACAGAAAACTTCAGCACAGGTTGGCTTTATTCATTTCCTTCTGTGGTATAGACTGCGTGCTTGGTACCAAGAGTGGGGTAATGTTCTCCAAGAAGCTGTGTATGCTCTGAATCAGCATCCATTGTATGGTGCTGTTTCTCCCATAGCCAGGATCCATGTGTCCAGGAACCAAGGGGTGGAAATGAGAGTGGCACCACTCACTATTACCTCTAGTGATCCACTAGGAAAATTTTTGCTTCCTGACCCTGCAACACTGAGTTCTGCTGGTCTACAGGTTTTAGTTCCAAAAGGGGGAGTGCTTCCACCAGGAGAAACAACAATGATTCCATTGAATTGGAATCTAAGACTGCCATCTGGTCACTTTGGATTACTCATGCCCCTGGATCAACAAGCCAAGAAGGGTATTACATTACTGGCTGGGGTGATTGACCCTGACTTTCAGGGGGAAATAGGACTGCAGCTACACAATGGAGGTAAAGAAGAGTTTTCCTGGAATATAGGAGACCCCCTAGGGCATTTTTTAGTACTGCTATGCCCTGTGATTAAAATCGATGGAAAACTGCAACAACCCAATCCAGGCAAGATACCAATGGCTCTGAAACTTCAAGAATAAAGGTTTGGGTCACTCCACCAGGCAAAGAACCATGGCCAGCTGAAGTGCTTGCTGAGGGTAAAGGGAACATGGAATGGGTAATGGAAGAAAGTCGTGATAAATATGAACTATGACATGTGATCAGTTACAGAAATGAGGACTGTAATGCTGCTTTGTTCCTCTTATAGTATTTTAAGTTGTAAGGCATCAAGTTTAAGAATGAATATTACCCAGGGACTTGCACCTTATTCTGAGGAGATTTAATGTGTTGCTGGTTGTATGCAGGACAGTTAAGTATTGTTAGGTGGGGAAAAATGTGTCTTTTATCATTTTCCATTTAGAAACTTAAGTATTGTTTAAGGTGATGTATATAGCTGCCAAGTTGAAAAGGGGTGGACTGTCATGGTCAGACTCATGTGTCAACTTGGCCAGGTAGTGGTACCTGTTTTTCTGGTTGGGCATGTGTTCTGGTCAGTCTATTGCTGCAAGGACATTTCATAGAATAAAATCATGATCATTTTGGCTGCATCCACAGCTGATTTCACTTGTAATCAGTCAAGGGGAGTGTCTTCTGCAATGAGTGACATTTAATCTAATCAATGGAAGGCTTTTAAGGAGGATTCAGAAGAGGCAGACTCTCCTCTCTTTCTGCTTTGGCTGGTGAGACTTTCCTGTGGAGTTTGACCAGACCCTCCATTGGAGTCATCAGCTTCACAGCCTGCCCTACAGGTTTCAGAGTCTACATTCCCACGGTTACATGAGAAACTTTTATAAATTTTATATTTACAGATATTTCTTGTTGATTCTGTTTCTCTGGAGAACCCTAACTAATACACTGGGCTTCTGAATGGTTTACATAATTTTGTTTTCAGTCTGAGTATCTCTTCTCACTTTTTTTTCTGAATTAGAGTTTTTCGTCCGTATTACTTGTACAAATATAGTAAAAAGTGAAATATGTTCAAATCTTGGAGGTTTCTTGGCAACTGTTAATTGGATATTTTGTCCCAACGTGGGACCCTGGGCTTTTTGTCCAAATGTGCTCTGTCCCTAGATGTGCTACCTTTGTGGACACATTTAATGAAACCTTTCAAATAAATGGAACTTTTCTTGTTTTGTTTTTTTTTTTTTTTTTTTTTTTTTTAGAGGGAGGAAGGGAAGGAAAGACAGAGAGAAGGAAGGAAGGAAGGAAGAAAGGGAAACATCTTTAAACATTTTCTTGTTTTATTGTATTTTGTTTGTTTGTTTGTTTTTTACATGGGCTGGGGCCGGGAATCGAACCGAGGTCCTCCGGCATGGCAGGCAAGCACTTTGCCCGCTGAGCCACCGCGGCCCGCCCTCTTGTTTTGTTTTAAAAATAGATAATTAATGAGTAGATCTAACCAAAAGAGATCTGTGAGGCTTTTGCAACAACAACAAAAAAACAAAAAACAATAACCACACAAAAGACAAGTTCCAGAATGTATGATGTCATTCTTATAGAAAAGAGAAAAACGAAGGAAGAAATAAATTGCACCTGGCATGTATATATGAGCATTAGAAGGTCTGGAAAGACAGCTGTGAGCTGTTGGCAGTAGTGGCCCCTGGGGAATGAGGAATGAAGATGGCAAGGGGGAAAGACTCTTCCTTTTTAAACTTATGCCTTTCTGTATTATTTTTTTCTTCAGAAATCAGATTCTACTACATAATGTTATATTCCAATGAAAATATTTAAACAGAACCAGAGAGGCATGGAGTCAGGATTTGAATTCAAGCAGCCTCTGGATCCCACGTCCTTCCAGTCCCACAGACACCCATGGAAATGAGATCATGGCCTCCTGAGCCTGGGGTGCGGTGGCCACAAGCCACAGGGCAATTAGCAAAGGAGGAGGAGGATGCTGCAGGCTAGGGGAAGGCTGTGGGAATGTGCGAGACATCCCCTAGGCTGGAGGCTCAGGCAGGTGCATCCTCGGGGAGTGGAAAGGAGAGGAGAAAGCAGGTGTACAAGGGTAAGGGGCTAAAACTTGATCCCACGGGGATGAGGAGCCACTGCTTGAAGAGACTGATCAAGATAGTGGTTTCCAAAATGTGGTTCAGGGACCCCCGGGAGGTCCCCAAGAACCTTCCAGGGGCTGGGGGCACAAATGAAATCAGAAGAAAAGATAGACGATAAAGATGATATGGTATAATCTAGAAATGCCTAGAGTGTATAATGATAGTGACTAAATGTACAAATTTAAAAATGTTTTTGCATGAGGAAGAACAAAGGAATGTCAATACTGCAAGGTGTTGAAAATAGATGGTAATTCATATTTTAAAACTTTAACTTATGTGTGAGACTAAAGCAAAAAATGTTGATTTGGTGCAAAATTTATATTTTGATTAATGCATTTCCTAATATAACTTGTGTGGACAGCTTAATTGAACACCATAAGCACATGGAAGCTTGAGTAGGGCATGAGATCTTGTAGGTTTGTCCAGAGTGATGTCCTGATAAATCCCACAGTGATTTGAACAGTGAATAAAAATGTATTTGCAAAATGTCCTTGGGGGAATGGCGAGAAAGGGGGAAAATTGAACATTGCCATGTGGAGAATTCCTGATATTCTCACAAGCAGTGGGGACAAGCAAAGCAATAGGCCGAGCCCTCAATCTTGGGGTTTGTTCATATGAAACTTAACCCCACAAAGGATAGGCTAAGCCTATTTAAAATTAGGCCTAAGAGTCACCTCCCAGAGAACCTCTTTTGTTGCTCAGATGTGGCCTCTCTCTCTCAGCCAACACGACAAGCAAACTCACTGCCCTTCCCCTCTCTATGTGGGACATGACTCCCAGGGGTGTAAACCTTCCTGGCAACATGGGACAGAAATCCTTGAACGAGCTGGGACTCAGCACCAAGGGATGCAGAAAACCTTCTCGACCAAAAGAGGGAAGAGCAAAATGAGACAAAATAAAGTGTCAATGGCTGAGAGATTCCAAACAGAATCAGAGGTTATCCTGGAGGTTATTCTTACGCATTATATAGATATCACCTTTTTAGTTAAGGTATAATGGAGAGGCTGGAAGGAAGTGCCTGAAAATGTAGAGCTGTGTTCTAGTAGCCATGTTTCTTGAAGATGATTGTATAATGATATAGCTTTCACAGTGTGACTGTGTGAGTGTGAAAACCTTGTGTCTGATGTTCCTTTTATCTACCTTATGGACAGATGAGTAAAACATATGGATCAAAAATAAATAAATAATAGGGGGAATGAATGTTAAAATAAATTTAGTAGATTGAAATGCTAGTGATCAATGAAGGGGAGGGGTGGGGTATGGTGAGTATGAATTTTTTTCTGTTTTCTTTTTATTTCTTTTTCTGGATTGATGCCAATGTTCTAAGGAATGATATGATGATGAATATGCACCTATGTGATGATATTGTGAGTCATTGATTGTAGATCAAGAGTGGAATGATCATATGGTAAGAATGTTCATGTTTGTATGTTGCTATGTTTTTAAAAATTAATTAATTAATTAATTAAAAAAAAAAGACCCTTCCAGGAGATCTGTGAGTTGAAAATTCTTTTCACATTAATATTAATATTAATATCATTTGCTTTCTTTACTCTCATTCTTTCATGAACATATCATGGAGTATGTGATATGATTTGGTTTCATCACCAATATTATTATGTGATGAGTTTATTGGGCTTTTGAAATGGATTAATTCAACTTTTAAAAGTTCTCAGATTTAATTCCTAGTACAGTAAATACTGATAGAAATAACCCTACACACAAGACTCTTTGGGATGCTCATAATTTTAAGAGTATAAAGTGTTCCTGAGACACCCAAAATATATATTTTTTAAAAAAGAGACCCTCTCCCCTAGAGAGATGAACCACAGTAGGAATGAAAAGAGAGATTATGGAGGGCTGCACCTCCCCACCGAGATTCCCAACAAGTATGGAGGGGGAAACCTATACTTTTTGCTGCATAATAATAAAAGACAGGAGAGAGAACCACTGAGGGAAGGCTAGTAAATGGAAAGAGCCAGGACTTGGTGATTTTCAAAAACCTCGGCCTCTCCAGAAGAAAAGATGGTAAAATTAAGAAATAGTTTCTGTTCCAGTTTGCTAAATGCTGCCAGAATGCAATATCCTAGAATGGCCTTTAAAAAGGGAATTTATTAAGTTTCAAGTTTAATAGTTCTAAGACCATAAAAATGTCTGAACTAAGGTATCCAGATAAAGATACCTTGACTTGGAAGAAAGTGCTAGATGGTATCCAGGTTTCCTCTGTCACATGGGAAGGCACGCAGCGGGTGTCTGCTGGTCCTTCTTCAGCTTCTCTGGGAGAAAGTCTGGATTTCTTCTCTTGGCTCTCTTGGGTTCTGGCCTTCTGAGCATCTCATGGAAAGGTACAGGGTGGCTTCTGCTGGGTTCTGGTTCCTGTCTACCTTCTGTCTCCTCGCGCAGCTCCTGGAGTCTCCCGGGGCTTCTGAATTTCCAAACGTCTGCGTCTATGTCTGCATTTGAGGTTTCTCCAAACTGTTTCCCCTCTTAAAAGACTTTAATAAACTAATCAAGACCTACCTTGAAAGGGCAGTCACATCTACATCTAACAAAAAAGCCCCATCTACAACTGGGTGTGTCACACCTCCACAGAAGTAATCTAACCAAAAAGTCACACCCACAATTGAGTGGGTCAGTCTCCATGGAAACAATCTAATCAAAGGTTTCCACCCTAAACAATAGGTCTGGCCCCACAAGATTGGGTCAGGATTAAAACATGGGTTTTCTGGGGTACATAATAGTTTCAAATCGGCACACCTTCTGAGAAAAACTTTCCCTGCCAGGAATACAGTGGTCTAGGGATAAAGCAAAGGGTGTAACTATAAAATTTTTTGCTAAAGTGTCAGAAAGATCAAGGGTAATAACCCGATGTGCGACTCAGTCATAAGAAGGGCCCTTGGAGAAGAAGTGTGTGCTTCACGGTTTCCCTCAGCCCAACAACAAGCCTTCTAGGAAGCGAAAGTGCATTGTCAGCAGGAGGCCAAGGAAAAGGCTTACCTCCCTGAGTTCTGTGTGTATGCTTTTGTCCAATGGAGAGAACCTCAATGAGCGTCACCGGAGGCCTACAAAGTTTTTGTGAGAATTGTATAAGCAACAACTGCCTGCTTGGACTGCAAGGGACAGAGACAGTACAAAATGAAAAAAAGGCTGTTAGCCCCCCAAATTCTACTGGCAGGAAGAAGTCTGAAAAAAAAAAACAAAACACTCAGCTGAAACACATATACTACCTTCCACAGTAAGGAAAGGCTCAGAGGAGCGAACTGACAGCCCAGAGGGCACAGTCAAGAGGCATGAAGGCTCCTAGGATTTGAATCTGAATTGAAGAACTTCCGGTAGAAAGATGGCTGGGTTTTGAAATTGCCGTGGAGCAGACTCTCCTGTGTGGCCTCTGTTTCCTCCTTTTTGAAAAGGAATGCCTGTAGCAGTTATCCTATGTCTGGTCCATCTTGGTGTGGGTGGAGGTGGTAGATGCCATGTCTACTTTCACAGCTCTACAGATGGAGAAGTACACTTAAGAAACTATACTGGAGGAGCCTAACTCAAACCTGCACCTGATTTAAATGATTAGATTCTAGACTTTGAAATAAGGCTATCATGAATGGGCAATGAATATATTTTTCATGTGAGAGTGGACATGAATTGTTGGGGGTGGGGTGGGGATCTGTGGTGGTTGGAGCTATATGTACCCCAGAAAACATGCTCTTAAACCTAATCCATTCCTATGGATGTGAACCCATTGTGAGTAAGACCTTTGGATGAGGTTACTTCAGTAAAGGTGCAACCCACCTCCATCAGGATGGGTCTTAATTCTGTTACTGGAATCCTTTATAATCAGAATGAAATTCAGATACAGAGAGAGAGAAAAGCCACAGGAAACAAGAAGCCGAAGTTGAATGGAACTTGGAAGAGAATAGAGAGGCCAGGAGAGGCTTCTGTGTGCATGGTCATGTGACAGCAGAGCCCAGGACTGAGGGCCACCAGCAGCCAGTTCCAGAATGCCAGTCTTCAGGAAGAAAGCATCGCCTTGATGACGCCTTAATTTGGGCTCTCTCTTAGCCTCAAAACTGGGTGCAGATAAATTCCCTTTGTTTAAACTGACTCATTGCACAGATATGCTTGAGCTGACAAGGAAACTAAAACAGGCCCAGGGGACCAACTACGGTAGGCAGCTTCTAAGATGTCCCCCAAAGATAGCACTTTCTAGTATTCATGCTCTTAGGAAATCCCTCGCCTTGAGTAGATCTGATATATCTTGCTGTATCATCACTTCTGAGATGTGATGCATCACTTCTGAGATTATGTTACAGAGACTCTTGGCTTCCACCTTGCCCTTCCTGCTCTCTCTTGCTTGCTCTCTTGGAGGGAATGCAATTGCTGCCCTGTTACAAGAGAACTGAAGGAAACCTCCAGCCAATAACCGGCAAGGAACTGAAACCCTCAGTCCAGCAACCCATGAGGAAATGAATCCTGCCCACAACCATGGGAGTGAGCGTAGACTCAGAGCCTCGGTTAGCTGA
The DNA here is from genome assembly GCF_023851605.1 of Tamandua tetradactyla. Classification (NCBI taxonomy): domain Eukaryota; kingdom Metazoa; phylum Chordata; class Mammalia; order Pilosa; family Myrmecophagidae; genus Tamandua; species Tamandua tetradactyla. Next base: position 59,810,572 of record NC_135343.1, on the reverse strand, counting down.
GCCTTCAGAGAAAACCAGCTCCAGGCAACATGGATATTGCAACTTTGTAAGAAACCCTAAGCCAGAAGGGATGGCTAAACTCACCCACATTCCACACCCACAGAAACTAGTAGATAATATATACTTAGTATTTTAAGTCACTAAATTTTGGGGCAATTTGTTCCACAGCAATAGATAGCTAATATAGGGGCAAACTTGAGAAGGAGCAAACAGAAGCTTTTTTTTTTTTTTTTTAGAAACTTCTTTTGTCTCCATTGTTTTATCAGAAAATTTTCCAATGTACAGAAAAATTGGAAGAACTTTTCTTATGAATGTCCCTATACCACCACCTTTGGTGAACTATTTTTAATAGTTTGCTGTAGCTCCTTTATAAATTAAGTTGTATCAGATGTAGTTGCTATTTTCCATAGGTCAAAAAATGCTAAGTATTGGCACACCTCAAAAGGCTCAATCTTGTAACTTTCTATATGTTTATCTGCTGACATTTGAAAGTATGTTGCAGAATTCATGCCACTTCACCCCTAAATACTTAAATATCCACTAAAAATTTGAAAAACTTCCTCCATTAATAAACGCTATTGTCACATGTAAGAAAATTAAATTAATTTCACCTAAGAAAATTCCATAATGAAATCTAATATATATTACATACTCAAATTTCTCTGGTGGTCCCTAAGATGTGGTTGGTAGGAATTTTTTTAAAACAGTTTTATTCACACACCATACAATTCATCTTAAGTGTACAATCAATGCCTCCTGGAATAATCACTTACCTATGCATCCATCACCATAATCTATACGAAAACATTCCCATTTCTTCCAAAAAGGAAGAGGAGAAAAAAAGTCCCTTACCCCTCCCTTATATCTCCTTACTCTTGACATTTAGCTCTGTTATAGTTACGACTGATGAAGGAATATTACAACGTGACTGTTAACTATAGACCTTAGTTTGCATTATATTAATGGGATGGCATATGGGAAAAATGCGATTAAATTAAATGAATGCAAACTATGCATTAATTACGTTTTTCCCATGTGCCATCTCATTTTTAACACCTTGTAATAGTGACATACATTAGTTCCAGTCCATGTAAAAATTTTCTTATATTTGTACAAGTAACTACTCTTGTACGTCATTGTCTACTCTAGGTTTCACTAAGTTATATAGTCCCAGTTTTATCCTCTTGTAGCTGGATTTTTGAATGAGGAATCAAATATTGCACTTGAATATTATATACCTTTGATCTTAAAGTGACAGTGGTGTTTATTTATGGAGAGGAGTTTTCAGATTTTTAGGGGATATTTAAGTATTTAGGGGTGAACTCCTACAAGAAGGGTCTCAGCCCCGGGTTGTTGAATGCTGCTAGACGTATGTTTGTGTGTGGGTGTTGGCAGATAGTTTCTCTAAGACAGGACACACCAAAGGGTCGTTCTTGACCCTTTGGTGTGTCCTCTCTTAGAGAAATAAATAGCAGGCAATTGACTTGAAGAAGCAGAAAAGCCAAAAATCATGCCTCAGCAATAGTCCACTGGGTTGATTTTGGTGGTAGGTGGCGGGGGTTGTTCCATGTGACTTTGAATAAGTGATGTAAGCTCCATTCCTTTCTAGCTTGGGGATAATAATACAGGCCTGTGTACCTCAGTGAGAAGTCACTTTTGAAAACACTCTGGAGACCATCAAAATCCATGCCAGCGTTAGCTGTTTGTTTTTTTAAGAGATAAAGGCAGATACTTTTATTATGCATTTTTAATTTTTTTTATTGTGAAAAATAACATATATATCAAAAAAGCAGTAAATTTCAAAGCTCACTGCAACAATTAGTTGTAGAACAGATTTCAGAGTTGGGTATGGGTTACAGTTCCACAATTTTAGGGCTTTACCTCCAGCTGCTCCAAGATACTGGAGGCTAAAAGAAATATCAACATAATGATTCAGCAGTCATACCCATTTGTTAAATCTTATCTTCTCTGTATAACTCCACCTTTGCCTTTGATCTTTCTCCCACTCTTTAGGGGTATTTGGGCTATGCCTATTCTAACTTTTTTCCTGTTGGGAGGGGCTGTCGATAATATGGAATAGGGGGATGGAACTTGTTGATGTTCTGGAGAGGCTGGGTCCTCTGGGCTTCAGGACTTACCCGGTCTAGGAATCCCTCTGGAGGTTGTTTCTGGAAAGTAATCATAGTGCATGGACTCGTTATAGAATCTCAGATAAAGCTCTGGGTGTCCTTTAGGGAGTGTTAGTTATTAAAACCATGGGGAATTCAAGACTGTTGCACCCCGACCGCCACCCATGTTGCGACAAGAAGGCAAGTGGGATGTCTCAGGCTGGTGTCTCGCACTTCCCCTTTAGTCACACTCTGGATGTTGGGACCCAGAGCCAAAACGAGCCTAGCCTCATCTCTTGGTTGACTGACTTGTGTATGCCAGGAAAAAACATGTTCTTAATCTTAATCCCAGGTCTATGAGTGTGAACCCATTCATTAAAAGGGCTTAGTGAAGATGTTATTTTAAGTTAATCAGGATGAGTCTTAATCCATATTATTGAGGCCTTATACAGAGAACCCAGGAGTTACAGAAACCAGAAGGGAGAGAACATCATCGGATACAAGCCAAGGAATCCCAAGGATGGCTGGCCGCCAGCACCAGCATGCACAGACTCCTGGAGAAAGCCAGACTTGCCGATATCTTGACATTGGACCTCTTCTGCTCTCAACACTGTGGGCCAATTAATTCCGAATTAATTTGTCAAGCCAAAACCAGTTTGGGAGAGCAGCTGGGGCAAACTAAGACAGATACTTACATATATCATACATCATTGCCCTTACATTGTCTGGCCGAGGGCCTGAGGGCAGCTTGTCTAGACTCCTACTTAGAAATAAGATGCCAGGGGAATAGGCCAGGGCTTGTCACTGACTCCCCTGGAGCCCTTTCCTGGAGACTTTACATTCCCTCTTTCACTGTGGGTAGCTTGCACAAGTTACTTCAACACCTTTCCTCTGGGAAATGGTAGTCTTATTTTTCAAGGCTTCTTCTGGAGGCCTTAGAATACTGAGTATTATTTGTCAGGGAATTTGTGCCCAGGCCAGAGTTGGGCATGGTTAAAGGGCGGGAGCCAAGACCCAGGCTTTTTTGACCAACTCCTTCAAGCAAATAAGGTGAGAATGATGAATATCAGGCAGTCTCAGAAAACTGGAACCCTCCCCCACCAGAGATTTCCATAGAGTAGGAAGACCTACAAAACCAGAAAGAATTCTATTTTAAAAAAACACCCTTTATTGATAATAAGCTTAAGGAGATTTAGTTGGGCAAATCCCTAAGGATACTTCCTCCAAGTTCTATGGCAGCTTTTGTTCTCAAATGCCAGGTGTGAATTTCTCAATGTAACGTGGCAAGTCTAAATGCAACTAACCTATAACTGCTTACCTGTGAATTCTGTTATGTTCTTAAAATGGTTATGAACAAAGAGCTTTGGAAAGTTGCTAGTTAGTCTCTCAAGAGCTTTTTCACTTGACCAGACTATGTGATCCTAATAAATACCCTAGACTGTGTGGGACTTGGTAAGAAGATGAAGTCCAGCAAATGTGAGTGTGCATTAGTTGGTGACCCTGGCTAAGCTATTTAACATCACTGAGCTGGCATATGTAAAAGGGGATTCAAAATTCATTCAACAAACACATTTTGAATGTTGACCGGCATCTCCACCCCCAGCACTGTCCTAGATACCAGAAATCCAAGGTAAATAAGATACACACTCCTTGCTCTCATGCATAAAATATGTGAAATACAGATTTCCGATCTGTGCCTGTTTGAAGCTGTTATGTACCCCGGAAAAGCCATGTCCCTTTTCCTGATCCAATCTAATGGGGCAGCCATGTTTCTTCGAAATTGTGATTGAATTGTTTCCAGGAGATGTGGGTGGAAACTTTGATGAAATTACTCCCATGGAGACATGAGGCACCCAATTGTGGATATGGTCTTTTGATTAGATGGAGATGTGACTCCACCCATTCAAGGTGAATCTTCATTAGTTTACTGGAATCCTTTAAAAGGGGAAACATTCTGGAGTTGCTTGAGAGTCAACAGAGATGCAGACAATTTGGGGATACTTGGAGCGCCAATAGAGAGAGCAGATGCCTAGATACAGACGTTTAGAGATGCAGAGCCCAGCAGACATCTCCATGTGCCTTTCCATGAGTTGGTAAGCAAGCCAGAACCCAGAGTTGTGTCCCGGAGGAGCTAAGTGAAGGCCCACAGATGCTTAGAGGAAACCACTGGCATCAGAAGCTGGAAGCAACAAAACTGGAAACAAAAAACAGCGGACACCAGCCACGTGCCTTCCCATGTAACAGATATCGACCTCTCTTGAGTTAAGGTGTCTTTCCCTGGATGCCTTGGTTTGGCCATTTTTATGGCCTTAGAACTATAAACTTATAACTTAGTAAATTCTCTTTTAAAAAGTCATTCCATTTCTAGTATATTGCATTTCTGGAACATTAACAAACCAATACGCCATCTACCACCCTATTATTTACCCCTCGCATTAGTGTGGTACATTTGTTATAAGACACAAAAGAGCACTTTTAGAAGTGTACTATTAACTAGAGTCCATCCTTTACAACAGGGTTCACTGTATTGTGCACCACTATGTTTTAGTTTTTATTCTCAGAACATATATGTGACCTAAAACACCCCCTTTGAACCACATTCACAATTGTAATTCAGTGCTGTTAATTTTATTCACAATATTGTGCCACCATCACCACCAGCCATTTCCAAAACTTTACAATCTACCCCAGTGGAAATTCTGTACAGCTTAAGCATTAACTTCTTGGATTGTGTTGTTTATAGCAAAAAGGAAGTAAGCATTCTCCTTCTGCAGGGAGCACGGTCTTAGCTAACACAAGGCAAGAGGGCCTGAACCCGGAGTTACCTGCTGTCAGGAAGGACAGTTTAGCATTAACATTAACTAGACCAGCATAGCTAACCCAGGGCCCTAAGCCTTCTGGGAGCGGAGGGCGTGGGTGCAGAAGGCTTGAGCAATTAGGTCTCTGAATTCTTAAGTGTGCCAATATTATTCACAGAATGAAAGCATAATTGTCCCACATATGCATATTACTATAGTTGATGCGATGATGATATGATGAAAACAATATGGATCCCTCCCTTTCCATGAATTACTTGAGTCTTATTGGCATTTGTTGCCTTGTATATTTTCTCAATTAAACCTCACCCTGCTCCTTTCTGGCTTCAACCCTTTAACAGCTCCTCACTGCTCTCAGGATAAAGTCCAACTTGCCTCCCAGGAACCGCCCAGCCCTCGAGATTCTGCTGACCTCTCCTGGCGCGACCCCGCACCGCCCCGGCCCTGCCTCTCCCTGCTCTGCAGGAAGGCTCTTTTAGGCCAAGGCTCAAAGCCCTGGGGCCCAACTCAATACCTGTTCTGGCTTGAGCAGCTCCAGAGATCCTGAGTGCGGAAAGCTATTGGCCCTTCCCCAGGTACCCGGCCAGGTGAGGAGGCTGGCCTACCATAGGGTAGATGGTGTATTGGTTTGTTAATGTTCCAGAAATGCAAAATACTAGAAATGGAATGACTTTTAGAAAGGGCAATTAGTAAGTTATAAGTTTATAGTTCTAAAGCTATAAAAACTAAGGCATCCAGGGAAAGACACCTTGACTCAAGAGAGGTCGATACCTCTTACATGGGAAGGCAGGTGGCTGGTGTCTGCTGTTTCTTGTTTCCAGTTTTGTTGCTTCCAGCTTCTGACGCCAGTGGTTTCCTCTCTAGGAACCCCACTTGGGCACCCAAACTGGACAGTCCTCCCCAGTGGCCAGTCCGCTCTCCCCTAAGCCACCCTCCCTGCCCCGGCTCCAGTTCCACTCTCTCTCCCCCCTTCTTGTCCTCCGGGAACTCTCAAGGTGAAGATCACATGGCTGCCCCGGGGTCCCCTCCCTGTCACTGAGCAGGCAGCCCCCCTCACTGCCATCTCTCTGAACAAGTGCACGAGTCATTTTCCAAACCAGAGCTATTTTCCTCTCAAGGGTTTCAAAAATAAACCGCTTGGAGAAGTCACAGAGGTTCTGGATGGTAGTTTTCCACGGACTTGCTTTCTTCGGTTAGATGGAAACCCGAGGCCCGCATGCCCAGTATCTCCACGGCTGTGGATTATTTAAATCCCTGGGGGAGAAGCGTGGAGGCAGATGCTGGGGAGAGGGGATGGCGTATTCCACTCTCCTCCCACTCTAAACCCACCAAAGACAAAACCACAAAAAGAATGGAAAAGAAACAACTCCCTCTCTTCAAAGACAGAGAAAGCAGAGAGAACTCACTCCATTTTTTAAATTACAAAATATGCTAACAAAAGAATGTACTTAACATACAGGTACAGCTTAAATAATAACAATAAAATTGACACCTGTAGCTACTACCCAGCTTAAAACAGCTGAATTTAGTGCTTTAGAACATGGGCCCCTCCTGGGTCATGTCCACTTCCTCTCCTTCCAGGCAGTCACCGCTGTCCTGAATTTTAACTTAATCACTCCTGCCCTTTTCTTCGACGCTTACGCAAATGTATCTATTTCCCGCCACAATCCATTTTAATTGCGGGGTTTTTCTGCACTTTTATCAGTGAAATCACGACATCTACACTCTTCTGTGCCTGACCTTTGCCACTCAGAGTTATCCATCTCCACTGCCCCGCGTGGCTATCACATCACTCATTTCCACCCATGAATTGTGTCCCGTTGTATGAAAAGGTGACCCTGTATTTACCAATCCTCCTGAAAACGGACCTTGGCGTTGTTTCCAGCTTTTGCTGGTACAGACAGAGTGGGGCCCTCCTGTGCCTGCCTCCAGGTCCAGCGCCTGGCGAGGAAAGCTGCCAACGTGGAGGTAAGTTCCATTGTTCTGGAAGCCTCTGGGGTCATCTGGAACCACAGGCGAGAAGCAGAAATGACTCCGGGGGGGTCAGTGCTCCCTGCAGGGGCGAGGCGGGGACAGGAAATAGCAGAGGGGCCACGCAGTGTGGCATGCCAGCTGTCTGCATCCCAGACTCCTAGCTGAGGGGGGTCTGCTAGGGAAAGGGGGTACCAGGGAGGGAGGGAGGGAACTCCTGACCCCCAGAAAGCCTTGCTTTAGTGGCTGCCTACATCCTAAAAAAACAAAACCAAACCTGGAGAGAGATATGGTCCCGGACAGAAGAGAAAACAGGGATTTGAAGGAAAAAGGTCCATTGAAAACCGTGGTCTGTCCCAGGCCACTTGCCCCATGACTTTCTCAACTAATTTCCAACAAATAGCTGGTCTCTTTCAAAGATGGGCTACGGTCAGAGAGACGTCATGCACCAATCGTTAAGCTTGCAGGTAAAGAAGGTGGCGTCCTACCCGCTTCTGCCCCATACACTCTAACACAAGAGAATCAGAAAGGAGATTAGTGGTTGTCAGGGGCTGGGGGGAGGGGAAGTGGGGGGTGACTGCTAATGAATATGGGGTTTCTTTTGGGGTGATGAAAATATTCTGGAAGTAATAGCGAAGATTGTACATGTTGTGAATATGCTAAAAACCACTGAATGGTACACTTTAAAAGTCCAAATTTTTGCGGTATGTGTTTGGAGATGATTCCAAAAATAAGAATAGAGAAGTGACAGTAAAAGAAAAATGATGACCTGTAATTCCCAGAGGGTTCCTAGGTCAGATAAATCCTGAAACCCAGAGGGACCAACCTGCCCAAGATTATCAATTAATTACATCCCCCTATCCTTTAGTGTCGACACCCCCTCTCAATATGAAAAAGTCAGAACAGGCATTGGCCAGGGATCCCTATGGATTGGAAGAGGGATCAGTGGAGAAGGAGGAGGTATAACAGAGAGAATAGGATTTGGCAAACCAGTACGACTGCTCAATCACTATATTAATATTTCTTCTAGCCTCCAGAGTTTAGGAGCAGCTAGAAAGAAAAATCTGCAGTGAATAGAATAGTAGCCCATGACAAACTCTGGGATCTGCTGTGTAACTACTTGTTAAAATGAACTTAGAAAATTATTTCTTTATTCTTTCTTTGCCTTGTATATGTGTTATATTTTACAACAAAAAATGTTAAAAAAAAAAAAAAAAAGAAAGAAAGAAAGAAAAATGATGGCCCTCAGATCCATTTAAGTACAGAGCCAAGACCAAACAATGGGGTATTGTGATGAAATAATAGAATGCAAACATTATTAACCTTTCCTATATGAAAATGACACAATCAACACAATTAGAAGGAGGAAAGCAAGAGCAGAGGAAATGAGAGAAAACGAGGGGGTGTTGATCTTGGCTGGAAGTCAATAGTCAACTGTTTAAAGTTGAAACCGTGCATTTTCAAAAAGGACTCAAACTCTTAATGCTTATTCTTTTTCTTAATTTAAAGGGGTATTTTTAGGGAGCTATGTTTCTCTGTGTCAAGAACTATTTTTGGAAGTTCAAGAATTCCTTCAGTTTTTCCTCCTGTTAATGATAAAGCTTTTGTTTAAAAAAGAAATCATGTGATCCCAGTGTTTGTAATGCTATTGTGGATATTTCCATTCGCTGTAAAACTATTTCTCACCTGCACATGCTCACACAAACACACTTTCTTTCATTCTCAGGCCTATTTGGAACATTTGCATGAAGAAAGGTCTGCTATAATGGTCTCTAAATGTCAAGGGATTGTTTTTTTTTTTTTTTTTTTAGGGAAAAAATTATTTTTTTATACCAAGAATAATAGAAAACACTTGATTTAGACACACCTGGATCTATTATAAAATAAAATATAATATTAAAATATAAATTTCCATGGGCTTAATTTAAACTTCCACATATAACTTAGGTAAACAATTTAAGGGATTGTTTTTGAATAGTGGACTATGGAGTCAAATTTCTTTCTTTTTTTTTTTTTTTTTACTTTTTTCTTGAAAATTTTTGATATCTTCACATTTTTATACAGTGAAGTTTAATAATCAATCATAGTCCAGATTTAGAACATTCTAGATTATTAGATTTTCTGGAATATGGGGTTTTAATCTGTCACTATTCCAAGGTATCATAACTTCACAAGTACATGTGTGATGGACTTTGTTAATATATTCCTAGCCTTTTATTTTTTCTTTTTATTACTAAAAGCTCTCACTGTGTGCATAATTCAGCTGAAATTTCTGTACTGTGGAAAACTTAACCAAAGTTGTTGACTCCACAATAAAAAGAACATTCAGTTTCACACACCCACTCAAATGTCACCTTAAAACAAGTGCAGTGAAGGGTAATGGCTGAATGGAATTCTATCATATGAATCTACTTGGCAAATTCTCTCTTGTTAGATGGCACGTTCATTTCTAATTTTTTGCTAGCTTAGACTATTTGCTTACATTCTTAATTACTTCTTTGAGACAGTGTTTTAATTTCCTAGGCTGGTCAAACAAATGCCATGAAATGGCTCAAGTTAGTGAGAATTTATTTGCTTCTAGTTTGAGGCCAAGAAAATGTCCAAATGAAGGTGTTATCAATGTGATGCTTTCTTTCCAAAGACGTGGCATTCTGGACCTGGCTGCTGATCTTGGCTCCTCTGTCACAGGACAAATCACGTGGCCTGGTCACTCCCTTCCCTTCACCTTCTGTTGACGTCCAGCCTCTTTCTTCCTGTTACTTTTCTTCTCTCGTGTCGGAATTCATTCCGTTTATAAAGAACTCCAGGAATAGGATTAAAACATCTTCATTGTACTGGGCCACATACACCTTAAGTGACGTAGCCGCATCAAAAGGTCCTACTTGGGTTTACACCCACAGGAATGGATTAGATCTAAAAATGTGGGTTTTTTTCTGGGACACATGCAGCTTCAAAGCACCACAGAGAGAATTGCAGAAAACCTGCTGGACCAAAGGGAATGAACATTCCTTAGGTGTTGGATATATATTGCTAAGTTGCCTTCTTTATAAAAATGGTCTCACAAGTTACACATTCTCACAACTAAGTGTAAGAAAGTTTTGCCTCCCCATGCCCTTGCTATCACCAGGTTTTATGCTAGCCCAGATGGACTCTGAACTTTCTTTTCAGTTCCCTGGAGAAATACACTCACTGATGAAAGACTTAGGATATTAGACATGTCCTGAGAGACTGGCTGGGGGGAGCAGTGCTTAGGAACTTCTAAAGAAGCCTTAGTGTGCCTCAGCATCCCAGTGAATATGGACAGGTCTCGCCCTGATTCCCATGTTTTTGCTCTATCATTCCTCTTCCGTATTCCTAAGACTCTACTTCTTGAACTTGTCTCCCCTTAGCTCTTGGTTGTGTGCTATGAAAATTGTATTTTAATTGCTTGATATTCTGTACCAGCCCTTCCCACCCCCCACCCCCACCAAGAATGAATTCCGTGGAGCAGAAAGCACCTCTGCCTTGTCCATCACTGAATTCCCAATCCCGAGAACAGGGCCAGTCACGCGCAGTGCCCCGATTGAGGAATGAGGTGGAAGAAAAGGGGCCTGTGAAAGAGACTGAGAACCAAAAGCCATTGAGGAGTTGAGGAGGCACTTCAGAGACTTTGCCGTCTCTCCTTTCTCCTCATTCTCCATATCCAGCCTGTGAGGAAGCCAACTTTTGTCTCTGAAAACCATTCCCTCACTGCCATCCCCATGTGTTCCGCTGCTTAGTTCAGGTTCTAGAATAATTAGCTTGCCCCTGAGCTGACCCTTTGCTTCTCATTTCTCCCCTGCCTTAGTTCATTTTTTGTTGTTGAGGCAAACTTTACATAACATAAAATTAAACATTAACCGTTTTAAAGCGCACGGTGCAGTGCATCCAGTAGATTAGCTGTGTTGTGCAAGCATCACCTCTATCTAATTCCAGACATTTCATCACTCCAAAAGAAAACCCGGTACCCATGAACCAGTACCCCCCATTCCTCCCTCCTCCACCACCCCTCAGCCCCTCACAGCCTCTAACATCCTTTCCATCTCTATGGACTGACTTCCTCTGGTTATTTTTATATGAAAGCAATCATACAATATATGACCTTCTGTGAATGTTTCGGAAACTCATCCACTTTGAAGAACAAATCAGCACTACATTCCATCAGAAATTTTTTTTAATTGGAGCAGTTCTAGATTTATAGAAGAATTGTGCCGAAAGTAGAGTTCCCATATTTGTTCATCCATTCATCCATTGATGGACATTTGGGTTGCTTCTGCCTTTGACTACCGTGAAGAGTGCTACTATGGACATGGATGTACTCGTATTTGTTTGGGTACCGGCTTTCAGTCCTTTTGGGTACATCCCTAGGAGTGGAATTGCTAGATCATAAGGGAATTCTATGGTTAATTTTGTGAGGGACTGCCAAGTTGTTTTCTACAGCAGCTGGACTGTTTTACATTCCCACCAGCAATGCATGAGTTGTCAATCTCTCCATCACCTCACCACAGTTATTCTTGACTTTTCTTTTTTTAATTATAGCCATCCCAGTGGGTGTGAAATGGTATCTCCTTGTGGTTTTGATTTGCATTTCCCTAGTGACTGAAAACATTGAGCATCCTTTCATGTGTTAGTTAGCCATCTGTTTATCTTGTTTGAAGAAATAATTATTCAAATCCTTTTGCCCATTTTAAAAATTGGGTTGTTTGTCTTTTGATAGTTGAATTGTGTTCTGAATAGTGGACTTTTATCAATATATGATTTGCAAGTATTTCCCCCATTCTTTAGGTTGTTCCTCCCTCCTCCATTTTTGGATAATATCCTTTGATGCAAAAAGTCTTAAATTTTGATCAAGTTCAATTTCTTTATTTGTTTTTTTTTCCTTCTAAGAGTACTACAGTTTTAGCTCCTTATATTTAGATCTTGAGCCATACTGATTTAATTTTTTTGTATGGTATGAGGTAGAGGTCTGTACTAATTTCCTAGGCTGCTCAAGGAAATACCATGAAATGAATCAGCTTAAACAATGGGAATTTATTTGCTCACAGTTTGAGACTGGGAAAAAGTCCAAATCAAAGAGTCATTGAGGCTCTGCTTTCTTCCCAAAGACTGGCATTCTGGGGCTGGCTGCCGGAGATCCTTGGTCCTTAGCTTGTCACATGGGAAAGCACATGGCTATGTCTCCTGGTCTCTCCCTTCTCATCTGGTTTTGTTAATTTCAGCTTCTTTCCATGGCTGTTCCTAGTTTTCTAAGTGTTTTATTATTATTATTATTATTATTATTATTATTATTATTATTATAAAAGGATGTTGGATTTTATCAAATGTTTTCTCTCCATCAATTGAGATGTCCATGTAGTTTGTTCCCTTTATTCTATTAATGTAGTATATTACATTTATTGACTTCTTATTTTGAACCACCCTGGCATTCCTGGAATGATTCCCTCTTGATCATGATGTACAATCCTCTTAATATGCTGCTGGATTTGGTTTGCTAGTATTTGTTGATGATTTTTGCAACTATAGTCAAAAGGAATATTGATCTGTAGTTTCTTCTCTTGTGATATTTTTATCTGACTTTAATATAAGGGTAATGCTGGCCTCATGGAATGAGTTAGAAAGTGTTTCCTCCTGTTCTATTTTGTGGAAGAGTTTGAGACAGGTTGGTCTTAATTGTTCTTTAATTGCTTGGTAGAATTCACCTGTCCTGGGTTTTTAGTTTGGGGGAATTTTTGATTGCCTATTTAATCTCTTTACTTGTTATAGGTCTATTGAGGTTCTCTAGTTTTTCTTGAATCAGTTTTGGTAGTTTGTGTGTTAATAGAATTTGTTCATTATCAAATTTGGGGAGAATGATTGCTTATATTTTGTCATAGTCCTTTTCCTTTCTATAAGGTCTATAATAATGCCCTTATTATAGACCTTTCACTTCTGAGTTTGGTAATTTGAATCTTCACTTTTCTTCTTATTAGTCTAGCTTAAGGTTTGTCAATTTTATTGATCTTCTCAAAGAACTGACTTCTGGTTTTATTGATTCTCTATATTATTTTTCGATTCTTTGTTTTATCTCCACACCAGTCTTATTATTTCCCTTCCTTCTCTGTCTTTGTGCTTATCTTGCTCTTCTTATTCCAGTTCTGTGAGGTATAAAGTTAGCTTATTGATCTGAGGTCTTCTTTTTTTAACATAAGTATTTTGCAGCAATAAACTTTCCTCTGAGCACTGCTTTAACTGCATCTCATAAGTTTTGTATGCTGTTTTTTTTTTTTAATTTTCAAATAACGCAATTTTTTTTCTAATATCCCATGTGTTTTCTTCTTTGACTCACTGGTTGTTTCAGTATGTGTTAACTAATTTCCATGTTTGTGAATTTTCTGGTTTTTCTTCTGTTATTGATTTCTAGTTTCGTTCCAGGTGGTTAAAGACGATACTATGTATGATTTCAATCTTTGTATATTTATTGAGAGATTTTTAGTGACCTAATATGTGATCTATCCTGGAAAATATCCCAGGTACACTTAAGATGAACGTATATTCTACAATTTTTAGGTGAAATTTTCTTCTATAAATGTCTTTTAGGTTCAGTTTAGCTTCATACCATTGTTCAAGTCTTCTTTTCCTTGTTGATCTTCTGTCTAGTTGTTCTGCTCTTTATTGAAAATAAGCTTTTGAAGTCTCCAACTATAACTTTAAAACTATTTCTCCTTTCAGTTCTGTCAGTTTTTCCTTCATGTATTTTGAGGCTCTGTTGCAAGGTATGAATATATTTATAATTGTTTTATCTTCTTGATGGATTGGCCCTTTTATCAATATATAATGTCATTTGTCTCTTGTAGAAATTTTTTTATTAATTAAAAAAATTAACAAAACATTTAGAAATCATTCCATTCTACATATATAATCAGTAATTCTTAATATCATCACATAGTTGCATATTCATCATTTCTTAGTACATTTGCATCGATTTAGAAAAAGAAATAAAAAGACAATGGAAAAAGAAATAAAATGATAATAGAGAAAAAAAAAAACTATACGTACCATACCCCTTACCCCTCGCTTTCATTTACCACTATTTCAACTGAATTTATTTTAACATGTGTTCCCACTATTATTTATTTTTATTCCATATGTTCTACTCTTCTGTTGATATAGTACCTAAAAGGAGCATCAGACACAAGGTTTTCACATTCACAGAGTCTCATTGTGAAAGCTATATCATTGTTCAATCATCATCAAGAAACATGGCTACTGGAAAACAGCACTACATTTCCAGGCAATTCCCTCCAGCCTCTCCACTACATCTTGAACAACAAGGTGATATCTACATAATGCATAAGAATAACCTCCAGGATAACCTCTCAACTCTGTTTGGAATCTCTCAGCCATTGACACTTTGCCTCATTTTACTCTTCCCCCTTTTGATTGAGAAGTTTCTCTCAGTCTCTTGATGTTAATTCTCAGCTCACTCTAGGGTTTTTCTCCTTTCTTTGATGCTGAGTCTCAGCTCATTCCAGGATCTTTGTCCCACGTTGCCAGGAAGGTCCACACCCCTGGGAGTCATGTCCCACGCAGAGAGGGGGAGGGTGGTGAGACTGCTCATCATGTTGGCTAGAGAGAGAGGCCACATCTGAGCAACAAAGGAGGCTCTCTTGGGGGTGACTCTTAGGCCCAAATTTTAAGTAGACTTGACCTATCTTTTGTGCAGTTAAGTTTCATGTGAACCAACCCCAAGACTGGAGGCTCAGCCTATAGCTTTGGTTGTCCACACTGCTTGTGAGAATATCAAGAATTCAACTTGGGGAAGTTGAATTTCTCCCCACTCTCACCATTCCCCGAAGGGGGCTTGCAAATACTTTTCCAGTCACTGATCACATCATTCTGGGATTCATCGGGGGATCATTCTGGACAAACTGCTTGTGAGAATATCAGTAATTCAACTTGGGGAGGTTGAATTTTCCCCCGTTCTCACCATTCCCCAAAGGGGACTTTGCAAATACTTTTCCACTCACTGATCAAATCACTCTGGGATTCATCGGGGCATCACTCTGGGCAAACCTATAAAATCTAATGTCCTACCCAAGGTTCCATGTACTTATGGTGTTCAACCAACTGTCTACATAAGTTATATTAGGAGATGGACTAGTCAAAATATAAATTTTGTACCAAACAGACATTTTTTGATTTAGTCTCACACATAAGTTGAAATTTTAAAATATTAATTACCATCTATTTTCAGCACACTGCAGTAATGACATTCTTTTGTTTTTCCTCATGCAAAAGCATTTTAAAATTTGTACATTTAGTCGTTATCATTATACAGTCTAGGCATTCCTAGATTATATCATCTCAATCTTTATTGTCTATCTTTCTTTATGATTTCATTTATGCCCCCAGCCCTCATCCCTCTATCATTCTCACATTCAGCTTCATTCAGTGCTTTAACATAATTGTATTACAGTTAGGTAGTGTTGTGCTGTCCATTTCTGAGTCTTCATATTCAGTCCTGTTGCACAATCTTTATCCCTTCAGCTCCAGTTACCCAAATATCTTACCCTAATTCTATGTCCTGATGGTCTCTGTTACCAAAGAAATATTCCCAGTTTATTCACTAATGTCAGTTCATATCAGTGAGACCATACAGTATTTGTCCTTTTGTTTTTGGCTAATCACACTCAGCATAATGTCCTTAAGGTCCATCCATGTTGTTACATACTTCATAACTTTATTCTGTCTTATAGCTGCATAATATTCCATCATATGTATATGCCACAGTTTGTTTAGCCACCCGTCTGTTGATGGACATTTTGTCTGTTTCCATCTCTTGGTGATTGTAAATAATGCTGCTATAAACATTGGTGTGCAAATGTCCGTTTGTGTCCTTGCTCTCGTGTCCTTTGAGTAGAGACAGCATATAGATGGGTCTTGTTTTTTAATCCATTCTGCCAGTCTATGTCTTTTGATTGGGGAGTTTAATCCATTAACATTTAGTGTTAATACTGCACAGGTAGTACTTTCTTCTACCATTTTGCCTTTTGGATTTTATCTGTCATATCTAATTTTCCTTCTTTCTACCTTTATTCATGGTTTTCCTTTCTACGCTCTTCTCCGCATCTCTCTCTTCTGTCTTCGTATCTGTCTCTAGTGCTCCCTTTAGTATTTCTTGCAGAGCTGGTCTCTTGGTCACAAATTCTCAGTGATTTTTTGTCTGAAAATGTTTTAATTTCTCCCTAATTTTTGAAGGACAATTTTGCTGAATATAGAATTCTTGGTTGGCAGTTTTTCTCTTTTAATAATTTAAATATATCATCCCACTGTCTTCTTGCCTCCATGGTTTCTGCTGAAAAATCTATGCATAGTCTTATTGGGCCCCCCTTGTATGTGATGGATTGCTTTTCTCTTGCTGCTTTCAAGATTCTCTCTTTCTCTTTGACCTCTGACATTGTGATTAGTAAGTGTCTTGGAGTACGTCTATTTGGATCTATTCTCTTCGGGGGGGGTACGCTGCACTTCTTGGACCTGTAATTTTAAGTCTTTCATAAGAGTTGGGAAATTTTCAGTGATAATTTTCTCCATTTGTTTTTCTCTTCCTTTTCCCTTCTCTTCTCCTTCTGGGATACCCACAACATGTTATATTCGTGCACCTCATATTGTCTTTCAGTTCCCCAAGTCCCTGCTCATATTTTTCCATTTTTTCCCCTATATTTTCTTTGTCTTGCCGGATTTCAGATGTTCCATCCTCCGGTTCAGAAATCCTATGTTCTGTCTCTTGGAATCTACCATTGTAGGTTTCCATTGTTTTTTTCATCTCTTCTACCGTGCCTTTCATTCCCATAAGTTCTGTGATTTGTTTTTTCAGATTTTCAATTTCTTCTTTTTGTTCATTCCTTGCCTTCTTTATATCCCCCCTCAATTCAATGATTTGGTTTTTGATAAGGTTTTCCATGTCTGTTCGTATACTCTGAATTAAATGTTTCAGCTCCTGTATCGCATTTGAATTGTTGGTTTGTTCCTTTGACTGGGCCATATCTTCAATTTCCCTAGTGTGATTCATTATTTTTTGCTGGCGTATAGGCATTTAATTACCTTAATTAGTTTATTCTGGAGATTGCTTTCACTTCTTTTACCTAGGGTTTTCTTGCTGGATGAATTTGTTGTCTATCTGTTTTTTGACATGCAATTCAGCTTTATCTGGACCTCTAACTCAAGTTTTGTTTAACAGAGGAGAATTTTTCAGTTCTTGTTTCCTTGTTTCTTGCCCTGCTTGTATGGTGCCTTTCCCCCACACACACTTAAGAGGGTCTACTTAGGTATTATAGACTGCAGCCGGATTTTCTCAGACCAAACTGGCCTCCTATTAGGAAGAAAGTCACCTGCATCGGTTTTCCCCAAGGGTGAGACCCAGCAGGTTGAAAGAATTTCCTGTGAAGTCTCTGGACTCTGTTTTTCTTATCCTGCCCAGTATGTGGTGCTTGTCTACCTGCAGGTCCCACCAGCATAAGATGATGTGGTACCTTTAACTTTGGCTGGGGGCGTGGTGGAGACCGAGGAGAGGTTGTAGGCTGGTTTTAATGGTTTCAAATTACCAAGCCCTGGTGTCTGAATCCCTTGAGAGAGGGATTCCACCTGAGTTGGGCTTCACCCCTCTCCTGTGGAAGGCGCCGGGGCAAAAATGAGCGCCCTCTGCTTTGACCAGGTTCACCTGAGCTGGGGCCTATTTTTAGCGGTCAGAATTTGCTAATTAATTCCACAATTGGTGTTTGGTTGGGCTCAGCCCCTGCTGCTGGTAAAGTCTCTTTCCTTTCCCCTCTGGGAAGCAGCCTGTTGGGGAGGGGCGCCAGCTGCCACAGCTTGGGGAACTCACGGTTCTGGGGGGCTCACAACCGGTCCAGGTGGTCCAGATTGGGTTACGCTGTGTGGCCCCAGGAGCTGTTCTGTATTGTTTCTGGTTATTTAGTAGTTGTTCTGGAGGATAAACTAAAATGCGCACATTGTTAAGCCGCCATCTTGGCCTGAAGGAATGTTGTAAAAATTTCATACTATGTAAAAAGTTTAATACTAGTCTATTCTGTCTGATAGTTCATCTTTTTTTTTAAATCCCTGCAAATACAGAGCCTCCAAAAATTTTGTACAATTTGGATGATTACATGGTATGTGATTTTTCAATAATAGTTCATCTTTTCCTCTTATTTCATGGTTCTCTTTTGAGCATAAGGATCTGATTCCATGATATTCATGCCTATAAAACTTTGAAGCTTCCTGTTGTCTACAGAATTAAATCTGACTCCTTTTCATGGAGTTTTTTTATCACCTTATTTTTACCTTACCTTCTGCAGGACTTTGTCAACCCTATTTTAACGAAATACAAAACTTGTTTAAATTCTCCAAATATTCTATCTGTTTTAATGCTTTTCTTTGTCCATACTCTTTTCTCTACCTGGAATGCTTTTTCTCCTGTACTCTAAATTTCTGCTATGCTTTAGCCCCAACTCAATTGTTATCCTCTTTATGAATCTTTCCCTATGTCCCCTGACAGAACTCATACTACCTCATTCTGCCCCCACAATTCTTTTTCGTTTTTTATATTTTTATTGTAAACCTTAACAAACAAGCATACAAACATTCTATACATGGTGGGCAATCAATGGCTCACAATGTCATCACATAATGGTGTATTCATCACCATGATCATTTTTTTTGAGCATTTGCATCTCTCCAGCAAAAGAAATTAAAAAGAAAGAAATTATACATGCCATACCCCTCACCCCTCCCTCTCATCGACTACTAGAATTTCAATCTATTCAATTTATTTTTACCTTTATCTTCCTTTTATTTATTTGTTTTTATCCATATGTTTTACTCATCTGTCCATACCCTGGATAAAAGGAGCATCAGACACAAGGTTTTCACAATCACACAGTCACTTTGCGAATGTTATATCATTGTACAATCATCTTCAGGAAACATAGCTACTGGAACACAGCTCTACAGTTTCAGGCAGTTCCCTCTAGCCTCTCTAATACACCTTAAACTAGAAAGGTGATATCTATTTAATGCATAAGAATAACCTACAGGATAACCTCTTGACTCTGTTTGAAATCTCTCAGCCACTGACATTTTATTTTATCTTGTTTCTCTCTTCCGCTTTTTGGTCAAGAAGTTTTTATCAATCCCTTGATGTCAAGTCTCAGCTCATCCAAGGATTTCTGTCCCACGTTGCCAGGGAGGTTTATACCCCTGGGCATCAAGTCCCACGAAGAGAGGTGGAGGGCAATAAGTTTGCTTGCCATGTCAGCTTAGACAGAGACAGGCCACATCTGAGTAGCAAAAGAGGTTCTCTGGGGATGACTCTTGGGCCTAATTTTCAGTAGGCTTAGACTATCCTTTGCAGGGATAAATTTCACAGGGGCAAACCCCAAGATTGAGGGCTGAATCTGTTGATTTGGTTGTCCACACTGCTTGAGGGAATATCAGGAATTCTCCAAATGGGGAAGCTGAATATTTCCTCCTTTCTCCCTATTCCCCCAAGGGGACTTTGCAAATACTTCTTTATTCACTGCTCAAGTCACTCTGGGATTTATCAGCTATCCCCACAATTCTTTATTCCCATTTTTTCAAAGTGATTTTCAATTTTGTAATATTCAGCTGATCGGTAGCCCCTTCCTAAAAATTGTGACTTCCTTCAGGGCAAGGCTGCAATGTCTTCATCTTTGTATATCTCAGGCCCAGCAGCACTGCCACATAGCAAGTACCTGTAGCAAAACTTCCTGGTTGCCCAGCTCAGCATTGATTCATGACCCTATTTGGGGCAGCAATGCATCCAGTTAGAAAACTACATTTCCTGGATTCCCTTGTAGCTTAGTATGTCCATGAGATTCCGTTCAGACATTAAAATGTAAGTGGAACTGTTATGTAGCACTACCTGGAAGCACCCTTAAAATGAACTCTTTTTGCCTTTTATCCGGAATGTAGCATGAAAAACCCATATTGAACAATAAGGGATCTTGGGCCCCTGGTGACCAGAAAGGGGCCATACTCACCCTACTTCCAGACTTCATTTACGTCAAAAGAACTGTGCAGACTGGTTCAGTTTAGGGGCTGCCAAAGCAAATACCAGGCAGTGCATTGGCTTAACAAAGGGAATTTATTGGTTCATGGTTCTGAGGCTAACCCAAAACTAAGCAACAAGATGATGCTTTCTCCCAGGAGGCTGCGGTGTTCTGGGGCTGTCTGCCGGCATCCTTGGTCCTTGGCAATGCCCATGGCAGCCTCTCCTGGTCTCTCTGGGTTTCGCTGACTTCTAGCCTCTGGCTGCTCCCTGCGGCTTTCTCTCCGTGTACTTGAATTTCATTCTGCTTATAAAGGACTCCAGTGATAGAACTGAGACTCATTGTCATTCAGTTGAACCACACCTCAACTGAAGTAGCCTCATTTAAAGGTCCTATTTCCAGTGGGTTCACACCCACAGGAATGGATTAAGTTTAAGAACATGTCTTTCTGGGGTGCATACAGCTCCAAACCACCATGCTGGAATAGGTTGGGGTTTTTTTTTTTTCCTGTTATATGCCATCACACATAATTCTGACTTACTCAATATTCCAAAATGTTTGTTGACTGTGAAATAGCTACAAAAATCAGGTGATTTCTGTTCTGTCTCACCTACCAGCATACTTGGAACAACATTTAACACTTTTCTGTATCAATATGTCATCATAGACCCCCCTGAGACATTTGCTTTTCTGGGTTCTTTTAATTGTCTTCTTTTATATTTTACTAATTTTGTAAAGTTGAATTAGATTTGTCTAAGATGTAGCAGGGCTATAAATGATAAATAAATTTAAAATGTAGACAAAGCTGGAAGTCCGAGATTGGTGAGTAGTAGGAACACAGGCATACACTGGAAACTCTGAGCTCTGTTCTCACCCCCAGCCCATCCCTGCAGAGTGCCAAGGTAGGTTCCCTCATCTGAGGGTTTCTCAACATCTTTCATACTGTGACACAATAGGGCCAGGGCACACGGCCTCAAAGGAAATTCAGTTTTGGTAAATGGGTGTGACAGATACTGGTAGGAAAGACCTGTTCTAGGTTGCTAAGGCATGTGAAATGCAATATACCAAAAATGAGATGGCTTTTACTATGGGGATTTATTATCTTAGAAGCTTACAGTTCTGAGGCTGTGAAAAATGTCCAAATCAAGGCATCGATGGGACAGTACCTCCTCTGAAGAATAGCTCGAGGCAAGTTTGGGCTCATCTGTCAGACAGCAAGGTACAGGTAACAGTTGCTGGTCTTCCTCTCTCCCGTTTTGTTGCTTCCAGCTTCTGGCTTCAGTGGCTTCCTCTCTCAGCTTCTACATGTTTCTTTCTTTTAGCTTCTGTCTCTCAGCTTCTGTGGAGCTTTTCCCTAAACTTCTCTGGGGCTCTTTTCGTACTTATAAAGGACTCCAATAAGAAGATTAAGACCCACCTTGAAAGAGGTGGGTCATATCATAACTGAAATAACCTAATCAAAGGTCCCCCCTACAATAGGTCTACAGGAATGGATGAAACAAACATGATCTTTCCTGAGTGCATACAACTTCAAACCATCACAGCCCCGCAGGGGGTGGAGAGAGGAGGTAAAGAGAATGAACTGTTGAAAGGTGTATAGAATCAGAGAGCAGGGGCTTAGGAGGAGCCCAAGACTGGGGAGGGAAAGTGATCATATAGCCAATGTATTAGCTGTGATTCTTTCTGTTTTTAGCAAAAGCAGAGGACTCTAACGAGCCCAAGCAAAAGGGGGGAATTTATTAGAGAGAGCATGGTGTTGCTGTGGACACCTAAGGGCAAGCCTTCCTTTTATAGAGGGGGAGGCTTGATTTCCACAGATCACCCCTTGCCCTCCTCCCTGCCTCAATTTCCTGGTAGTCCCAATAGATTGTTTCCTTTCCCACACAGTTCTGGGTTGTGCTCAGAGTTTCTTGTTTTTCAATCTGGCTGGTTTTCTTTGTACTTACTGCTAATTTGACCCAAACTACCCCCTTTCCCCAGGGTGGCAAAATCTCCTCTCAGTGTGTTCAGATGCAATGCGTTCCATCCATTTCATCATCTTGAAGAACCGTCCCCCAGTGGCTGAGGTTGCTTTTCAGGCTGGCCATGTGGGGTGGCCTTGGAGTCAACTCTTGGCCTTCGTCTTAGGCACTTCTTGTCTGAGCGCCCAGGCTTGGCCGTGGGGCCCAGCAAGGCTCATGGAAGCCCCATGTGCATATGGCCAACAAGGAGTCACACTTAGGGTCACGTGGCTGGGCTCACTCTTTGGAACACTTCTGATGTCAGTGTCTGTAAGTCTTGTTTCTTGGGATGGTGAGATTTCTCAGGAAAGTTTCTTTCAGTCTCCTGTCTTGAGGGAAGAAGTCTGACTGTCAGCATTCTGGGGGCTAAATGGAGGGAGAGGGCTGGGGGTCTCCTCATTTGGTATGTGGAGTGATGCTACCTAAACCCCCTGTCTCCAGTGTGAGCTACTGAGGACTCCCTAGTCAGAAATCCTGTGTCACCCTTTCCAGAGAGGAAGCTTCTAGTCTGTCTTATTCTGAGGTGGAAGAGGGACGGTCATTCACGAAGAGGAGGTATCAGGGGTCTAACTGCTTCTTAAATAGGCATTTAATGAGTCCCCTGCTTTTCCCCACTTCCAGGGGTACCTTGTGCCTCCAATTCCGAGCCTTTGGGGGAGTTCCATGGTGTAAATGGATTGCTTCCTGGTTTTTCCCACAGACGATTCAGGACTGAGCTTCCTCAGCTCTCAGTTACCACGCCGCCACCTGCTATCCAGCCACCAAATTTTTGTTGCAATGTCTCCTCCCAGTTTCTCTGTGTTCTTGTTCATCTATGCCTTTTTACAGATTTCTCCACTGTCATTTAAGTGGATTTGGGGAGAGGGTAGAAATCAATATTCATAGATTTTATTATTATTGTTATTTGCTATTGTTGTTGTTGTTTTAAATTTTATGTAGAGAAATGCATTTGACTCTTTTGAACCTGAGTCTGAAAACCTTAGAGAAGTGACTGTTTAATTCGATTTCAGTCAAGTGTCCACCACAGACCAATTATTTTTTTTAGCATTTTTATTGATAAATCTTCACATACACACAGTTCATACATGGTATACAATCAATGGCTCACAATAGCATCACATAGTTGTATATTCATCACCATGATCATTTTGTAGAACATTTGCATCACTCCAGAAAAAGAAATAAAAAGAAAAAAGAAAAAACTCTTTCAGCCCATACCTCTTACCCCTCCCTCTCATTGACCACTAGTATTTCCATTTACCCAATTTATTTTACCCTTTGTCCCCTTTCTATTATTTTTTATTTTTATCCATAGTTTTTTTTTACTCATTTATACATACCCTGGATAAAAAGAGCAACAGACACAAGGTTTTCACAATCACACAGTCACACTGCAAAAGCTATATCTCTATACAATTGTCTTCAAGAACCAAGGCCACTGGAACACAACTCAAGAGTTTCAGATACTTCCTTCCACCCACTCCAGTACACCACAAGCTAAAAAGAGATATCTATTTAATGCATAAGGATAGCCACCAGGTTAACCTCTCAATTGTTTGAAATCTCTCAGCCACTGAAATTTTATTTTGCCTCATTTCTCTCTTCCCCCTATTAGTCAAGAAGGTTTTCTCAATCCCTTGATGCCAGGTCCCTGCTCATCCTGAGATTTCTGTCCCACGTTGCCAGGGAGAGTTACACCCCTGGGACTCATGTCCCATGTAGGGGGGCAGGACAGTGAGTTCACCTGCTGAGTTGGCTTAGAGAGAGAGGCCACATCTGAGCAACAAAAGAGGTTCTCTGGGGGTGACTTTTAGGCCTAATTTTTTTTTTTCAATTTTAGAACATTTTTATTACTCCAAAAAATAAAATAAAAAATAAAAAGAACATCCAAAACACTTCATACTCCTTACCCCCCCACTATTTATTTATTTTTGTCTTTATTTTATTATTCATCTGCCCATACACTGGATAAAAGGAGTGTCAGTCACAGGTTTTCACAATCACATGGTCACATGATAAAAGCTATATAGTTTATGCAATCATCATCAAGAAACGAGTCTACTGGATTATAGTTCAACAGCTTCAGGTATTTCCTTCTAGCTACCCTACACTAGAAACTAAAAAGGAATATCTATATAATGCATAAGAATAACCTCCAGAATGACCTCTTGACTCTATTTGAAATCTCTTAGCAGTTGATTCTTTTATTTTTGTGCATGGGCAGGCACCGGGAATCAAACCCGGGTCTCCAGCACGGCAGACGAGAGCGCTGTTTAGGCCTAATTTTAAGTAGGCTTAGCCTATCCCTTGCAGGAATAAGTTTCAAAGGGCGAATCCCAAGATTGAAGGCTTGGCCTGTTGATTTAGTTGTCCCCGCTGCTTGTAAGAATATCAGGAATTCTTCAAAATGGGGAAGTTGAACATTTCCTCCTTTCTTTCCAGTCCCCCAAGGGGACTTTGCAAATACTTCTTTATTCACTGCCCAAGACACTCTGGGATATGTAGGGGCATCACACTAACCTAGACAAATCAACAAGATCTCATCCTTATTCAAGATTCCATGCACTTATGATATTCAACTAAACTGATTGTACAAATTAAATTTGGAAATGCACTACCCAAAATATAAATTTTGCACCAAATAAACATCTCTCCCTTTGGTCTCACACAGAAGTTGAAGTTTTAAAATATGGACGATATTTACCTTTGTCCTATCCAGATCAGCTTCATTCATAACTCTAGTCGAAGTCTGATCACTTTTTCATCTTTTTAAACAGTTCCTGTATGGGGTCCTGCTGACTTTCATAGCTTCAGAGCTTTAACTCTGAGTCTCAGGTGTCACATAAATACCTGAAGTTTCTGGAAAAGACCAGGTTATAAACAAACAGCTCATTATCTCAGAATTTAGAAATAATTGTTACTGAATATGTGTGAACTTACTGTAAGCTGTAAGAACTTACAATCTAGTAAATTTACAAAAGATCCCAAACTCATAACCCGTGTACTCAACTCAGTTTACCAAGTTTGTATATTGATCATCATGCCCTATGATTGAGGCATGATAATATTTGTCTTTTTGTTCCTGACATTTCATTCAACATATACTCCTTAAGGTTTATACACCTTGTTGCATGCTTCACAACTTCATTCTTTCTTGCAGCAGCTCGGTAGTCCATTGTGTGTATATACCATAATTCCCCCTTCCATTCCTCAGTCGTTGTACCCTTAGGCCACCTCCATCCATTGTGGATGGGGAACCCTGCTACCAGAGACACCAGTGTGCACATATCCATTTGTCTCCCCACACTCAGTTCCTCCAGGCATATACTGAGCAATGGGGTTGCCGGATCATATGGCAACCCCACCCCTCACCTCCTGTGGAACCAGCACACTGCCCTCCAAGGGGCTGCACCTCTCAGTTTCCCTACTGACAGTGAGTAGGTACGTTTCTTTCTCTTGCTTCTCTTTGTTCATTTTTAAGTAGTTTTATTCCCACATCATACAATCCAACCTAAGTGTATAGACACTGTACGGCCCACAAAGCCTAAAATAGTTACTATCTGGCCCTTTACTAAAAAAGTATATAGCTTCTGTCTTAAACAATAAAAATATCTATTATTTACCCAGTAATTCTAGAGATAGGCAGTTCCAAGGTTTAGTTTAGCAGTTCCACAAAGTCAAGGTGCTAAACTGACATTCCTGCAATTTTCATGGTCTTTTCCTCATAGTCGCAAGATGGCTGCTTCAGCTCCAAGCATCACATCCTCATGTGATCACATATAAAGGGAGAAAACAGGGTGTTCTAGTTTACAAACTGCCAGAATGTGATAAACCAGAAACAGAACAACTTTTAAAAAGGGAAATTTTTAAAATTTAATTTAATTTTTAAAAATATTTTTATTGATAAACAACATGCATCACATTCTTAACATACAAACATTCCATACATGGTGTACAATCAGTGGTTCACAATATCATCACATAGTAGTACGTTCATCACCATGATAAATTTTAGAACATTTGCAACACTTCAGAAAAAGAAATAAAAAGAAAAAACCCATACATACCATACCCCATACCCCTCCCTCTCATTGACCACTAGTATTTCCATCTACTCAATATATTTTAACCTTTGTTCCCCCTATTTTTTTCCCTATACCCCTTACCACTTCCTTTCATTGATCACTAGTATTTCAATCTAATCAATTTGTTTTAACATTTGTTCCCCCTATTATTTATTTTTAATCCATATTTTTTACTCATCTGACCATACTGTAGGAAAAAGGAGCATCAGACACAACATTTGCACAATCACAGTCACATTGAGAAAGCTCTATCATTATGCATTCATCTTCAAGAAACACGGCTACTGGAACACAGCTCTACATTTTCAGGCAGTTCCTTCCAGCCTCTCCATTACATCTTGACTAACAAGGTGATATCTTTTTAATGCGTAAGAATAAACTCCAGGATAACCTCTCGACTCTATTTGGACTCTCTCAGCCATTGACACCTTACTTTGTCTCATTTCTCTCTTCCCCCTTTTGGTTGAGAAGGTTTTCTCAATCCCTTGATGCTGAGTCCCAGATCATTCTAGGATTTCTGTTCAGCTTGCCAGGAAGGTCCACACCCCTGGGAGTCATGTCCCACATAGAGACAGGGAGGGCAGTAAGTTGGTTCGTTGTGCTGGCTGAGAGAGAGGCCACATCTGAGCAACAAAAGAGGTTCTCATGGGGGTGACTCTTAGGCCTAATTTTAAATAGGCTTAGCCTATCCTTTGCAGGGTTAAGTTTCATATGAACAAACCCCAAGACTGACGGCTCAGCCTACTGCTTTGATTGTTCCCACTGCTTGTGAGAATATAAGGAATTGTCCACTTGGGGAAGTTGAATTTTCCCCCTTTCTAAACATTTCCCCAAGGGGACTTTGCAAATACTTTTTTATTCACTGTTCAAATCACTCTGGGATTTAGCTAGGCATTGCTCTGGACAAACCTACAAAATCTCATGCCTTACTCAAGGTTCCATGTACTTATTATGATGTTCAATTAAACTGTCCACATAAATTATATTAGGAAATGCACTAGTCAAAATATAAATTTTGTACCAAATAAGCATTTTTTTGCTTTAGTTTCACACATAAGTTAATGTTTTAAAATATTAATTACCATCTATTTTCAACACCCTGCAGTAATGACATTCCTTTGTTCTTCCTCATGCAAAAACATTTTTAAATTTGTACATTTAGTCACTATCATTATACACTCTATGCATTTCTAGATTATACTGTCTCAGTCTTTGTCATCTATCTTTCCTTCTGATTTCATTTGTGCCCCCAGCCCTCCTCCCTCTATCATTCTTACATTCAGCTTCATTCAGTGTACTTACATTATTGTATCACAGTTAGGTAGTATTGTGTTATCCATTTCTGAATTTTCACAATCAGACTATTGCACAATCTGTATCCCTTCAGCTCCGATTACCCAATATCTGCCCTATTTCTATTTCCCAATGGTCTCTGTTCTTAACTAAAATTCTCCAAGTTCATTCACTAATGTTAGTTCATATCACTGAGACCATACAGTATTTGTCCTTTTGTTTCTGGCTAATCTCACTTAAGGATGGTCCTTAAGGTCCATCCATGTTGTTACATGCTTCATGACTTTATTCTGTCCTACAGCTGTGTAATATTCCATCGTATGTATATACCACAGCTTGTTTAGCTACTCGCCTGTTAATGGACAGTTGGGCTGTTTCCATCTCTGGGCAATTGTAAATAATGCTGCTATAAACATTGGTGTGCAAATGTTCATTTGTGTCCTTGCCCTCATGTCCTCTGAGTAGATACTTAGCAATGGTATTACCGGGTCATATGGCAATTCTATACTTAGCTTCCTGAGGAACTGCCAAACTGCCTTCCACAGTGTTTGTACCATTTGACATTCCCACTAACAGTGGATAAGTGTGCCTCTTTCTCCACATCCTCTCCAGCACTTGTAAAAAGGAGAATTTATTAACTTGCAAGTTTACAGTTCTAATGCTGTGAAGACGTCCAAATTAAGGTAAGGCTATGAAAATGTCCAAATTAAGGCACCAACAAGAGGTTACTTTCACTCAAGAAAGACTGATAAAGTTCAGGCTTTTTCTCTCAGCTGGAAGGGCACGTGGCAAAGTCTGCTAGCTTTCTCCGCCAGCTTCTGGTTTCATGAAGCTCCCCTGGGGGCATTTTCCTTCTTCATCTCCAAAGGTCTCTGGCTGTGTGGGCTCTGAAGCTTTTTCCAAAATGGTTCCCTCTTAAAGGGCTCCAGTAAACAACCCCACCTTGAATGGGTAGAGACATTATGGAAACTATCTAATCAAAAGTTACTACCCACAATTGGGTGAGTCACATTTCCATGTTTTTCTGAGGACATCTCTATGTTCTCAAAAAAATAAATAAATGAAAAAGATACTACCTATCAATATTGAAGGAAAATGAAAGAACTTGGTTTTTCTGAGGTCCACCACAGATTCAAACTGGCACAAAGGGTACCAAGGGAGGCAGGAGAGGACTCTCCTTAGCATGCTTCTTTAAATTTATCAGAAAAGGAAATGTCTTTCTTAAATTCCCCTGAGGAGACTTCCTCTAAATTTTCTTGGCCAGTACAAGGTCACTAGGTCACATGACCACCTCCAGTTGCAAAGAGGGTGGGAAATGGCCACATACCCAAGCAGTGGCTATGGCTGGGTGGACCTGGGGCAGCGGTGTGCTGGGGCCTGACCTGTGGCCTTGTGAGAGCCACTATCTGTGCATATCTCCTTCCTACTCTGCACTCTGGGATATCGCATTCGCAGCTTGAAATTGCTATGGTGGGGAGATTCAAACCATAGAAATCAGCACACACTACAAATCAGAGCTTTTTCTGGATGGGGGGGGAGCAGTTTTATCAGTTACCACTGATGACGGGTGACTTTTATTTTACTTATATTTTTCCAGGTTTTCTATAATGAACTTAAGTTAATTTGATAATCAGAAAATATGTTACTATTAAAACAAAAAAGGACAATTTAAGCTTAAGGTGGGAGGTAGCACAAAGAAAAAATATTTTAAGTCTAGGCACATCTGGACCCCATATGAGACTGACTTCTGAGAGAGCCAAGATGGGCAACTGGTCACTCAGACTGGACACTAAATCACTAAACTAGACTTCGGGTCTCCTAAGGTTAGAAACAGAGCACAGACTCCTGGGGTCTCTTCTGATTTGGGGAGGTCCTTTTTGAAACAATAAAGAATACCTGGTCAGGATGCCAAAAGTGTGATCTATTTTAAAGGTTCACTTATGACCAACTAATGCTGTAACACAAAAAAATAACTAATTATACCCATTCCAGAATTTTTAATGCCATATGAACCCATCATGTCTTGCCAGCAGCAAAGCCAGTCAGTAAGACATAAGCTTAAGTCTGATGATGGATGTCCCTTTGTCACTCCTCTCAGGGCTTCTCTGGAGTTGTATCCTGGGTGGATGGCACATCAAGAGCCTAAAAGTGAGACTCAGGCCCAACTGCCCTCTCCTGGGAATTTATTCTAGCTTCATGGGTGGACAGAGATGTCCCCAAGTACCCCACCTTCAGTCTTCTCTTAGAGACTCATCTCCCTTTCTAACCCAACAACAGCATCTGTAGGGATGTCTCTAAAACCTCTCTCTCAGGAACTCCAGTGTCACACTTTTCCTTGCCCAGGAGTGAGCTGATCCCAAAGATCAGTGCTGCAAATTGACATTCTCATCCTTTCCCTCACAGTCTCGAAGCCTGGGAACCATTTTCAGCTCCTCCCTGTCCCTCAGCCCCACGTCACAGCCACTGCTGTTGGTGATGGCTTTCCCACTCATCCCGCTGCATCCGGCTGTGAGATGGCAGTGGAGGAACAACCTGCCTCACACACTGGGTGAGATGGACTCTGTGCCAGTTTGAAACTGTTGTGTACCTCAGAAAAGCCATGTTCTTTAATCCTGATTCAATATTGTGAGGTAGGACCTTTTGATTGGGAGGAGACATAATCCACTCAACGTGGGTCTTTTGATTAGATGGACACTGTGACTCTGCCCATTCAAGGTGTGTCTTGATTAGTTTATTGGAGTCCTTCAAAAGGGGAAACATTTTGGAGAAAACGCAGTTGCTTCAGAGCCAACAGAGACACAGACACACAGACATTTGAAGATCTTGGAGTACCAACAGAGAGAGCAGATGCCTAGACACATATGTTTGGAGATACAGAACCCAGCAGATGTAGACATGAGCCTTTCCATGAGATGCTAAGCAAGTCAGAACCCAGAGGAGCTAAGTGAAGGCCCACAGATGCTTAGAGAGGAAGCCACTGGCATCAGGAGGTGGAAGCAATGGAACTGGGAACAGACACTAGGCAGCCACATGCCTTCCCATGTGACAGACATTGGCCTTTCTTGAGTCAAGGTATCTTTCTCTGGATGCCTTGGTTCGGACATTTTTATGTCCTTAGAACCATAAACTTGTAACTTAATACGTTCCCTTTTTAAAAGCTGTCCCATTTCTGGCATATTGCATTCTGGTAGCATTAGCAAACCATAAACAGGCCCCCTTGCTGCAAGCACCAGAGCTGGTCTATGAAGCGGGACCACCTGGAGCAGTGGGAGAAGATAGGGAGATGGGGTCCAGGCCAGTGCCAGAGTCCCAGAGTAAGATGCTGTCAAACAAGTGGGGCAAGCATAAAAATTGAAGTCCCCAGCCAACAGCCCACACAGGGTCAGAGTTGGTGCGAGCAAATGAGGAAGCCAGCATGTGGCCGCTCTGACTAGTTTGCTTGCTAGGGGTAAGGGTTCTCCTTGGAAGGGCCTGGCTTCTGGGAGCAGTGCATCCCCAGTACAGTCCCTCCTTTCTGTCCTCTGCTGCGACCCCAGCTCAGGGTGACCCCATTATTTGCCAGAAACTTAGAAATCGTCTGTCTTGGATTCCTAGGCTGCCACAACAAATCACCACAGACTTGGTGGCTTAAAAGAGCAGACATTTATGCCCTTGCAAGTCTGGGGGCCAGATGTCCAGAATCGAGGTGTTGGCAAGGCCAGACTTCCTCTGACACCTATAGGAGAGAATTCCTCTTTGCCTTTAAGGTTCTGGTGGTTTAACAGCCATCCTTGCTCCTTGGCTTTTTAGTAGTAGTAGTAGTATTTATCTTTCTGGCTCCTTGGCTTTTCTTTTTCTTTTTCTTTTTTTTTGGCTTTTATAAAGGGAATTTATTAATTTACAGTTTTAAGGTCATAAAAATGTCCAAACTAAGGCATCCAGAGAAAGAACCTCGACTCAATAAAGGGCCAACAGTGTTCGGAGTTTCTCTGTCATCTGGAAAGGCTCCTTGGCTTTTCATTGCAGCGGTTCAGTCTTCACACGGCCTTCTCCCCTACATCCCATCTCTTCTCATTTTGTAAGGATCCTGTCCTGTTGGATTGGGGGCCCCCCACCCCCAGCAGGCCCTGGAAGAGGAGACACGCACACTGCACACCTCTGTGCCGACCAGGCCTTCCGAGCGTCTCAGCACATCCGTCCTGACAGCGACCTGCAAGTCA
Organism: Tamandua tetradactyla; assembly: GCF_023851605.1. Classification (NCBI taxonomy): domain Eukaryota; kingdom Metazoa; phylum Chordata; class Mammalia; order Pilosa; family Myrmecophagidae; genus Tamandua; species Tamandua tetradactyla. The sequence goes on along the minus strand of NC_135343.1, from coordinate 59,779,039 downwards.
GATGAGGGCAAATGGCACTGCTTCAGCCCCTTCAGTTTTGGTTTGATTTTCAAAAGCAGTGACCCATTCCATCCTGTGGTGGCCAATGAAGTGGCCAGAGCTCCCTTGGATGGACAAGACTCCCTTTGTCAGGTCCAAACTCCATAGCCCCAGCTTCGTCTACAGTTCTCCAAGCTTCCCCCCCACCTTTACTTACCCTCTTCTTCCCCAGCGTTCCCCACCCATTCCTCAGACACCCCTGTCCTTTTTTGCTTACCTGCCCCCTACCTGAGGAGCCCTCCTCGCTGTTTCTTCTATCCAGCACCTCCCGTCTTTCTAGGCCCCTTTTCTCATGTGGGTTCAGAACCAAGAATCCGTGACTAGTAGCCTGGATTAAAATGATGCAGACACGTCACAGAAACTACCAGAATAAAATAACAACATGTTACCAAGGTAACTTTTATCTTTCAACTTTTTAAATATTTTCTTATTTCTAGGCTAACCCTGTATTGCATTAGAATTTTACAAAGGATGTAACTTTATCATGTTTTCTAAAGAGCAGTTTGCAGCTGAAGGAGGGAGAAGGCGGCCATTGGGGAAATGCAGGTGGCAGTGGATGGGACTCTGCCCAGCAGCTGACCTTGGAAGGGAGTGGGGGGTTAGGGGGGTAGAAAGAGAGAGCTCATGGGACTGCTTGATCCAGACCTCAGATTGCATCCAAGCTTTGCCACTCGCCGTGTAACCTAGGGCAAGTGAGTTATCCCCTGAGTTTCCACTAGCTGTATGGCTTTGGGGAACTAATCTAACCTAAATCCCATTCATTCATTCAACAACTTTAATAGCTATCAAACTATATGCCACGTACCTTCTAGCTCCTGGAGTCTAGCAGGAAATAATTCAGAAAATTCTCCATCCTCATGGAATTGTATATTCTAGAAAGGAAACACAGAAAATAAACAAAAAAATGCAATGTTATATTCACATGTAAATATGGATACCTAATATATCAGGTAGTGATAAGGGCTATGAAAAAAATGCAAACAAGAGGGCTGGAGAGTGTGGCCTGTGGAAGGGTTGGCTATCTTGAATAGTGTGGTCAGGGCAGGCTTTGCAGAGGAGGAGGCTTTTGCATGGGGAGAGAAGGACACGAAAGCACTTGGGGTGGGGAGAATTGCTGAGATGTTGGGAGTGGAGTGAGTACAAGATGGAAGAATGGAGCTGCTCTTGGCTAGGGAGGGGCAGGCTGGGGGAAAAACCAAGGTTTGCTTTGGGATAGTAGTTGGTTCTGTCTATTTGGCATCCAGGTCAAGGTATTAAGTGGGCAGTTGTATTTTCAAGCCTGGAGTTCAAGAGTGAGGTCAGGGCTGGACATAAAAATGTTGGCATCATTAGCACAGAGAGAGGAGCCTTAAAAATCATGAGGCGGGGTGAGCCATGGAGGGTGGAGGGAGGATGGAGTAGAGAGGAAGGAGTCTTGGGGCTCCTCTAATGAAGGGGAGCCATCAACCCATAGGGAGAAGGAGAAGCCAGTGAGGGAGAAGGTGAGAGAAAGAATGGAGTCCCAGAGGCTGAGCGTCTGGGTTTTTGTTATAATGATGACTCCGCTAAGCTCCCAGTGTTGGGGGAAGAGGAAGGAATGATACCCATTTCGGGCTTGTCCTATCACAGGTGTTTGAGAAACGAGAGCCTTTGTTGTAGCTGTCGCTAGAATTACTGACAGGCAGAACCCAGGCTACCGGTGGGAGATTCTGTTGACACTGGAGGAATGGCGTTGCCATAGCTACATTAAGGCAAGTTTTCCATGGCCAATGGTTGAACAAACCAATCCTGTCCAATCTACTGCAGGAAGCCACCCCCTCCCATGAGGCTCCCCCTGACCTCAGGCAGCCTCCTGTGGTGGATCCAGAAGGGACAAAGCAAGGTGGGGAGCCGAGCCTGGCAGGGGGCCACGGTGGAATCCCAAACCAACAGGTGGGGGGGGGGGTGTCAGGTGAGCTCGAGGACCACCAGGACCATGGAATGAAGGTGCAGGAAGGGGAGCCAGCTGCGTGCTGGTGTTCAGGTAGGAGCAGAACCCCTAGTGGAGCCTCCAGTTTCCTTGTATCTGCCCCACGACCGCCACCCATTAGACTCCCCATTCCCTCACCCTCCTCTGTGTTCTGGAACCCCTCTTTGATTCCAGCCCTGCAGCTTCCACCTGTTCTCCCTTCCACAACAGGGCGTTTGGTTCCTCTGAAGTTGTACCACTTCTGGCCCATGGGCCAGCCCCTCACTGCCCACAGCCCCTCATTTCACCCATGTCCTCACCCCCAGCCTCGAACCGAAGTTGAATTCAAAAAGCAGGCATGGCAACTACTTTCTGTTCTCGGAAATAAAAAGCCCCTCCCTAATGCCTGCTCAGTCCCCCAAAAGGCAGCACCCAGACCCTCTGAAGCCACAGTCCCTTCCTATCTCCCTCTTTTCTGAGAACCTCATCACTCCGGGCACCCTGTGACCTTCAGAGAGAGACCTGCTTTACCGTTCCACATAGCTTTTATGTAAAGTTAGCTTCACATAAAATGGGCTCGCCCCAGAAAAACCCCAAGGGCTATCGAGGTGGGGGAGGTGAGGAACTGGGAGGAGGAAGGGATGGCCGAGGAAGGGCCCCACCCTTCCGCCAGAGAACTGCGTCCTTTGCAGCTCACGGACAGCCCATCTCTTTTCGTCATCCAGCTGTAATTTGCAACACTGTCCGGTTCACCGGCAAGGAACAGAACATTTCGCTGCAAGATGATTCCACCCCTGGGCAGCCAACCCACGGTCTTGGCCCTCTGAGAAGGCCATCAGCTGGCGAGCACACAGACAGATGCTCATGAGGCCGGGGGCCTTTGGTCAGTGCTTGTGCCCAGGGGCATGCACGTGTCCAGTTAGCAAACCTCAGGGCCAGGAGGTGTCCGTGGCAGAGCAGCAGACCCTCTGCTTCCCTTGCTTTATTCATCCAAGGCCCCTGACCACGGCTGAGGGGGCTGCTGGGGGATGAGACAAGATGAGCCCTTGACCTGCCCTGATGCCCATATTCTAGTGCTGATAAGATATTTAAGAGCTTGAGGTCATTTTTTCAAGGTGAAGGGAGGATGTTGGGGAGGTGGAGTGACGATGTGGGAAACCTGGGGGTGCCCCAGCTAACCATATGATCTTGGGTTTCCTTCATGTCCCAGCTCTAAGAAATGATGCCACCCCTACCTGTCCTTCTTCACTTGTGACTTGGGCATCCATTGAGGCAGCAGGTGGAGGGGGCAGGGGGGTGGGAAGGAGAGAGGCAGATCTGGGACATGGCTCTGCAGGAGGAAAGGTTTGCTCCTCGTTATTTCCTGCCCATTTTTTAAAGCAAGACGTTTGACCTTCAGTATGAGCTGAGATCATCAAAAATCCAGTAATCTAGTCTACCACTGGAAGGACACAGGAAACTGGGGACACTGGGGGAGGAGAATGGGGCAGCAGGGCGAGGGGTGAGGGAGGCAGCCTTGCTTTCCTCTGCATTCTACTCTTGCATGCCCTTTTTTTTTTCTCTGCTGTATGGTGGGTCACATTTCATTCTTTTTCCATGTGAGTATCCCGTTATTGCAGCACCATTTGTTGAATTTTTGTTACTATTGTTTGTTTGATTTTTTTTTGTTGGTTTGTTTTGTTTGTTTCTTTGGGGAAGTGCATGGGCCGGGAATCGAACCTGGGTCTCCTGCGATGCAGGCAAGAATTCTACTCTTGTACACCTTTTAAATTTTATACCACATGATTGCAATATCTAATTAAAAACGAGGTTGCTCTGTCTTTCTTCTTTAAATCCCCTTCCCGAGCCACCAAAGGATGAGAGAACAGGAAAAGGTTTTGCTGGGCCTGGCGTGCTGCCCACCCCCACCCCGGAGCTAGGGAATCTTGGTTCTGGTCCTTTCGATGGGACCAGAGGGAAGGTGCACACCTGCCTCCCTCCCTGCTCCAGGGTCACCACAGGCCCCCCTGGCAGGCCCAGAGCCCGAGCAGGGGAGGGGCGGGTGCAGCTGGCACAGGGCCTGCTCTCCAGGACAGGGCACTGTGTGCGCTCATGTCCGCCAGCCGTGAGGCCTGAGCTCACCAGCCTCTGAAGTTGCATCAGCAACATGAGCTCCTGGGAGGCCGGACGAGGGATCAGGAAGTTGTGGGTATGGCAGCCCAGAGATGGTCAGATGCGGCCGAGGGGAAAGGGCAGGCCCCGGGCAGCCTAGGAACAGCTCATTCAACCGCGGCCTGGTCCCAGGCCGGAGCCGGAGGGGCTGCTCCTGAAGCCTGCCTGACCTCCACGCAGCAGCTACTCCAGCCTGGCTCAGCTAAGAAGCTGAGGAGCAGCTGAGGCCCAGAGGCTGGGGGCTGCAACTCCAGATTCTCCCCAGTCGCCCCCTGTCTCGGCCCCAGCGTGTCTATCTCGGAGACCCACAATTCCTGGTCTCTCCGCCTCCTCCACCGCTCCCCGCTGCCCAGGGGAAAGTTTCTCCCTCGTCCTCAGTCCAAACAAGGTCTCTATGGACAGGCAGGGCCAGGCCCAAACCACTCCCTGCTGCACCGCGTGCTTGTGGGGCCGGAGCCAAGGCCTAGCAGCCAGAAGGCCCCAGTGACCACTGCTTCTCTCTCGGCCTCAGACTCTTCCCCTAGGGCCTCCCGCGTCGGCCTTGCCCCCAGGATCACTTGAAGCACCCATTAGCCCTGACAGCACTTTGTAAACTGAGGCACACGCATTTTGGACGTGGGATGTTATCGTGGAGCCCTTGGTAAATGGACACCACGTGAATCCTGGTCCCCTGGCGTTCCCACCTGGGCCCTGGGCCTGAGGGGGTGAGGGAGGGCAGGGGGAGGAAAGTCCACCCCTCAAGTGGGGGAAGAGGGTCTGCACTTCCACGGGCAGGTGCCTTGGAGGCAGGGCCTCTGGCCCCTAAGCCACGCCTGCTCCCAGATTTTTGGGTGGCCCTGATATGCTTCCTGAGGGAAGGGAGCTGAGACCAGGAGGGCCCAGCGGGGGCTGGGGAGTGGACAGCTGTGCTTACAGGTGCCCTGGAAAGGTAGAGCCCACACATTCCCGGCCTTGCATCACCTGCGGTGCTGGCTGCCCGGCCTTGGGAATCAGGCCCCAGGCTCCTGGTAGCCTCCTGGCTCTGCCTCTTGCTCTGAGAGAGGGTGGGATGGAGGAGCGGGGCTCCTGGGCCCTCCATTTCCAGGTGGCCCAGCTGCCCTCACTCCCAGACTCCCAGGCAGCCAGCAGCCTGTGTGAGCCAGGGCAGGCCCCACAGGAGGGCCCCGGGCGCCACCCCGCCTGCCCTAGGTCTTCTTTTCGAAAGTCTCCCAGGAAGATTTGGGGACTTTGAGGCTGTTTCCCCTTTGCCCCCTGACTTAAACACTTTAAAGACTCCCCTCCACCAACAGCTGCAGATGTGGGCACGGATCGGGGGGCTGCCAGCGTGGCCTTCATCTGATGCTGGGTCACATTCTCTGAGTCAAATGTGACAGAAAGTTCCCAGAGGGGCTCCTGAGTCTGCTGCTTCCCCAAGGGCTGCGGCCCCCGGGTTTGGAATTTCTCACATCTGCGGAGGGCTCCCTCTGAGAGCCCATGGCACATTCTGTCCCCGGATTCCACTTGGGGTGAGAAAAGGTACGTGTGGGGGAGGGGGGGAGGGGGAGGGAGGGAGGGGGAGAGGGAGGGAGGGGAGGGGGAGGGGGAGGGGGAGGGAGGGAGGGTAGGTGGAGCCTGCTCTGAGGGTAAGGGCCAGGACGTTTCCCCTTCTAACTCCCCTCTTCCTGTAGCTTCTTAACAAGGGGATGTTGTGCTTAGGGCTAAGACTCATGAGCCCCCCAGGATGGAGACAGAACCCCTCCTTTCTAAAGTCCTGGCTGCCCCCCAGCCCTCTTCTCAGTCCAGCCAGGGCTCTCTTCCTGCTCCTATGCCAGGCCCAGCCACAGGTGGAGGGAAGGATGCTTGAGAAGGGGCCGAGGCAGTCAGAGTAGGCTGGGAAGCAGGGACACAAGGCTCAGGGTCAGCCCTAACGTGGTGGCCCTAACGTGGTAGCTCTGGCCTCCCCTGAACTCAGTTTCCAAGTCTCTGGGTCTCCATTCCCTCCCATTGGGTCCCCAGACCTTACTACTACCTTATGGACTGAACTGTGTCCCCACAAAAGATCATATTCAAGCCCTAATCCCTGCCTTCAGGAATGCGATCCTATTTGGACATAAGATCTTGAAGATGTTATTAGCTGAAATAGGGCTAAACTGAATGGGGTGGGGGGAGTCTCTCATCCAATGTGGCTGGTGTCCTTATAAGGAGCAGAAATTTGGACACAGATGGACAGATAGAGAAGGCGGCTGTGATGGTTTGGAACTGTATGTTCCCAGAAAAGCATGTGCTTCTATCTCACCATTCCTGTGGGTGTGAACCCATTATAAGTAGGACCTTTTGATGACGCTACTTCAGTGAAGGTGTGACTCACCTCAGTCAGGCTGCGTCTTTCATCCTCTATAAGAGAATGAAATTCAGACAGAGAGAAAGCCACAGGGAGCAAGAAGCCAAAAGCAACAAAACCCGATAGAGACAGAAGAGCCCAGCAGATGCTGACACGTGCCTGGTCACGTGGCAGAGAAGCCAAAGATCACCGGCAGCTGGTCTCAGAGCAGAAAGCAGGCCTTGATGATGCCTTGATTTGGACATTTTCCCAGCCTCAAAACCATGAGCGAATAAATTCCCATTGTTTAACCCCACCGTGTCCTGGTATTCACTCTGAGCAGCCCAGGAAACCAAAACAATGGCCATGTGACGGAGGCAGAGAATGGATTACGACACAAGCCACAGATTGCCGTGGGTGCCTGGCGGGCCTCACGTGCACCCCACAGACTTCGAAGGGAGCTTGGGTTTGACTCAGGTTTCTAGTTCCCGGGACTGCAGGACAAGGCACTTCTGTTGTTTGAAAGCCTTCCCATTTGTAGCACCGTTATGGCAGCCCTAGAAGCAGAGGTAGCACTAGGACGAAACGCGTCCCCCACGCCATTTCCAGACTCTTCTTCGCTCTGACACTGGCGCCCGGCTCACATAAGCCTCTCTTCAGTTAGCACTGCCACCTCTGCCGAGCCTTCCTTCCCAGCCACCAGCCCCTGCTTTGTTGTTTGCTGTTGTGTTTTGCCTCCTTGTCTGTGACCTTTCATCCTTCTGACCCCCAGAAATGTCCAGAACCTGGCCCCAGCTCTAATGGTCTCGGGACGGTTATTAGGCCTCTGGAAATCCGCACCTACCTTTCATAAGCTGCTTCTCCTCGGTTCCCGCAGGGGTGCACACAGAGGGGCCGCTTCTCCCCCAAGGGCAGCCCCCTGGGGCTGAGCCAGGGGCTGGTGGCAGCCGGGAGACCCGAGCAGGGCTGTGGGGGCCCGGGGGGGGGGGTCCCCAGTTAAGCTGCATCCAGCCCCTGGCCTGAGGCTCAGAGGGACCCTCGGAGTTTAACCTAGGCCGACCTCCTTTCCCCTCCCACCCCACTGTAAAGCTGTGAAAACCAAGGCCTGGCAAAACCAAAAGAGGAGAAAGAATCTGATTTTGGGTTAAACCATGGGGTTTTAGATGAGGTAATTTCGCTTTAGGGAAAGTTCCCTCCGTGGGCTGTGGTTTTCTCCTCTTAGCATCAGCTTGGTGACATGTCCTTCATGGTCCGGGGTGGCAGGACTCGGAGAACCAGAGCCGGACACCTCTGTCCTGAAGTCCTCTGGTTTCTGCTGCCCCCGTCTCTCTCTTTAGCCAGATTTTCATAATACAGTAAGGGATGACCTCAGAGAACTGAGATCAAAAGCGAGTTCAGACTCTGAAATTTGTTCTTCAACTAATTGTTGCGATGTACTTTGATTGTATTGCTTTGATGTATATATGTTATTTAAGGAGAAGGAGTATAACAGAGAAGACAGGATTTAACAAATGAGTATGACTGCTGAATCATTATATTGATATTTCTGTTGGTCTCCAGTGTCTTGGAGCTGCTAGAAGTAAAAACGAAAAATCATGGGACTGTAGCCAATACCAAACTTTAAAACTTGTTCTGTACTTGAAATGTACACCTTCAGGAGATAGAAATAGGGTAAGATATTGGGTAATTGGAGCTGAAGGGATACAGATTGTGCAACAGGACTGAATGTAAAAACTCAGAAATGGACAGCACAATACTACCTAACTGTAATACAATTATGTTAAAACACTGAATGAAGCTGAATGTGAGAATGATAGAGGGAGGAGGGCGAGGGGCACAGATGAAATCAGAAAGAAAGATGATAAAGACTAAGATGGTATAATCTAGGAATGCATAGAGTGTGTAATGATAGTGATTAAATGTACGAATTAAAAAATGTTTTTGCATGAGGAAGAACAAAGGAATGTCAATACTGCAGGGTGCTGAAAATGGATGGTAATATTTTAAAATTTTAACTTATGTGTGAGACTAAAGCAAAAAATGTTATTTGGTACAAAGTTTATATTTTGACAAGTGTATTTCCTAATATAACTCATGTAGACAGCTTAATTGAACACCATAAGTACGTGTAACCCTGAGTAGGACATGAGATTTTGTTGGTTTGTCCAGAGTGATGCCCCGATAAATCCCAGAGTGATTTGAACAGTGAATAAAAAAGTATCAGTTCTGGGGAAACAGTGCCAGCGTGTGCTGGACTACAGCCTGGGGGAGGAGAGCTGTGGAGAAGGGACAGGAGGCTGGGCCCAGCCCAGCACACGGCAAGCGCTCAGTAGACATTTGTTGAATGAATGGCGAGAATGTGTGGCACCGTATGTGTGGACTGTGATTATTTTCCAGAAACCTACAACCTCCAGAACGGTTCCCAGGCCAGATAAGTTCTGAAACCCAGGGGAACCAGCCTCTCTAGAAATCGAGTTCCATCCCCCTATTCCATATTATCAATAGCACTTTCCAACAGGAAAAAGTTAGAACGAGCATGGCCCTAATACCCCTAAAGTTAAAACTGAGAAGATAAGATTTAACAAATGAGTGTGACTGCTGAATCACTATATTGATATTTCTTTTAGTCTCCAGTGTCTTGGAGCAGCTAGAAGGAAAAATCTAAAATTGTGGAATTGCAACCCATACCAAACTCTGAAATCTGTTCTACAACTAATTATTTGGTGTGCTTTGAAATTTATTGCCTTTTTTTAGTATATATATTATTTTTCACAATTAAAAAAAAAGTGAAAAGAAAATGAAGAGATGGCGGTTAAGATCAAGCAGGTAAGGAGTGACTAAGCCAGGTTCCAACTTAGGTCCATCTGACTCTATGAGCTGGCGTTTTGCCTGCCACCAGGCTGCCTCTTTTTTTTTTTTTTTTTTTAACTTATTTTATTAATTAAAAAAAATTAACAAACAAAACATTAAGATATCATTCCACTCTACATATACAATCAGTAATTCTTAATATCCTCACATAGTTGCATATTCATCATTTCTTAGAACATTTGCATCGATTTAGAAAAAGAAATAAAGACAACAGAAAAAGAAATAAAACGATAATAGAGAAAAAAAAGATTATACATACCATACCCCTTACCCCTCGCTTTCATTTACCACTAGCATTTCAAACTAAATTTATTTTAACATTTGTTCCCCCTATTATTTATTTTTATTCCATATGTTCTACTCTTCTGTTGATATAGTAGCTAAAAGGAGCATCAGACACAAGGTTTTCACATTCACAGAGTCTCATTGTGAAAGCTATATCATTGTTCAATCATCATCAAGAAACATGGCTACTGGAACACAGCTCTACATTTTCAGGCAGTTCCCTCCAGCCTCTGTGCTACATCTTGAATAACAAGGTGATATCTACTTAATGCATAAGAATAACCTCCAGGATAACCTCTCGACTCTGTTTGGAATCTCTCAGTCATTGACACTTTGTCTCATTTCACTCTTCCCCCTTGGTCGAGAATGTTCTCTCAATCCCTTGATGTTAATTCTCGGCTCATTCTAGGGTTTTTCTCAGTCTTTTGATGCTGAGTCTTAGCTCATTCCAGGATCTCTGTCCCACGTTGCCAGGAAGGTCCACACCCCTGGGAGTCATGTCCCACGCAAACAGGGGGAGGGTGGTGAGTCTGCTTGCTGTGTTGGCTGGAGAGAGAGGCCACATCTGAGCAACAAAAGAGGCCCTCTTGGAGGTGACTCTTAGGCCTAAATTTTAAGTAGACTTGACCTATCCTTTGTGGGGTTAAGTTTCATATGAACAAACCCCAAGACTGGGGGCTCAGCCTATAGCTTTGGTTGTCCACACTGCTTGTGAGAATATCAAGAATTCAACTTGGGGAAGTTGAATTTCTCCCCACTCTCACCATTCCCCGAAGGGGGCTTGCAAATACTTTTCCAGTCACTGATCAAATCACTCTGGGATTCATCGGGGCATCACTCTGGACAAACCAACAAAATCTCATGTCCTGCCTGAGATTCCAAATACTTATGACATTCAATCAAACAATCTACATGAGTTATATTAGGAAATGTTCTAGTCAATATATAAATTTTGTAACAAATAAACATTTTTTTGCTTTAGTCTCACACATAAGGTGACATTTTAAAGTATTAATTATCATCTACTTTCAGCACTCTGCCATAACATTCCTTTGTTCTTCCTCATGCAAAAACACTTTTAAAATTTGTACATAGTACATTTCACTATTATTATACACTCTAGGCATTCCTAGACTACACATCTTGATCTTTACCATCTATCTTTCTTTCCGATTCCATCTATGTCCCCAGCCCTCCTCCCTCTATCATTCTCACATGCAGCTTCATTCAGTGTTTTAACATAATTACAGTACAGTTAGGTAGTATTGTGCTGTCCATTTCTGAGTTTTTATATTCAGTCCTGTTGCACAATCTGTATCCCTTCAGCTCCAACTACCCAACATCTCACCCTATTTCTATCTCCTTATGGTCTTCGTTACCAAGGAAATATTCCAAGTTTATTCACTAATGTCAGTTCATATCAGTGAGACCATAGAGTATTTGTCCTTTTGTTTCTGGCTAATCACACTCAGCATAATGTCCTTAAGGTCCATTCATGTTGTTACATGCTTCATGACTTTATTCTGTCTTAGAGCTGCATAATATTCCATCTTATGTAAATGTCACAGTTTGTTTAGTCACTTGTCTGTTGATAGACATTTTGGCTGTTGCCATCTCTTGGTGATTGTTAATAATGCTGCTATAAGCATTGGTGTGTAAATGTCCATTTGTGTCCTTGGCCTTGTGTCCTTTGAGTAGAGACAGCATATAGATGGGTCCTGTTTTTTAATCCATTCTGCCAGACTATGTCTTTTGATTGGAGAGTTTAATCCATTAACATTCAGTGTTATTACTGCATGGGTAGTACTTTCTTCTACTATTTTGCCTTCTGGATTTTATATGTCATATCTAATTTTCCTTCTTTTTACCTTTACTCATAGTCTTCCTTTCTGCACTCTTCTCCACACCTCTCTCTTCTGTCTTCATATCTGTCTCTGGTGTTCCCTTTAGTATTTCTTGCAGAGCTGGTCTCTTGGTCACAAATTCTCTCAGTGATTTTTTTGTCTGAAAATGCTTTAATTTCTCCTTCATTTTTGAAGGACAATTTTGCTGGATATAGAATTCTTGGTTGGCAGTTTTTCTCTTTTAATAATTTAAATATATTATCCCACTGTCTTCTCACCTCCATGGTTTCTGCTGAGAGGTCTGCGCATAGTCTTATTGGGCTTCCCTTGTATGTGATGGATTGCTTTTCTCTTGCTGCTTTCAAGATCCTCTCTTTTTCTTTGACCTCTGACATTCTGATTATTAAATGTCTTGGAGTATGTCTATTTGGATCTATTCTCTTTGGGGTATGCTGCACTTCTTGGATCTGTAATTTTAAGTTTTCCATAAGAGTTGGGAAATTTTCAGTGATAATTTCCTCCATTAGTTTTTCTCCTTTTCCCTTCTCTTTTCCTTCTAGGACACCCACAATATGTATATTCGTGTGCTTCATATTGTCTTTCAATTCCCTGAGCCCCTGCTCATATTTTTCCATTTTTTTCCCTATAGTTTCTGTTTCTTGTCAGATTTCAGATATTCCGTCCTCCAGTTTTGAGATCCTATGTTCTGTCTCTCGAAATCTACCATTGTAGGTTTCCATTGTTTTTTTCATTTCTTCTACCGTGCCTTTCATTCCCATAAGTTCTGTGATTTGTTTTTTCAGACTTTCAGTTTCTTCTTTTTGTTCTTTCCTTGCCTTCTTTATATCCTCCCTCAATTCATTGATTTGGTTTTTGATGAGGTTTTCCATGTCTGTTTGTACCTTCTGAATTAATTGTTTCAGCTCCTGTATGTCATTTGAATTGTTGGTTTGTTCCTTTGACTGGGCCATATCTTCAATTTTCCTAGTGTGATTTGTTATTTTTTGCTGGCGTCTAGGCATTTAATTACCTTAATTAGTTTATTCTGGAGACTGCTTTCACTTCTTTTATCTAGGGTTTTCTTGCTGGATGAATTTGTTGTCTATCTGTTCTCTGACATTCCGTTCAGCTTTATCTGGACCTTTAGCTTAAGTTTTGTTTAACAGAGGAGAATTTTTCAGTTCTTGTTTTCTTGTTTCTTGCCCTGCTTGTGTGGTGCCTTTCACCCACACACTCTTAGGAGGGTCTACTTAGATATTATAGACCCCAGCCAGATTTTCCCAGACCAAACTGGCCTCCTATCAGGAGGAAAGAGTCACTTGCGTCAGTTTTCCCTGAGGGTGAGACCCAGCAGGTTGAAAGACTTTCCTGAGAAGTCTCTGGACTCTGTTTTTCTTATCCTGCCCTATGTGTGGTGCTTGTCTGACTGCAGGTTCCACCAGCATAAGATGATGAGGTACCTTTAATCTTGGCGGACTCTCCATGCTGGGGGCGTGGTGGAGATGGAGGAGAGGTTGTAGGCTGGTTTTAATGGCTTCAAATTACCAAGCCCTGGGGTCTGAATTCCTTGATGGAGGGATTCCACCTGAGTTGGGCTTCACCCCTCCCCTGGGGAAGGCACAGGCTCCAGACAAGCCCCCAAAAGAGCTCACTTCTGTCTATGCCTGGGGCAGTTGCAGCCTGAAAAGTCCTGCTGCTGTATCCAGAGGCAGTCAAGCCTTTGTAGATACACAGCCACAAAATCCTCTGGTTCCTTCTTTTTTTTTTCCCCCTTTTTCTGTCAGTTCTGCCCCCTTGGCACCGGGGCAAAAATGAGCAACCTCCACTTTGATCAGGTTCACCTAAGCTGGGGGCCTATTTTTAGTAGTCAGAATTTGTTAATTAGTTCCACAATTGGTGTTTGGTTGTGTCCAGTCCCTGCTGCTGGTAAAGTCCTTTCCCTTCCCCTCTGGGAAGCGGCCTGTGGGGGAGAGGCGCTGGCTGCCGCAGCTTTGGGAACTCACGGTTCTGGGGGGTGCTCGCAGCTGGTCCAGCTGGTCCAGACCGGGGTACACTGTGTGTCTGGTCACTGACGTGGCCCCAGGAGCTGTTCTGTACTGTTTCTGGTTATTTAGTAGTTGTTCTGGAGGACGAACTAAAACGCGCATGTTGTTAAGCCGCCATCTTGACCAGGAAGTCTCCAGGCAGCGTCTTTAGAATTCAAAGCCAAAAGCTTGCTGCATGGTAGAAGAGACCTGCTCTGAGTCTGGGCAGGTGTGGCCTGGCCACACAATTCCCCAGCTTCCCCATCCCACAGCTTTTCCCAGGCCAGTGGAAACAGGCCAGCCCAAGTGAGCAGGGCATCAGCTTTCTTCCCAAATGTCACTTCTCAATCTTCCGGTGGGGGCCCAAGTCTACAATTTTCTAGAATCTGGCCTGCTGGCTGGGAGAAAATGGGGATAGGCTGCATAGAGGGCACCAGCAGGGGAAAAATCAAGGAGTGTCATCTCTCCACTGGGTTCCAGGAAGGTCTGCAGCCCCAAATTGTTCTCCTTGCCTCTGTGCCGCCTCTCCGACTCACTCCACAGAGCACAGCTGGAGCCACCCTCCAAAAATCCTGTCCCTCCCGCACCCACCGCTGTTCAGGGCCTCTTGGCTCCCTTGTACCCACACTCCCATGGAGGCCCCTTCGGACCTCTTCAGTCTTCTCACTCACCACTGCCCCACACCACTGGGAAGGCCAAAGACTTGGATCAAAGAGCTGCTAGGTTCAAGGGATGGACTTGTGCTGTCGGATATGGTGGCTGCAAAGCCTCATGTGGCTATTTACATTTAAATTAATAAAGTTATTAATTTAAAAGGCTTAGGCAATGGATGGTGGTGATGGTAGCACAACATCCTGAACATAATTAACAGCACGGAAACATTTATTTGAATGTTGTAAGGTGTACATATAAAAATTAAAAAAAAAAAGTCCATAGAGCTACAATGCACAGGGTGCCCTAAGCAAAACCACAGACTAGAGTACAATGATAAAAATCATCAGCTGTAACCAATCTTCCCCACCCATGCAAGGAGCTGATAATGGGGTGGTGTATGGGCATCCTGGATCTTAAGCATGATTGTTCTGTAAACCCACAACTTCGTTAATTAAAAAAGAAGAAAGCAGGTTTTCAGTGCCACCACTCGCAGTCAACTGTTCAGAGTCCCTCATGGCCAGTGGCCACTGTACCGATCAGTGCAGAGGACACTCTGTCATCACAGGACGTTCCATGGTACAGCACCTGTTGGACTTTTACCAAAGAAAGCCCTGATAAAGGAGGGATTCAGGGTAGATGTGACCTATTCAGTGACTCTTAAAACACATAATTAGCTCGCATGCCCTGAGACACAGAGTGGGCAGTGGGCCCCAGGAGAAGGCAGGTGCCAGGGTGCTCTGGCCCAGGCCGCGGGAGCCTGGGGAGGGCGCTGAGCCCCGGCTGGGGATGGGGGGGCTTCTGGGAAAGGGGTCCTCCAAGCACAGATTTAAAGTCTGCGGGGTCACCGGGGAGGGTGCCTTCCCTACATGCTCCTTTTTTTGTCCTTAAATAGGCAATTCCCACCACCAGGACGGCTCCTCCTCTCTCTAGTTCCTGGGCGGGGGTGGGTGAAGCAGTGTGTCCTGGCCAGGCCATTAACTCAGCACAGGCAGCAGAGCCCCAGGGCTCAGTACAATTAGACCCCAGCGCCTTTGAGAAAGGAAAATCAAACTTGCAAAGCCAGTGGAGGTTGCAGCGGTCAGAACGCACCCAGAGGTCCACCCCGGGGAGTCATCAAGGTCCACCTGGGCAGGCTGGGGCAGGTGCGGAAGAGAGATGCCCCTACCCGGGACGCCTGGAGAGGCAAAGCTGTCTGGGGGGCTCCCTTCTCTGCCCTTGGGCCGGCTGCTCCCTTCTGCCGCCTCTCCCCCAGAACCACATGCCACGCCTGCTGTGACTTTGCAAGTGGCAGCTAATCGCAGAGAATTCACGCCCACGTTGACTGGGGAGTGAGTGCAAACGTCACCGCGTCACAGGGGACACCTCACTCAAAACTCTTCACCGCCCCGTGACGCAGGGACGATGCTTTTCCGTCCTAGTACATATAAGGAAGTGGAGGTGCAGAGAAGACAACTCGTGCCGGTGGCGGGGCCACACCCCCGCGCTCCTCCCACCCACCCCCGCCAACGTCCACGCTTGGGAACCCCGATCGCGAGATGTGACGTGGGGGTCCCTCCCTCGATCCGCATCTCCTCGTGACTCCTGCGTCCTAGCTAGAGCGCAGGGCGCCCGGGCCCTCGGCGGGAGGCAGAGCCAGGCGGCTCCGAGTGGGGGGGCACCTTGGGGAGGTGAGGGGGGGCTTCTTGGAGGGGTGGAGAGGTGTAGGGGGGGTCGGTTCCCCAGTGCGGTGCCAGCCCGAGCTCAGCCCGGGACACCAGCCTTGGCTTCGCGGCTCTCAGGCTGTTCCCGGGCGCTGCGCCCCACCGCCCCCGCCGCCCACCCGCCCCCCCCGCACCCCGGGCCTGCCAGCCGCTCTGTCGGCTGCCACCCTCCACTCTCTGCTGCCCCCGGGCTTCGGCCGCAGCCGGGATCCCACCTTCCCGCGCCCGGTCCCCACCAGCTTCTTGTTCCTAGGCCTGGCGTGGCTCGGGGTGCGATGGGGGAGGCCTCTGCGGCCGCTTGGCACAGCCGGGCTCCTCTCTGAGCTCCCTCCTCTGAATACTGAAGGGGAACAGGTGCGAGACAAGTATTTAATGGGCTTCATTCTCATCATTTAATGGGCCAGGAGGAGGGAAGTAAAAAGCCAACCACCCTTCCCCCGCCAAATAAAACATAAAAAACAGCCACCCAAGGCTGGCCTGGCACTTCCTAGAAACCCGTGGGGCAGACACCCGGTTGGCTTTTCCTGCCTGGGACTGGCCCTTAGAGCTCCATCACTCTTGGCATGTGCTATGCGCCTGGACACTTGAGGGCCAGGGGCTCCCTCTGTTTCCCCCAGCAGATCCAAGAAGTCCTTCAACAAATGTTTATTGACAGCATCCTCTGGGCAGCGCCACAGAGTCCCTTCCCAGTGCCCGCCCTGTGCTCAGCCTCCAAGCAACTGTGGGTGCCTTCTCGCTGCTGTCCGAGCAGGACCCATGCTGTTCCCCCACTGGGGACAGGGGGCAGGGGGGGGCACAGGTTTGGGCAGGCTTCTGTAGACCTACAATCGTGCCCCCCGAGAAGTCTGGACTGGCAGACAGTCCTTCCTGGGTACTAGGAATGGGGACCTTGCCTGAGGGATGCAGGATGGAGAGCAGTGCCAGCTGGGAGTGAGCAATGGGTGGAGCCTCGGGAGCCCTTTCACTCTCGGGCAGCCTTACTCAGTGCCTCTCACCCAGGGCCTGCAGGGAGTAAGCCAAGGGGAGGGAGTGGAGTGGTGGAGACCTGGGAGGTAAGTGCATCTGGCTGGGGATCAGGGTTTGGTGGGGAATAGTAGGCGGGTGTGCTGCCGGCCTCCGCTCTGTCTGTCCACCAGGGGCAGGGGCTGCCACGCGTAGTGCTGCACCATGGCCTCCACCGAGGGGAAGAGCTGGGCAGGCAGGCAGGGCCATTGTCAGTGGCAGAAGCTTCTGGAGCTTCAGGGCTCTCACAGGAGAGCTGTTGACATTTTTCTCAGTATTTTCCTTCCCATTTAACCCTCATGAAGCTCCATTGCCAATTTGCTGCCCAGTTCCAGGCCTGGTGAGCCTTTCAGCGTCTATCTTGTTGGGCACGTACTGGGTCAGACTATCCTATGTCCAAGGCCAACTCAAACTAACGTAGGGGCTATGCCTCTGCTGGTTGTCACCGCAGTATATGCTGAGCTCAAAGTTAAGTTCTTAGGGGTGGACAGATTTTGCCATCCTCGCAGCTGGGTGCATTGTGGATGCAAATGCCCCCACCTCACCCCTGTGCAGACTGAGCCATAGCACGAGACGGCTTCTTCCCCCAGAGCGGGGCCAGCCTCTTCCCTAAGAGCCAGGCTTCGGGGAAGTTCCAGGCTCTGGCTCCGGTGGTTTCTATCCACCCCAGAAAAACACCAAAGCTGGGTTTTCCCAGGGGCAGCCACTCTGGGCCAGCTAGGGTTACTGGCCTGCCTCTACTTGGACCCACCTCCTCACGGCTTCTGCCCTCCAGACCCAGGGAGTAGTGGCGCCCACCATCCAGCCGCCGGATGGGAATGTTGAAGACATGGCCGTGAACAAGCACTGCCAGGACGAGAGGCGAGGAGCCCTGGGTCCCGGAGCTGGGGCGCACAGTGTAGGCCCCGTCCTGTGGAGGAGGAGTCCCATCCATCAACCCTACCCCACCTGCTGCCCACCAGGGACAAGCTCCCCCTTCCCCTCCTCCGCACTGCCCGATCGGCCAGCTACAGGCCTGTGAGTCTGCGGGGGCCCAGGGGGTCTGCAGCTGCCCACCTTTTGGGAGCGGAGCAGGGTGCTCTCAACAGCATGGCGGTCCCGGTTCCATGAGTACCACGGCTGACCCCGCAGACCTCTGTCCTGTCCCAGCACATACAGCCCCTTAGGAGTGGGGCCAGGGTGCTGGGGAGGGTGGGGAGCCCTAGCCTGGATTCCTGTGGTTCATGGTCGCATCTGCCTTTCCCCGGGATGGTGCATCCTCACAGCAGGGATAGAGGCACAAGGGAGACCAGCGGCTGGCCCCACACCCACACCTGAGCCATTCCGCGTCCTCGGCATGCTGGACCCCTGCCCACAGGCCTCCTCCCAGCCTGCTCCCAGCCCCTCCACACCTCAGCAGCTGAGGGACTCCCTGTGGGGCCTCCAGAGGGAACAGAGGGTCTCTTTCCTGCTGGAAGAAGCAGATACTAGAGCTGAGCTGAAGGGGATTAGCAGCGGGGTGGGGATGGGGGACTGGAAACCCTAAGCTGGAGACCCAAAGGGACCCACACCTGGACCCTGGTAGGACCCACCAGCCAGGCCTCAGGTGACCCCCAGACGAGGAGCGATCTTTGGGTACAGACTGGGAGGTTCTGCTTTGGTGCAGACTCTGGAGAATGCCCAGGGGGTTCGGCTTAGGCCCAATGTCACCTGGAGTCAGAGCACCAAGGGCTGTCCAGCAGAGCGGGGCTGAGGGACTGGAAGGGGGCCCGTGGCCTGAGGGTTGGGGTCATGCCGAGGCACGTACACTCACCTGCAAAGGGGACAGCCACTGCTCCCTGGGGCACAGGGGTTTGGTCAGAGGGGCCTGGCCACAGGCCTGAGGTCCCGCCCCAAGGCTCCCTCCCCACCTGCTCAGCTCACTTCCCTCCTCCCCCACCTTCCCCCAGCACCCTCAGCACCAACCACCAGCCTCTTACTTTTCGAGCTTCCTGGGGTGCTCCGATGGGCCTGTGGGGAGCAAATGGGAAACAGACCTCAAGGGGTTCTAAGCTACTCCCACCACCAGCTCCCCCAGGACAGCAGAAGGGACTCCGGGGTCAGGGCTGGGGGAGCCTGAGTGGGTCACTCTCCCCTCTGTCTCTCTGGTGCGCCCTCACCTGTGTAATGCCAATGTCCTAGGCAGAGGGACAGGGGGCACCAGGCCTTGGGAGCTCAGGGTCCGAGTCAGGGCTGGGACTAAAACAGACAGGACAGGCGGTCTGGGCTGAGAGCAGGCAAGGAAATGCACGTAGGCCAGACAGGGGCCAAGGCCGGCCACAGGGCCCACTCTACTCTGCTGCCTAGTTCTTCTGGAAGTCCTTCCAACTGGGGGACCCCCTGCCCAGCCACAGAAGCTGGGGAGCCCCCCGCAGCCCTTGCTGTATGGGGAGCACTTCCCTTGGAGTCACAGTGAGGGTGAACCCTGACACAGGTGGGCAGCGTGGGGGTGCCTGAATGCAGTGAGATTATGGGGTGTGAGGGGATGAAGGGAAGAGGGGGCCAGGAGAGGGTGCCCTGCTGTAAGCAGCCACAGGCCTCAGGGGCCAGAAGCATAGGGGCCGGCAGAGGGAGGTGCTCACCTGGGCTGGGCTCACACTCCAGGTAGATATCCTCTTCAGGCTTCTCTGGAAGGCCTGGCACCTAAGGCAGGGAGGGGTGTGTGGCACCGAGGATCTGACCAGCCCAGGGTTCACTGGCGACAAGGGGATCTCTGCCTTGGCCAGTGAGCTGAGGGAAGGGCAGAGCCATTAGCTGGACAGAGGTTCTGGGCACTCACTCCCTGCTTCCAGGGTGGACTCCTTTCTAGGAGCCAGCTGTAATGATTAGAAGTGCTCCTTTGTTTGGGAGGGGTCCCCCATAGCACCTCTGCTTTCAGAGGCAGTCCTGGGCCCCCAGCTCTCAGAGATGCAGGTGCCTGGGAGGGGCTCTGAGCAAGGCCCTCCCCGGGGGTCCTGGGTAGCCTTCTCACAAGGACAGCTGGCTGGCACCCTTCCCAGACCTGTAGCAGACGGGGACGGGTTCTGCTTTGGGTCTCTTTCCTTGGGATATCTCCTGACCCGCCCTGGCACCCCCCCCCCCACTTGCCCCTGCCAGCTTCCTAGCCAGAGCCCTAGAATGTGAGGAGGAGAAAGGGGCTGCTTACCCCTCTGGCTGGGGCACTCAGCCCTGCAAAGAAGAGGAAAGACCCACAGTTATGGCATAGCCGGGAGAAAGTGCATTTATTTTCCTTGGGACTCATCAGAGGAGGGGAACCTCATCTATTTGATTAGAGGTGATGTCACCTGACCTGGCCACCTCAGAAGGTGGGGGAGGGGCAGATAAAATAAAGGCAGCAGCTGGGGCATAAAGTGAAAAGCGAGCCGGAGTCCCGGGTAAGATGAGGTAAGGCCCGCCTGACTCTAGCCCTGAGGGGTTAATGCCCCGCTTCCTGGGGGAGGGACCAGTAGAAAGAGATAGGACGCTCTTTACCTGGCCTCCTCTCCGCCTCCTGCAGGCCCAGTGCTGCCTTCAGCTGTGGGCACAGGGGACCCAGTGAGAAGGGCTGGGAGGGGAGGGGGGAAGGATGGCGAGGTGGGGTGGACTGGGGACGGAGTGTTATCTGTGCAGCTTGAAAAAAAGCGAGGAAGCGAGGGGAGGCGCTCTACTTCGCCTCTTCTGGACTCTTTGCTGTGAACCTCTTTATTCCGATAACACGCGTGAGGGAAGAGTGGTTCCTTCCAAAACCCACCCACGGGATCACGGGGATGGGGGAGGGGGGCGTGTGTGAGGGGCGACGGGGGTGCGATCAGGGCAGTGCCGGGGTGGCTGCGGGAGGACTGCATCTGTCCCTGGGCAGGGAGGGGCCCCCCAGGCTCCAGGGAGGGGGCGAGAAGGTCGCGTGCTTCGGGTGATGCTGGCGGGGGCAGGCAGGCGGCAGGAGCGGCAGCCTAGGGCCTCGCGGGCGGCGGGACCGGCCCTGGCTCCTGACGCGGCTGAACTTCACACGGAGGGCCCGGGGGCCTGGCCGCCTGCTGCAGGCACTCGCGGGGCCCGTGAGGGTTACTGACGGGGGAGGGGGCGCTCACCCGGGCTGGCCGGGGCCGCGGTGGCCGTGGCGGTGGCGCCGGTGGCTTGGCTGGGCCCGGGGCGCTACAGCGACCTGGAGAGAGCCGCGCTCCGTCCCCCTAGGCCTAGCGCCCCCTCCTCCCCCACCCCGGCCCCAGGCCCTCCTCCCGGGGCTCTGGGGCTTCCAGGCCGCGCCGTTTCCACGGCAACGGGAGGCGCCTGCTTCCCTGCCCCCGCCAGGCCGACCCCGCGCCCGACCCATGGAGTGCGAGGACCCTGCGGGCTGTCCTGTTCCCTACCCTTGGCCCCTCGCCCCTTCCCACCCCTCTTCTTTATTCCTTTCTCCCTCCCTCCCTCCGTCTCTCAGGCTGCCAGGGCCTCCAGGCTGACGCAGCACAGACAAGAGACGCCGGGCCTGCGCCCTCTTCCCTTTGGAGACCCCGGGCCCCAGCTCCCTGCGCTCACCCGAGTACAGCGAGTCGTCCTCTGTGCCGGGAAGACGCGCAGGGGCCAACCTGCGGGGCCGGGCCTCACGAGGGGGCAGCTCATATGCGCCCTCCTCCTCCTCGCCCTCCTCCTGAGCACAGGGGGTGAGGGGTGGGGGTCTCAGGACAGGTGATGGCCACCGCCTCCCGTCCCCCGCCGCCGGCTGCCGCCGCTGGACTGACTCACCCGGGGTGCCCAGGTCCCTGGGGCAGGCGGAGGAGATGGGCCCGGGGTGTCCTCACTCCGGGCTGGGGAGTCTGCACAGGACAGGCCGGCCTGGATCCCTCCCCACCCGCCCTGCCCTGTAGGTTCACGCTCTAGCCCCTGTTCCCAGGGTAATAAACCGTGTACATTTTCACAGTGGGCCCCATGCACCGCAGCAGGGCGAGTGACAAAGGCATTTGGGAAACAAGGCCCCCCCCCCCTTCTCCCCAGCCAGCTGCTGGACCCCTGCCCCCAGTACTCCTAGTTCTGAACAAGGCAGGTGGGAGGGAGAGTCCTCTGGAAGATGATGGGCAGGAGGTGTCCAGAGCTGCTCAAGGCAGCCCAGTCTGCTGGGGCCCCCTGTGGCACTTACCCAGGCATCTAGTGGGTGGGAGGGGTGGCCTCAACCTGTAATCAGACTCTGGTCAACTCTGCCTTACAGAGCCCCTAAGTTTGGCTCATGCAGATGTAGCACAACTCCAGGTCATTCACTCACAGGACCACCTGAATGGTGTCCCCCAGAGTTATGGGACTCAGCAGCCCTGGAAGGAGGGGTCTGGAGCAGCGCTCGTTCCTGAGCTGGTGCCCCAGGGAAGCTGGGGCTGGAGGACCCTCCTGCTGACGGGGCAGGGACACATGTGTAGTCTCACCCTGAGTGGCGGGCACAGGCGGAGCCAGCCCAGCTCCTACAATGGCTGTGCCCAGGGAAAGGTGAAGAGGGAGGAAGGAGGGCACAGGGCCCACGCACTCACCGGGGCTTGCTCCCACTGAGCTCGTCCTGGTAAAAGCGGGGAGGAAAGTAAAAAAGGAAGGTCAGCGCAGCTGGGAAGGCTCTCCAAGCCCAGGTCCTGGAGCTGCCCCCATGCAAGCCTCACCATGGCAGAGCTGGAGGAGCTGTACCTCCCTGGAAGGGCTGGCTGGCTCTGCTACTGGCCCAGGGACAGGGGTCCTATTGTTCCCAGCATTTGCATCTCCCTTTCATCAGGAAGGAGAGCCTGCTGCTGCCCCTAATCCCAGACAACTTCACCCACATCACTCCCAGGGCCCAATTCCAGTGCTCTAGGATACACCCACCAGCTGTGGTTTCCAGCACCTCCTCCCTTTCCCCCCATTTAACCATTTTTTAAAAATGTCTTATACTCATTTATTTTTAATTAAAAGATATACATAACATAAAAATAATTTTAGTCATTTTTGTGTGGACAATTCTTTGACATTAAGTACACTGACAATATGGTATAACTTTCACCACTGTCTATATTCAAACTATGTTCATCATCCCAAACCAAAACTCATATTCATTTAGCAGTAACACCTCATTCCCCCCTCTCCCACCCCGGATGCCACTATTCTGCTTTCTGTCTCCAAGAATTTGCTTATTCTAAGCATATAAGAGAATGGTACAATATTTGTCCTTATGTATCAGGCTTATTTCACTAAAAATGTCTCCATGTTTCATCCATATTGTGGCATGTACCAGCACTGCTTCTTTTTCACAGCTGAATAATATTCCATCTTATGTATATACCACATTTGTTTATCCATTCATCTGTTGAGGGACTCGGGTTGCTTCCACCTTCTAGCTGTTGTGACTAATGCTGCACTGAACATTGGTGTGAAAATACCTGTTCAAGTCCCTGCTTTCAAATCTTTGGGGTATATACCTAGGAATGGAATTGCCGGGTCATATGGTATTCTGTGTTTAATTGCCTGAGAACTGCCAAACTGTTTTCCACAGTGACTGCCCCATTTTAGATTCCCATTAACAATGTACAATGTTCCTATTTCTCCGCTATTGCCAACACTTGTTATTTTTGGTTTTTTAAAGAATAGCCATCCTAGTGGGTGTGAAATAATATCTCATTGGAGTTTTAATTTGCATTTCTTTAATGGCTAATGAGTTTGATCTTTTCATATATTTGTTGGCCATTTGAATATCTTCTTTGGAGACATGTCTGTTCCAGTCCTTGTCTCATTTTTAAAATTGGGTTGTCTATCTTTTTGTCTTTCAGTTGTACGAGTTCCTGATAAATTCTAGATATTAAATCCTTATTGGATATATGGCTCCCAAATATTTTCTCCCATTTTCTTGGTTGCCTTTTCACTTTGTTGATAGTGTCCTTTGATGCACAGATGTTTCTTAATGTTGATGAAGTCTATTTTATCTATTGTTTTTCTTTTGATGATTTTACTTTTGGTATAAAATCTAAAAATTCATTGCCTACTACAAGGTCTGGAAGATATTTCCCCATGTTTTCTTCTAAGAGTTTTATAGTATTAGCTTTAATTTTTAGATTATTGATCAATTTTGAATTAATTTTTTATATATTGAGAGGATATGACTATATGTAGTTGTTCCAACACCTTTGTTGAAGAGACTATTATTTCCCCATTGAATGTGGACTTGGCACCCTTGTCAAAGATCAACTGGCCATAGATGTGTGGATTTATCTCCAAACACTCAATTTTATTCAATTGGTCTATATAAGTATCCTTATTCCAGTATCACACTGTTTTAATTACTTTGTAGTAAGTTTTATAGTAAGTGTGAGTCCTCCAACTTTGTTCTATTTCAAGATTGTTTTGGCTATTGGGGGCCTCTTGTAGTTCCTTATGAATTTGAAGATCAGCTTTTCCATCTTTACAAAAAAGGCTGCTAGAATTTTGATAGGGATTACACTGAATTTGTAAATTGCTTTAGGCAGTATTGACATCTGAGTTAGTTTGCTAGCTGCCAGAATGCGATACACCGGAACTGAAATGGCTTTTATAAAGGGGAATTTGATAAGTTACAAGTTTACAGTTCCAAGCAAGTGAAAGCTGTACAAGCTAAGGCATCCAGGGAAAGAAATCTTAATTCAAGGAAGGTTGATGCATCTGTAACACCTCTGTCAGCTGGGAAAGTACACTGCTCCAGTGCTCCTGGGCTCAGTTACTTTCAGCCTCTGTTCCTGTGGGGGTGCCTCAGTTTACTTCTCCAGGTCTGCCTTTCATCTCTTGGCTTCCTGTGGCTCTCGCCAGGTTCTGGCTTGCTTAACATCTCATGGTGATGTCTGCTGGGCTCCAAGCATCTCCAAACATCTGTGTCTCTGCTCTCCAAATGTTGGCATCTGTGTCAGCTGTGCTCTGAAGTTTCAGTCTCTCTCTGTTCGCTCTAAGGTTTCTGTCGTTTCTCTAGGCACTGTCATTTCTGTCATTTTCTGGCTCTCTCTCCAAAAATGTTTACACTTTTAAAGGATCCCAGTAAGCTAATCAAGTCCCACCTGGAATGGGTGGAATCACGTCTCCATCTAATCAAAAGTTAATACCCACAATTGGGTGTGCCACATCTCCATGGAGATAATTTAATCAAGTTTCCAATTTACAGTACTGAATAAAAATTAATAGAAACACTTGATTCCAGCCAATCCTAAAGAACACCTAGGGCAATATATAAGATTCTACAAGGGTTCCATGCACTAGGGTAAGTTTCCAGAAACCTACAACCTCCAGATGGGTCTCTGGACCAGATAAGCCCTGAAACCTAGAGGGCCCAGCCTCTGCAGAATAATCAGATAGTTTCATCTCCCTACCCCATATTATATATTTTTTCTTAATATTTTATTTATTTTTTTTGAAAACTTAAACTTTTATTTATTTATTTATTTTTAATTTTGAAAACATATTTTATTTAACCCAATATATCCAAAATACTATTGCAACTCATCATCAGTAAAAACAGTGAATGAGTTAGTTAACATTCCTTTTTACTACCAGGTCTTTGAAATTGGTGTGAACTTATGCTTTTTTTTTATTAATTAAAAAAAAATTAACAAAACATTTAGAAATCATTCCATTCTACATATGCAATCAGTAATTCCTAATATCATCACATAGTTGCATATTCATCATTTCTTAGTACATTTGCATCGATTTAGAAAAAGAAATAAAAAGACAACAGAAAAAGAAATAAAACGATAATAGAGAGAGAAAAAAAAAACTATATGTACCATACCCCTTACCCCTCGCCTTCACTACCACTGTTTCAAACTGAATTTATTTTAACATCTGTTCCCCCTGTTATTTATTTTTATTCCATATGTTCTACCCTTCTGTTGATATAGTAGCTAAAAGGAGCATCAGACACAAGGTTTTCACATTCACAGAGTCTCATTGTGAAAGCTGTATCATTGTTCAATCATCATCAGGAAACATGGCTACTGGAACACAGCAGTACATTTTCAGGCAATTCCCTCCAGCCTCTCCACTACATTTTGAACAACAAGGTGATATCTACTTAATGCATAAGAATAACCTCCAGGATAACCTCTCGACTCTGTTTGGAATCTCTCAGCCATTGACACTTTGCCTCATTTTACTCCCCCCTTTTGGTCGAGAAGGTTCTCTCAGTCTCTTTTTTTTTTTTTTTTTTTTTATTTATTTATTTTTATTTTTTATTAACGGAAAAAAAAAAAAGAAATTAACACAACATTTAGAAATCATACCATTCTACATATGCACTCAGTAATTCTTAACATCATCACATAGATGCATGATCATTGTTTCTTAGTACATTTGCATCGGTTTAGAGGAACTAGCAACACAACAGAAAAAGATATAAAATGTTAATATAAAGAAAAGAAATAAAAGTAGTAGTAATAGTAAAAAACAACAACAACAAACAAACCAACAAGCAAACAAAAACAAAAAAAACCCTATAGCTCAGATGCAGCTTCATTCAGTATTTTAACATGATTACTTTACAATTAGGTATTATTGTGCTGTCCATTTTTGAGTTTTTGTATCTAGTCCTGTTGCACAGTCTGTATCCCTTCAGCTTCAATTACCCATTGTCTTACCCTGTTTCTAACTCCTGCTGAACTCTGTTACCAATGACATATTTCAAGTTTATTCTCGAATGTCTGTTCACATCAGTGGGACCATACAGTATTTGTCCTTTAGTTTTTGGCTGGATTCACTCAGCATAATATTCTCTAGGTCCATCCATGTTATTACATGGTTCATAAGTTTATCTTGTCTTAAAGCTGCATAATATTCCATCGTATGTATATACCACAGTTTGTTTAGCCACTCTTCTGTTGATGGAGATTTTGGCTGTTTCCATCTCTTTGCAATTGCAAACAACGCTGCTATAAACATTGGTGTGCAAATGTCCATTTGTGTCTTTGCCCTTAAGTCCTTTGAGTAGATACCTAGCAATGGTATTGCTGGGTCGTATGGCAATTCTATATTCAGCTTTTTGAGGAACCGCCAAACTGCCTTCCACAGTGGTTGCACCCTTTGACATTCCCACCAACAGTGGATAAGTGTGCCTCTTTCTCCGCATCCTCTCCAGCACTTGTCATTTTCTGTTTTGTTGATAATGGCCATTCTGGTGGGTGTGAGATGATATCTCATTGTGGTTTTGATTTGCATTTCTCTAATGGCCAGGGACATTGAGCATCTCTTCATGTGCCTCTTGGCCATCCGTATTTCTTCTTCTGGTAGGTGTCTGTTTAAGTCTTTTTCCCATTTTGTAATTGGGTTGGCTGTCTTTTTGTTGTTGAGTTGAATAATCTCTTTATAAATTCTGGATACTAGACCTTTATCTGATATGTCGTTTCCAAATATTGTCTCCCATTGTGTAGGCTGTCTTTCTACTTTCTTGATGAAGTTCTCTGATGCACAAAAGTGTTTAATTTTGAGGAGCTCCCATTTATTTATTTCCTTCTTCAGTGTTCTTGCTTTAGGTTTAAGGTCCATAAAACCACCTCCAGTTGTAAGATCCATAAGATATCTCCCAACATTTTCCTCTATCTGTTTTATGGTCTTAGACCTAATGTTTAGATCTTTGATCCATTTTGAGTTAACTTTTGTATAGGGTGTGAGAGATGGGTCTTTTTTCATTCTTTTGCATATGGATATCCAGTTCTCTAGGCACCATTTATTGAAGAGACTGCTCTGTCCCAGGTGAGTTGGCTTGACTGCCTTATCAAAGATCAAATGTCCATAGATGAGAGGGTCTATATCTGAGCACTCTATTCGATTCCATTGGTCGATATATCTATCTTTATGCCAATACCATGCTGTTTTGACCACTGTGGCTTCATAATATGCCTTAAAGTCAGGCAGCGCGAGACCTCCAGCTTCGTTTTTTTTCCTCAAGATGTTTTTAGCAATTCGGGGCACCCTGCCCTTCCAGATAAATTTGCTTATTGGTTTTTCTATTTCTGAAAAATAAGTTGTTGGGATTTTGATTGTTATTGCATTGAATCTGTAAATCAATTTAGGTAGGATTGACATCTTAACTATATTTAGTCTTCCAATCCATGAACACGGTATGCCCTTCCATCTATTTAGGTCTTCTGTGATTTCTTTTAACAGTTTTTTGTAGTTTTCTTTATATAGGTTTTTTGTCTCTTTGGTTATCTCTCAGTCTCTTGATGTTAATTCTCAGCTCATTCTAGGGTTTTTCTCCGTCCTTTGAGGCTGAGTTTCAGCTCATTCCAGGATCTTTGTCCCACGTTGCCAGGAAGTTCCACACCCCTGGGAGTCATGTCCCACGCAGAGAGGAGGAGGGTGGTGAGACTGCTCATCATATTGGCTGAAGAGAGAGGCCACATCTGAGCAACAAAAGAGGCTCTCTTGGGGTTGACTCTTAGGCCTAAATTTTAAGTAGACTTGACCTATCTTTTGTGGGTTTAAGTTTCTTGTGAACACACCCCAAGACTGGGGGCTCAGCCTATAGCTTTGGTTGTCCACACTGCTTGTGAGAATATCAAGAATTCAACTTGGGGAGGTTGATTCTCCCCACTCTCACCATTCCCCGAAGGGGGCTTGCAAATACTTTTCCAGTCACTGATCAAATCATTCTGGGATTCATCGGGGCATCACTTTGGACAAACCAACAAAATCTCATGTCCTACCTGAGATTCCAAGTACTTATGACATTCAATCAAACTATCTACATGATTTATATTAGGAAATGCTCTAGTCAAAATCTAAATTTTGTAACAAACATTTTTGCTTTAGTCTCATACATAATGTGACATTTTAAAGTATTAGATATCATCTATTTTCAGCACCCTGCAATAATGACAATCCTTTGTTCTTCCTCATGCAAAAACATTTTTAAAATTTGCACATTGTACATTTCACTATTATTATACACTCTAGGCATTCCTAGATTATACCATCTCGATCTTTAACATCTATCTTTCTTTCTGATTACATTTATGTCCCCAGCCCTCCTCCCTCTATCATTCTCACATGCAGCTTCATTCAATGTTTTAACATAATTACATTACAATTAGGTAGTATTGTGCTGTCCATTTCTGAGTGTTTGTATCCAATCCTGTTGCACAGTCCGTATCCCTTCAGCTCCAATTACCCACTATCTTACCCTATTTCTATCTCCTGATGGTCTCTGTTGCCAATGACATATTCCAAGTTTATTCACTAATGTTGGTTCATATCAGTGAGTCCGTACAGTATTTGTCCTTTAGTTTTTGGCTAGTCTCACTCAGCATAATGTTCTCTAGGTCCATCCATGTTATTACATACTTCATAAGTTTATTCTGTCTTAGAGCTGCATAATATTCCATCGTATGTATATACCACAGTTTGTTTAGCCACTCGTCTGTTGATGGACATTTTGGCTGTTTCCATCTCTTTGCAATTGTAAATAATGCTGCTATAAACATTGGTGTGCAAATGTCCATTTGTGTCTTTGCCCTTAAGTCCTCTGAGTAGATACCTAGCAATGGTATTGCTGGGTCATATGGCAATTCTATATTCAGCTTTTTGAGGAACCGCCAAACTGCCTTCCACAGTGGTTGCACCATTTGACATTCCCACCAACAGTGGATAAGTGTGCCTCTTTCTCCACATCCTCTCTAGCACTTGTCATTTTCTGTTTTGTTGATAATGTCCATTCTGGTGGGTGTGAGATGATATCTCATTGTGGTTTTGATTTACATTTCTCCAATGGCCAGGGACATTGAGCATCTCTTCATTTGCCTTTTGGCCATTTCCTCTTCTGAGAAGTGTCTGTTCAAGTCTTTTTCCCATTTTGTAATTGGATTGGCTGTCTTTTTGTTGTTGAGTTGAACAATCTCTTTATAAATTCTGGATACTAGACCTTTATCTGATATGTCGTTTCTAAATATTGTCTCCCATTGTGTAGGCTGTCTTTTTACTTTCTTGATGAAGTTCTTTGATGCACAAAAGTGTTTAATTTTGAGGAGCTCCCATTTATTTATTTATTTCTTCAGTGCTCTTGCTTTAGGTGTAAGGTCCATAAAACTGCCTCCAATTATAAGATTCATAAGATATGAATCTTATCTTGGGGGCTCAGCCTATTGCTTTGGTTGTCCCCACTGCTTGTGAGAATATCAAGAATTCAACATGAGGAAGTTGAATTTTCCCTGTTTCTCACCATTCCCCAAAGGGGACTTTGCAAATACTTTTTTATTCACTGTTCATATCACTCTGGGATTTATCAGGGCATCACTCTGGACAAACCAACCAAATCTCATGCCCTACTCAAGGTTCCAAGTACTTATGGTGTTGAATTAAGCTGTCTACATAAGTTATATTAGGAAATGCACTAGTCAAAATATAAATTTTGTACCAAATAAACATTTTTTTACTTTAGTCTCACACATAAGTTAAAATTTTAAAATATTAATTACCATCTATTTTCAACACCCTGCAGTAATGACATTCCTTTGTTCTTCCTCATGCAAAAACATGTTTAAAATTTCCCACCCCATATTACTGACAGTCCCTTCCAACATGAAAAAGTTAGAATGAGACCATAGCCCAAATGCCCCTAAAGAGTGGGAGAAAGATTAAAGGTGATGATGGTGTTATTTAGAGAAAGTAGGATTTAACAAGTGAATATGATTACTGAGTCATTAAATTGATATATCTTTTAGCCTACAGTGTCTTAGAGCATCTAGAAGTAAAAACCTAAAATTGTGGAATCATAACTCATACCAAACTCTGAAATCTTTTCTAAACTAATTGTTGTACTGTGCTTTGAAATTTATTACTTTTTTGTATATATGTTATTTTTCACACACACATATAAACAAAAGTCGATTGTGATGATTAAATATATTTATTCCTTCTAGCCTCCTATATTCTGGAGCAGCTAGAAGGAAAAATCTGAAAGGGTGTTATGGTAGCCTATGACAAACTCTGGGATCTGTCCTGTAACTACTTGTTGAAGAGTGCTTTGAAAACTATTGCTTTTTTCTTTCTTTACTTTGAATATATGATATATTATACAATTTAAAACGTTAAAAAAAAGAAAGATACAGTTGCTCCCACAAGATTGGAATCAGGGTTAAAACATGGCTTTTCTACTTGTGTCTGATGCTCTTTTATCTACCATGTCAACAGACGAGTAGAACATATGGAATAAAAATAAATGATAGGGGGAACAAATGTTAAAATAAATTTAGTTTGAAATGCTATTGATAAATGAAAGCGAGGGGTAAGGGGTATGGTATGTATAATCTTTTTTTTTTCTGTTATTGTTTTATTTCTTTTTCTGTTGTCCTTTTATTTCTTTTTCTGAATTGATGCAAGTGTTCTAAGAAATGATGAATATGCAACTATGTGATGATATTTAGAATTACTGATTATATATGTAGAACAGAATGATATGTTAATGTTTTTGTTTGTTTGTTCTTAATTTTTTTAAATTAATAAATAAATAAATTAAAAAAACAAACAAACATGGCTTTTCTGGGGTCCATAATATTATCAAACCGGCACAACATCTTAACCATATTAAGGTTTCCGATCCATCAACATGGGATGTCTTTCCATTTATTTAGGTCTTTAATTTCTGTTAGCAATATTTTGTAGTTTTAACTGCACACGTCTTCCACCTCCTTGGTTAAATTTATTCCCAAGTATTTTACTCCTTTAGATACTGTTAGAGAATTGTTTTCTTGGTTCTTTTTCAGATTGTTCATTATTAGCGTACAGAAATCCAGCTGACTTCTGCCTGTTCATCTAGTATCCTGCAACTTCACAGAATTCGTTTAACAGTTCTAGAAGTTTTCTAGATTCTTTGGGATTTTCTATATATAGGCTTATGTCACCTGTGAACAGGGTTAATTTGAATTCTTCCTTTCCGATTTGGATACCTTTTATTTCTTTCTCTTGCCTAATTGCTCTGGTTAGACCTTCCATTACAATCTTGACTAACAGCGGTGGACATCTTTGTCTTCCTGATTTTAGGGGGAAAGCTTTCAGTCTTTCACTATTGAGTATATTTGCTGTGGGTTTCTCATAAATACCCTTTATCATGTTGAGAGAGTTCTCTTCTATTTCTAGTTTTCTGAATGTTTTTATCATGAAAGGGTGTATGATTTTGTCAGATGCCTTTCTGCATCGATTGAGATGATCTTGTGTTATTTTCCTTGTGTTATTTTTCTGTTAATGTAGTGAATTGATTTTCTTCTGTTGAAACAACTTTGCATTCCTGGAATAAATCCACTTGGTATGGTGTATAATCCTTTGCCTAGACTGTTGGATTTGGTTTGCCAGTGTTTTGTTGAGGATTTTTGTACCTATGTTCATAAGGGATATTGGCCTGTAATTTTATATCTTGTGTTGTTTTTATCCAGCTTTCATGTCAGGGTAGTATTAGCCTCACAGAATGAGTTAGGAAGTAATCCCTCCTCTTATTTATTTGGAAGAGATTGAGAAGGATTGGGGCTGTCCTTTTTTAAATGTTTGGTAGAACTCAGCAGTGAAAACCATCTTGTTTTGGATTTTTCTTTGTTGTTTTTGTTTGTTTGTTTATTATTGATTCAATCTCTTTACATGTAGGTCTGATGTGATGTTCTATTTCTTCTTGCATCAGACTAGGAAATTTGAATGTTTCTAGGAATTTTTCCATTTCATCTAAATTTTCTAATTTGTTGGCGTATAATTGTTCATAGTACCCTCATATAATCTTTGTATTTTGGCAAGGCCATTAGTAATGTCCCCATTTTACTCCTTATCTTAGTTATTTCTGTCATCTTTCTCTTTTTCTTTGAAAGTTTGACTAAAGGCTTGTCAATTTTATGATCTTTTCAAAAACTAACTTTCAGCTTTGCTGATTCTATTGTTTTTTCAATTCTCTATTTCATTTATGTCTACTTGAACTTTACTGTTTCCTTTTTTCTACTAACTTTGGGTTTAGTTTGCCCTTCTTATTTTAGTTTCTTTAGGTGTGATGTTGGGTTATTGCTTTGGGATCTTTCTTCATTTGTTATTTGTTGGTTTTTACTGTTTTTATTTATTTATTTATTTGGTTGGCTGGTTTTGGTAAGCCTTTAGAGCTGTATAAATATACAATATATAAATATATATTTCCCTCTGAGTGCTGTCTTCACTGTCTTCCTCAACTTTTAATATGTTGTGTTTTTGTTTTCATTCATCTCAAGATATTTCCTAATTTCCCTTGTGAGTTCTTCTTTGACCCATTGGTTGTTTCATAGTGTTTAATTTCCATATATTTATAAATTTTCCTTCATTACTGTTTCCTAGCTTTATTTCCATTGTAATCTGAGAAGGAAGACACTCTGTATAATTTCAATATTTTTAACTTTACTGAGATTTTATTTGAGGCCCAACATGATCTATCCTGTAAAACATTCAATGTACACTTGAGAAAAGTATGTATTCTGCAGTTGTTGGGTGGAGTGTTCTATATACAAGCATTAGGTCTAACTGGTTAATAGTGTTTTCACGTCCTCTATTTCCATATTGATCTTATATTTAGATGTTCTTGCCATTATTGAATGTGGTATATAAAAGTCTCTAACTATTATTGTGGAACTATCTATTTCTCCCTTCAATTCTGTCAATTTTCACTTCATGTATTTTGTGGCTCTGTTATGAGGTGCACATATGTTTATAATTGTTATATCTTCTTACTGGGTTGAAACTTTTATCAATTATAATGTCCTTCTTTGCCTCTTGTAACATTTTTTGACTTATGATCTTTTTTGTCTGATGATAATATAGACTCCCTGACTCTCTCTCTCTTTTTCGTTTTCTTCACATATTTTTATTGACAAATCTTCACACACATACAGTCCATACATGGTATACTATGAATGGCTCACAATATCATCACTTAGTTGTGTATTTATTACCATGATCATCTTTGGAACATCTGCATCATTCCAGAAAAAGAAATAAAAAGAAAAAAGAAAGAATTCATGCATCCCATACCCTTTACCCCTTCCTCTTATTGACCACTAGTATTTCAATCTACCCAATTTATTTTACCCCTTATCCCTCCTATTATTTATTTATTTTTATCCATATTTTTTACTCCTCTGTCCATACTCTGGATAAAAAGAGCATCAGATACAAGGTTTTCATAATCACACAGTCACATTATAAAAGTTATATTGTTATGCAATCCTCTTCGAGAGTCAAGGCTACTGGCACACAGCTCAACAGTTTCAGGTACTTTCCTTCAACCACTCCAATACACCATAAACTAAGAAGGGATATCTATATAACATCTATCTATATAGCATGAGAATAACCTCCAGGATAACCTCTTGACTCTGTTTGAAATCTCTCAGCCACTGAAACATTATTTTTTCTCATTTTCATCTTCTCCCTTGTGATCAAGAAGCCCTTCTCAATCCCATGGTGCCAGGTCCCGGTTCATCCCGGGAGTCTCACATTGCCAGGGAGATTAACATCTCTGGGAGTCATGTCTTAAGTGTGGGGGGAGGGCAGTGAGTTCACCTGCCAAGTTGGTTTAGAGAGAGAGGCCACATCTGAGTAACAAAAGAGGTTCTCTGGGGGTGACTCTTGGACATAATTATAAGTAGGCTTAGCCTATCCTTTTCAGGAATAAGTTTCATAGGGGTGAACCCCAAGATTGAGGGCTCAGCCCTATTGATTTGGTTGTCCCCATCCTGATTCTCTTTTGATTACTGTTTACTTGGAATATCTTTTCCCACCCTTTCACTTTCAACCTTTTTGTGTCTTTGTACATAAATTATGTCTCTTGTAGACAGCATATAGATGGATCATGCTTTTTCATCCAATTTGCCAAACTCTGCCTTTTAATAGAGGAGTTTGATCCATTAATATGTAAGATAATAACTGAGAAGGAAAGATTTATTTCCACCATTTAGCTATTTGTTTTCTGTATATCTTGTATGTTTTTTGTTCTTCAATTACTCCATTACTTTTTTGTTTAGTTCCCATTTTGTACTGTACCATGTTAACTCCTTTCTTCTTTCCTTTTCTTTGTGTTTTTTAAGTTATTTTCTTAGTTGTTACCTTTGTAATTACCATTAACATTTTAGACTAATAGCAACCTGGTTCAACTAGTACCACCCTAGTTTCAGTAGTATACAAACTCTCTACTCCTATATATCTCCATTCCTCCCCCTTTATATTGTTTTCTTCTTGGATTACATCTTTATACATCGAATGCCCATTGGCATAGATTTTAAATATTTATGTGATATATATATATTACTATTTGCCTAAGTCAGATGGGGGAGGGGGAAGCAGTTATAAAAAAGGCAGTTACGAAAAAAAAAAACAGCAGTTGCAAACTGAAAGTACAATAATACAGGTTTATATATTTGCCTGTTTAGTTACCTTCACTAATAAATGTTCTTTATTTTTTCTTATGGCTTCAAGTTTCTGTCTAGTGTTCTTTTATTTTAGCCTGAAGGACTCCTTTTAGCATTTCTTGTAGGACAGGTCTTCTGGTAATGAACTCTTTCAGCTTTTGTTTATCTGTAAGTGTCTTAATTTCCCCTTCATTTTTGAAGGATAATTTTGCTGGATATAGAATTCTTGGTTATAATATTTTTCTTTAAGGACTTTAAATATGCCATTCCACTGTTGTATTAGTTAGGGTTCTTTAGAGAAACAAAATCAACAGGGAACGCTTGCAAATATAAAATTTATAAAAGTGTCTCACGTGACCACAGGAACGCAGAGTCCAAAATCCACAGGGCAGGCTGTGAAGCCGATGACTCTGATGGAAGGTCTGGATGAACTCCACAGGAGATGCTCACCAGCTGAAGCAGGAATGGGACCTGTCTCCTCTGAGTCCTCCTTAAAAGGCTTCCCATGATTAGATTTAGCATCAGTAATTGTAGAAGGCACTCCCCTTTGGCTGATTACAACTGGAATCAGCTGTATATGCAGCTGACATGATCATGACCTAATCCTATGAAATGTCCTCATTGCAACAGACAGGCCAGTACTTGCCCAATCAGATAAGCAGGTACCACAACTTGGCCAAGTTGACACATGTCCCTAACCATGATAGTCCACCCCTTGTCAACTTGGCACCTATATATATATATATATATATATATATATATATATATATATATATATCACCTTAAACCATACTTAATTTCCAAATGAAAACAAATAAGCACACATTTTTTTCTTTTACCTGACAATGATAAATTTTTGTTGCAATGTGTTTGGGCTAGGTTTAGTTCAAAGTGGTTTAATGAGTTGAAATCTTCTGGGTGTAAGCCAGGTGCTTTTGTTTAAGCTACACTTTGGTTATTCCAAGCACACTTTCCAGTATGCTTACTTTGTTACGACTTATCTCAACTGTCCTGCATATAACTGGAAACACATTAAATCTCTCCAGAATAGGGTGCAAATTCTTGGGCAACATTCATTCTTAAACTTGATATCTTACAACTTAAATAGTATAACATGAACAAAACAGCATTACAGTCCTCGTTTCTGTAACTGATCACATGGTTCAAGTTCATATTTATCGCTACCTTCTTCCACTACCCATTCCATGTTCTCTTTCCCCTCAGCAAGCACTTCAGCTGGCCTTGGTTCTTTGCCTGGTCGGGTGACCCAAACCTTCATTCCTGAAGTTTCAGAGCCATTAGTAGTCCTGCCTGGATTGTTTTGTTGCAGTTGTCTGTTGATTTTAATCACAGGGCATGACAGTACTAATAGACGCCCTAGGGGATCTCCTATATTCCAAGAAAACTCTTCTTTTCCTCCATTATGTAGTTGCAGTCCTACTTCTTTCTGATAGTCAGGGTCAATTACCCCAGACAATAATGTAATCCCCTTCTTGGCTTGTTGATCCAGAGGCATAAGTAGCCCAAAGTGACCAGGTGGCAATCTTAACTTCCAGTTCAGTGGTATCATTGTTGTTTCTCCTGGAGGAAGCACACCCTGTTTTGGAACTAAAACTTGTAGACCAGCAGAACTCAGGGCAGCAGGGACAGGAAGCAAAAATTTTCCTAGTGGATCACTAGGGGTAATAATGAGTGGTACCACACCCATTTCCACCCTTTGGTTCCTGGACCCATGGATCCTGGCTATGGGAGAAACAGCACCATATAGCAGATGCTGATTCAGAGCATACACAGCTTCCTGGAGAACATTACCCCAGCCTTTCAAGTTTTTGCCACCTAGTTGGCTCCATAATTGAATTTTCAAAAGACCATTCCACCGTTCTATCA
This sequence comes from Tamandua tetradactyla, assembly GCF_023851605.1. Classification (NCBI taxonomy): domain Eukaryota; kingdom Metazoa; phylum Chordata; class Mammalia; order Pilosa; family Myrmecophagidae; genus Tamandua; species Tamandua tetradactyla. The sequence goes on along the minus strand of NC_135343.1, from coordinate 59,742,000 downwards.
ATCCAGCTGCTTCTGGATGATGTGGAACATGGTAAGACCAGAGAATTCCATGAGCATGTGCCCATTCCCGCACTTCATTTGCTGTGAAGTGTGTTCCTTGATCCGAAGCAATGCTATGTGGAATACCATGACGATGGATAAGGCATTCTGTAAGCCCATGGATGGTAGTTTTGCAGAAGCATTGCGCGCAGGAAAAGCAAACCCATATCCAGAGTATGTGTCTATTCCAGTTAGAACAAATCGCTGCCCTTTCCATGAAGGGAGTGGTCCAGTGTAATCAAGCTGCCACCATGTAGCTGGCTGCTCACCTCGGAGAATGGTGCCATATTGGGGGCTCAGTGTGGGTCTCTGCTGCTGGAAGATTGGGCATTTAGCAGTGGCTGTAGCCAGGTCAGCCTTGGTGAGTGGAAGCCCATGTTGCTGAGCCCATGCATAACCTCCATCCCTACCACCATGACCACTTTGTTCATGAGCCCATTGGGCAATGACAGGAGTTGCTGGGGAAAGAGGCTGACTGGTATCCACAGAATGGGTCATCTTATCCACTTGATTATTAAAATCTTCCTCTGCTGAAGTCACCCTATGGTGTGCATTCACATGGGACACAAATATCTTCATGTTTTTAGCCCACTCAGAAAGGTCTATCCACATACTTCTTCCCCAGACCTCTTTGTCACCAATTTTCCAATTATGGTCTTTCCAAGTCCCTGACCATCCAGCCAAACCATTAGCAACAGCCCATGAGCCAGTATACAAATGCACCTTTGGCCAGTTTTCCTTCCAAGCAAAATGAACAACCAGGTGCACTGCTCAAAGTTCTGCCCATTGGGAGGATTTCCCCTCACCACTGTCCTTCAAGGACACCCCAGAAAGGGGTTGTAATGCTGCAACTGCCCACTTTAGGGTGGTACCTGCCTATCGTGCTGAACCATCTGTAAACCAGGCCCGAGTTTTCTCTTCCTCAGTAAATTCACTGTAAGGAACTCCACAAGAGGCCATAGCTCTGGTCTGGGAAAGAGAAGGTAATGTGGCAGGAGTGGAAACCATGGGCATTTGGGCCACTTCTTCATGTGACTTACTTGTGCCTTCAGGACCTGCTCTGGCTCTATCTCACATATACCATTTCCATTTCATAATAGAGTGCTGCTGTGAAAGCCCAACTTTATGGCATGGTGGGTCAGACAACACCCAACTCATGATAGGCAACTCAGGTCTCATGATAACTTGGTGGCCCATGGTTAAGTGTTCAGTCTCTACTAAGGCCCAGTAGCAGGCCAAAAGCTGTTTCTCAAAAGGAGAGTAGTTATCTGCAGCAGATGGTAAGGCTTTGCTCCAAAATCCTAAGGGTCTGCATTGTGATTCTCCTATAGGGGCCTGCCAAAGGCTCCAGACAGCATCTCTATTTGCCACTGACGCTTCCAGCACCACTGGATCTGCTGGATCATACAGCCCAAGTGGCAGAGCAGCTTGTACAGCAGCCTGGACCTGTCACAGAGCCTCCTCTTGTTCAGGTCCCCACTCAAAATTAGCAGTTTTTCTGGTCACTCGATAAATGGGCCGGAGTAGCACACCCAAAACCCAAACAGACCAACTAGGCATTGTGCCTCTTTTATGGTTGTGGGAGGGGCCAGATGCAGCAACTTATCCTTCACCTTAGAAGGAATATCTCAACATGCCCCACACCACTGGACACCTAGAAATTTTACTGAGGTGGAAGGCCCATGTATTTCTGTTGGATTTATCTCCCATTCTCTGACATGCAAATGCCTGACCAGTAAATCTAGAGTAGTTGCTACTTCTTACTCACTAGGTCCAATCAACATGATATCATCAATATAATGGACCAGTGTGATGTCTTGTGGGAGGCAGAAATGATCAAGGTCTCTGCGAACAAGATTATGACATAGGGCTGGAGAGTTGATACACCCCTGAGGTAGGACAGTGAAAGTATATTGCTGACCTTGCCAGCTGAAAGCAAACAGTTTCTGGTGGTCCTTACTAATAGCTATTGAGAAAAAAGCATTTGCCAGATCAATAGCTGCATACCAGGTACCAGGGGATGTATTGATTCGCTCAAGCAATGATACTACACCTCGAACAGCAGCTGCAATTGGAGTTACCACACAGTTGAGCTTACGATAATCCACTGTCATTCTCCAAGACCCATCTGTTTTCTGCACAGGCCAAATAGGGGAGTTGAATGGGGATGTGGTGGGAATCACCACCCCTGCATCTTTCAAGTCCTTAAGAGTGGCAGTAATCTCTGCAATCCCTCCAGGAATATGGTATTGCTTCTGATTTAGTATTTTGCTCAGTAGGGGCAGTTCTAGTGGCTTCCACTTGGCCTTTCCCACCATAATAGCCCTCACTGCATGAGTTAGAGAGCCAATGTGGGGATTCTGCCAGTTGCTCAGTATGTCTATGCCAATTATAATTCTGGAACTGGGGAAATAACTACAGGATGGGTCCAGTGGGCCTGGACCCACTGTGAGACGGAGCTGAGCTAAAACTCCATTGATCACCTGGCCTCCATAAGCCCCCACTCTGACTGGTGCACCAGAGTGACATTTTGGCCCCCTGGAATTAATGTCACTTCTGAACCAGTGTCTAATAATCCCAGAAATATCTGATCATTTCCTTTTCCCCAATGCACAGTTACTCTGGTAAAAGGCCGTTGGTCTCCTTGGGGAAGACTTGGAGGAAGATTAACAGTATAAATTTGTGGCAGTGTAACAGGTTTCTCCCCCATAGGGACCTGGCCTCCCCTTCATTCAAGGAGCTCAGGGTCTGTAAACTGTTTCAAGTCTGGAAACTGATTAAGGGGCCGTGACTCTGTGTTTTTGTAATTCAGGTTAGACTTCTGATCACTTGACCTAGAACTCTTTTGTTTATACAGCTCCAACAAGAATTTAGTAGACTGCCCTTCTATTGTATTTCTAGGTACCCCATGATTTACTAGCCAATGCCACAAATCTCTGTGTGTCATATAATTTTGATGCCTCCTTTGAGTTTGCTGTCTATTATAATAGCCACGTCTACCCTGTCTTTGGTGATTAAGTGCTGCCACCTGGCTTCTGCCAACTTGGGATCCTGTCATCCCCATTGTGTTTAAGGATTCCAGCTCAGTGACAGCAGTTCCTACAGTAATATCTGACCTACAGAGAAGTGCAACCACAGAGCTCTTTAGGGATGATGGTGCTAGTCTCACAAATTTATTTCCCACTGTTTTGGTAAAAAGTGCATCCTCTGGACATTCTTGGAATGTAAGAGCAGGCTTTGCGTGATAAATCCACTCTAACATTCCAGTCTCTCTAAGCCTCTGGATCCCCTCATCTACATTATACCAGGGTAGTTTTGGCATTTCAACCTCAGGTAATGTTGGCTACTTTTTGATCCATGTTTCAACCAACCACCCAAACAAGCTGTTAACACCTTTTCTAACCGCTTGAGCTATAACATTGAATGCAGAATCTCTGCTTAGTGGGCCCATATCAATAAATTCAGCCTGATCCAGCCTTATATTCCTCCCACAATTATCCCACACTCTTAAAATCCATTGCCACACATATTCCCCTGATTTCTGTCTATATAAATTGGAAAACTCACACAGTTCTTTTGGAGTATAATGTACCTCCTCATGTGTGATACTTTGTACCTCACCTTTACGGACCTGTTGAGACTTTAGTCTAGTTACAGGTCTGGAAGAAATGAGGGGTGTTGGGGGTGGGTTATGAAAAGAATTAGAAATATCTTCCAAGCCATTTGCTTCAGGGCCTTCATTTGCAGTTTCATCTGGTGAAACAGGATTAATCACTCTAGGGCTGATCCCTTCAGGAGGAGGTTGGGTGGCCAATTCCTCAAGGCAGGCTGGAGGTGGGGCGGCTATGTCTTCAGGGCAGACTATTACACGGTTATCTAGAAAAGACTCAGCATGGCCTAGGGTTTCAATCTCGCCCCCAACATCATTATCAATCCATATGTCACCATCCCATTTTTCAGGGTCCCACTCCTTTCCAATCAATGCCCTCACTTTAATGGCAGACACCATGCAAGACTGAGATTTCAGTTTATGTTGTAAAGTTGCTACTCTAACAATAAGATTCTGAGTCTGATTTTCAGAGATCTCAAGTCTACGGCTAGAGGAAATAAGATTTTCCTTCAGGATACTCATAGAAACATCTACATCTTTCAGACGGCGCTTAAGCTCCTCGTTTGAAGCCTTAAGCCCATCCCTTTCACCCCTTAATGTAGCCAGTGTATCTAACAACAACCAACCAACATCTCTATAACTCTTATTTCTACAAAACTCTGTAAAGGTGTCAAAAACATTATCCCCCTGAATCTGGCTTTGTACAAGCGAAGCATTAGGAGAATCGAATGATGATATTTTGACTATCTCCTTTGCCAACTCACTCCATGGATTGGGAGTGTCATTCTGATTATGGGAATCAGAGTCCTTAGTGTCTCTGAGTCTGGTCAGAGTAGAACCATTCATAAAAACCAATTTTTAGGATTCTGTTTCTTAAGAACCACTCCTGGTACCAAGATATATTAGTTAGGGTTCTCTAGAGAAACAGAATTAACAGGGAACACTTGCAAATATAAAATTTATAAAAGTGTCTCATGTGACCGCAGGAACGCAGAGTCCAAAATCCACAGGACAGGCTGTGAAGCTGATGACTCTAATAGAAGGTCTGGATGAACTCCACAGGAGAGGCTTACCAGCTGAAGCAGGAATGGGACCTGTCTCCTCTGAGTCTTCCTTAAAAGGCTTTCCGTGATTAGATTTAGCATCAGTAATTGTAGAAGACACTCCCCTTTGGCTGATTACAAATGGAATCAGCTGTATATGCAGCTGATGTGATCATGACCTAATCCTATGAAATGTCCTCATTGCAACAGACAGGCCAGTACTTGCCCAATCAGATAAGCAGGTACCACAACTTGGCCAAGTTGACACATGTTCCTAACCATGACAACTGTCTTCTGGTCTCCATGGTTTCTAATAAGAAGTATGTTGTTAATCTTAGGCATCTGTTGTGTTTTACTTTCTTAATGCTGTCAGAATGCAATATATCAGAAATGGAATGACTTTTATAAAGGGATTTATTGTTACAAGTTTACAGTTCTAAGGCCTTAAAAATATCCAAACTAAGGTATCCAGAGAAATAAACCTTGACTTTGAAGAAAGGCCAAATGGCGTCCAGGGTTTCTCTGTCAGTTGGAAAGGTACTTGGCTTGTGTCTACTGGTCCTTGTTCTTGGTTCCATTGCTTCCAACTTCTGACTTTTCAGTGTTGTGGGCCCTTCTGGCATTTTCCTCTGCATCTCCAAATGTCTTTTTCATTTCTCTTTTCCCTTTGTCAGTTCTGCAAGCATCTCCAAACTTCTGCGTCTCTATTGGCTCTGAATTGTTTCTCTCTCTGTGAGCTCTCTTAAAGACCCCAGTAAACTAATTAAGGCCCACCTTGAATGGGGCAGAGCCACATCTATCTAATCAAATGGTCACATCCACAATTGTGTGCGTCACATCTCCATGGAAACAGCCTAATCAAGAGGTCCTACCCTACAATATCGAATCAGGATTAAAAGAACATGGCTTAACATGACAAGCAAACTCATTGCCCTCCCCCTCTCTACATGGGACATGACTCCCAGGGGTGTAAGCCTTCCTGGCAACGTGGGACAGAAATCCTAGAATGAGCTGGGACTCAGCATCAAGGGATTGAGAAAAACTTCTCAACCAAAAGAGGGAAGAGAGAAATAAGACAAGACAAAGTGATTTCAAACAGAGTCAAAAGTTTATCCTGAAGATTATTCTTACGCATTATATAGATATCACCTTTCTAGTTAAGGTATATTGGAGATGCTGGAGGGAAGTGCCTGAAAATGTAGAGCTGTATTCCAGTAGCCATGTTTCTTTAAGATGATTGTATAATGATATAGCTTTCACAATGTGACTGTGTGATATTGAAAACCTTGCATCTGATGCTCCTTTTATCTACAGTATGGACTGATGAGTAAAACGTGGATTAAAAATGAATAATAATAGGGGGAACAAATGTTAAAATAAATTTAGTAGATTGAAATGCTAGTGATCAATGAAAGGGAATGGTAAAGGGTATAGAAACAAATAGGGGAAACAAAGGCTAAAATATATTGGGTAGATGGAAATGCTAGCAGTCAATGAGAGGGAGGGGTAAGGGGTATGGTATGTTTGTATTTTTTTCTCTTTTCTTTTTATTTCTTTTTCTGAATTGATGCAAATGTTCTAAGAAATGATGAATATGCAACTATGTGATGATATTGAGAATTACTGATTATATATGTAGAACGGAATGATATGTTAATGTTTTTGTTTGTTCTTAATTTTTTTAATTAATAAATTTTAAAAAAGAATGGAATGATCATATGGTAAGAATGTTCATGTTTGTATGTTGTTATGTTAAAAAAAAAAAGCATGGCTTTCTGGTGTACACAGCAGTTTCAAACCAGCATAACTTGTATGTGACAAATTGCATCTCTCTTGCTGCTTTCAAAGTCCTTTCTTTGTCTTTAGATTTCGCTATAACATGTCTTGATGTAGATACCTTAGAGTCTATCCTGAACTACTTAATTGAGTATCCTGGATGTGTACAAGTCTTTCATCAGATTTAGGAATGTTTTGGCCATTATTTCTTCAAATACTTTTTCTGCCCCTTTCTCTCTGTCTTGTCCTTCAGGGCCATATGATACGTATGTTGACATGTTAATGATGTTCCACAGGTCCCTCAGGTTCTCTCATTTTCCTTCAGTATTTTTTATTTTATTTGTTATATTTTGTCATGGGCAGGCTCCAGGAATCGAACCTGCATCTCCAGCATGGCAGGCAAGAATCTGCCACTGAGCCACCATTGTACCGCCCTCCTACATTATTTTTTGTGTCATTTTTTGTGTATGCTGCTCACATTGAATGATTTCCATTGTCTTCAAGTTCTCTGATCCTTCTGCCTGCCCAGACCTGCTGTCGAATCCTTCTATGAATTTTTTCATTTCAATAACTGTAACTTGCAGCTCCGAGAAAATTTCAAAAAAAAATTTCTGTTTTTTTTTTTTATTTCCATCTCTTTATTTTGTCCAATGTTTTCCTAATTTCCTTTAGTTCTTTGCATATGGGGTCTATTGAACATATTTAAGACAGTTGATTTAAAGTCTTTTAGTAATAGTTCCAATGTATAAGCTTCCTCAGGGATAGTTTCTGGCGAATTCTGTTTTTCCTGTGAATGGGTCATACGTTCCTTTTCTTTGTGTGTTTTGTAGTTCTTTGCTGAGTCTGGATAGTTTGAGTGTTGTCTTGTTATTACTCTGGAAATCTAGTTCTCCCACTCCTCTGGGATTACCAGGATTTTTGTTGTTGTTGTTGAGGGCTGGAACCTTCAATTTGTGATTTTTTCCAAATACCCTTTGTTCCCAAATGGGCAATGGAAACAGAAGAGAGAAAGAAAAATAGGTACTGCCTCTGCTACATTTTCCTAAGGTGGGGGTGGTGGGTGTTGGAATAATGGCCACCCTCAGAGCTGGTGATACAAAGTAGTTGATCAAAAGCAGTTATCAGACCACATACCCCTGGTTTGGAGGTCTAGGTCCATTTAGGCCACCCTGGCACCAGCAAGTTTCACCACTGCTGCGAGGTTGGGGGATGGGAGCTAATAGCCACTGCATGGAAGAGGAGATTCTTCAATATTACCACAGTTTACCAGCTTCTTCCTTCAGCTCTTCCCCGGGTGCTGCACAGTGTTCCACTAGGCTCTAGGGTTTCAAAATATTTGATTCGGACAGTTCCTACCAGCTCAATAGTTGTTTAGGTGAAGCAAGTGATTCCTGGAGCTTATAATGTGTTATTTCCCCACAATTCCACTCCCATTTCCAACCCTTTTGCCCATAAGAGGAAGAGCTCTCCCCTCCACGTCCAGGCCAGCTAAGCTGGGCCAGGGCTCACAGTCTTCCTTTAGGTCTCTGAAGTCCTTCCCTTGAGGATCATACCTCCTCAGGATCAGCCATACCAGGTTCTCCCACCAAACTGCCGCACACACCCTTCCCAATTCACAGAAAATATTGCAAAAATTCCAATTAAAAATGGGAGACTGACCTTGAAGACATTTTCCTTAAACCATACGTTGTGTTGTTTGCTGGTGAATGGTATAATCAATGACCCAGGAAATGAAGATTAGTGTAAAGCCCAAAAGTAGGCTCTCATATTTAGTTGGACTGCACCTTGTGTGTGTGTGTGTGTGTGTGTGTGTGTGTGTGTGTGTGTGTGTGTGTATTTATTCATTCAGAAGATATTTATTGAAATCCACTATATGGCAGGCCATGCTCCAGGTGCTGGTGACACTGTAGGGCAACAATAGCCGTAAGTGTTAAAAGTGTATTCTTCACTGGATTCTCACAACAACCTCATGATGCAAGTAGTAGTTTTGTCCCTGCTTTTCAGATGAGGATCTGAGGTTCTCAGAAATTGAGTAGATTCCCAAGTCCATGCAAATGGTAGGGAGGGAGGTGGGATTCGACCTGAAATTTTGTTGACCCCGGAGCCTGTGCACTAACCACTCAGCTTTCCTGTACCTCATATACAAGAATATGTACATGGTCCACCTTTCCTGGGATGGAATTAGACATGTCCGTACTCATAGGCTTCCTAAAAGAGCCCGTGACTTCCAGGTGCTCTGAATGAGCTGTGGCACCTTGACTTCTGAGAAATGCTGGGATGAAAAGGAAGGCTGGGCCTGCTGTTTGGCTGTTTAAATCAGGGAAGGAGGAAACATGGACCAGGACAGTGAATATAAGGCTTTGCCTGATTTCCCAGGGCACTGGCTTTCTTGTGTTTAGTATTTTCGTCTCGTCCTGGTGGATGCCATAAAGAGCACATGAGCTTATGTACTTGCATCTTCAGAGGCCACCAGGCTGGGGGTACTTGGGGAGTCCCAGAGTTGGCGCTGGCCACAGCCATGAGAAAGGAACAGCGTGTGATTCCAGGGGCCTGCAGGCAAAAGGGCCCTAAGAAGTCATGAAGATGGTGAATGTAAAATGGTGCAGCCACTTTGGAAAACAATCTGGCAATTCCTCGAACAATTAAACACAGAATTACCATATGACCCTGCAATTGCACTCCTAGTTATATACCTCCCTCCCCAAATGAAAACATATGTCCACACAAAACTCGTTCATGAGTGTTTATAGCAGCCTTACTCATGATAGTCAAAAAGTGGAAACAACTCAAATGTCTATCAACCGATGAATGGATAAACAAAATGTGGTATATCCATAACAATGGACTATTATTCATCTGTAAAAAGAACAAAGTACTACATGTGCTAATACATGTACTACATGTGCTAATACAGGGATGGACCTTGAAAGCATGATGCTAAATGAAAGGAGCTGTTCTTAAAAGTCCACATATCATATGATTCCATTCATATGAAAGTGCAGAATAGGAAAATTTATAAAGACAGAAAGTAGTTTTAGTGGTTGCTCAAAGCTGAGGGGCTTGGTGGGAGGGTGATGACAGCCTCTTTTTTTAGGTGACAAAGATGTTCTAAAATTGATTCATATGAATATACTAAAAACACTGACTCGTTCACTTTAAATAGGTGAGTCATATGGTATGTGAATTACTTCTCAATAACGCTATAAAAAAGAAAAGAAGTCATAAAGAGTCATTGGAGTGGCCTAACAGGAGCTTTTCTGGGAAACACTGGGAAAATGACAACGAAGAGGCAATCTGGGCCTAGGTCTGGGACCTGCCCCTTGTCCTTTGCTTCTAGGTCACCTCCCAAAGGCTGACAGATCTCCTGCACCCATGGGGACTCCCTAGGCGCTCTGGTTGGGTCAGCAAGAGCTTCTAGACCCCACCCCACCACTGCAAACCCCAAATGGAGCAGATTTCCCTGCCCACACTCCCTCACTTGGGCTTTCTGTTCTCAGCTTTGCATAAGCAAATGACAGGGCCTGGGTGAAAGGGAGGGTCCCAGGCAGAGGACAGAGTCCGTGTATGCACCTGGGCGGTGAGTACTCACCTGGCCTGGATTGAGGACAGATGCGGGAGGAGGGGCAGGAGGGAGGCCTGCCCAGTGCCTGTCACATCCCAGCCAGAGCCTCTGTGCTTGCTAACAGCACAGGCAGATTTGGGTGGACTCTCTGTAATTTTGGCACAGGATTGCTTTCTGCATGACCTTGGGTATTATTCCTTCAGGAAGAATTCCTAGAAGTGGAATTGCCAGAAACTCCCATTTGTAAGGTTTTGGTGCCCATGGCTGCCTCTGAGTTCAGCCACTGAGCGCCTGTTTTACAGTCTTTCCAGAGCCACAAAGCAAATTTCCACCGTTTTCAGATCTCAGCTACTGACCTGTAAAGAGAACAGGCCCGGAAGAGTTTAAATCCACTCCTAGAAAACAACAAGCTCTCTAGAGTAGGATTTCCTCCATTTACATGATCCTGAGAATCCCTGAAGAGCCTAAAACCCCTGAAATCAGCTTTCCAGATGCTCCCTGAGTGCTCAAGGCTCCGATGCTCCTGGGGAGAGGCCGGGAACCCCCATTATGCTGCACACGCATTCCAGATGTATCACGCCATCAGGAAGCAGGAAGGACGTGACTCCTTCTAGGATGTATTTAGGAGCACACATGGCCCTTGGCTGATTGGAAACACAAAGGTCCTCTGCAGGGAAGGGAGTGGACACTGCCCCAGGGGCTCAAGGGGTGGAGGCAGCCAAGCCCCTGGGACATTCCTCCTCTCTAGGTTTCGGTTTCCTCCCTTGTCCGTGGGGATATTAATAAGGTCTTTCTCGCGGGTGGGGGCTCTCAGGGCCAAACGGACCTAGTACACCTAAGACACACAGTGCGGGTGCCCTAAATATCAGCCCTTCCTAGGGTCCTGGGGTTGGTGGAGGTGCTGCCGGCAGAAAAGGAGGTGAATCGAGGTGGGATCTGTGGTGAGAGCCAAGTGAGAAGTGGGGAGCATGGGGCAGGAGTGGGGAGGGGCCGTGCTGGGGCTCTGAGGAAGCAGAGAGGACAGGAGAGTAGGCAGGGTACAGGAGCCTCAGCATGTGGGGCAAAAGCTGCTGAGCTGGGGTGGGGTGGAGGGTGAGCCCCTAGAGAGTTAAAGGGGATGGAGTTGTGAGTTCTCCAAGGAGACGAGTCCAAGTCCCAACCCCCGGCCCCTGTGAATGTGGACTTGTAAACATGACTCAATTAGAGTAGAGTAGGCCCTTTACCTAACATAGCTGGTGTCCTTATAAGGAGAAGAAACTGGGCACAGGCAGAGAGGGAGATGGCCACATGCTGGAGGGGAGACGTGGTTGTGCCGCCCCAGTCTATGAACGGCCCCCGTGGCTTTCTGTGCGCCCACTAAACCCCAGGCAGAAGTGTGGGGTGGGCCCCCCCGGCCCCCCACAGGAGGGGTCCTGCCCTGCTGGCACCATGCTCTTGGACCTCTAGACTCCAGGACTGCAAGACAATGCATTCTTGTAGTTTGAGCCACCCCATGTGTGGTACTTTGTCCCAGCAGCCCTGGACAACTACGACAGAGACACTCGCCTTTCCTTCTGGCTGGGCAGGAGCCTTCTCCACCTTTGGGTCCTTGCTTCCAGCCCCAGAAGCCAGGTTCAGGCCCTCTCAGCCTTCCCCGCAGCCAGGATGCAGCACGTGGTCTGGATTCTGCCTCTCAGATGCCCTTATGCCAGACCTCGGATCTACGGTGGCCACCAAGAGGAACCCACTCTGGGGAATGTGGTGGCAGCCACATCCCATTCCCTGAGGCAGAGGAGGCTGAGGCCTTCACGGGCCACCCAAGGTTGGGACCTCTGTGCCCAGAGGTGACTGCACGAGGCCAGTTTGGCCTGTCCTTTGGGACATTGTTCCTGCAGATGCCAGGAGCTATAGAATATGTTTAAATAATTTATTTTCCAAACTTAAGTATTAGAGTTGCTTTCTCTTTATTTTCAATTAAGAACTTGAATGAAATCACAGCTCAGTGGTGCTACCACATGGAGCATGGAAACCAGGGAGCTCAGGTATGGGTGTCTCCTGGGCAGATGGGACCAGGGAGAAAGAAGTGTCAGAGCTTTGTGCTGCTACAATCTTGGGACTTTTTTATGACAAGCATGAATTATTTGGATAATCTCAAAAAATCAAGCAACCTAGGTAGAAAGAAAAAAACATGGAAGCAAGGAAGGGAAGAAGGGAAGGAGGCCAGAGTTCGAATATGAGGAAGGTAGGGAGAAGGTACACGAGGGGAAGGCTGGGCTGTGGGAGGGAGAGGCAGGGACAAGGGTAAGCTCACGAGGCTGTGGGGCCACCACAGGAAGGCTGGGTTCCTCTTCAAGAGGGAAGTGAGGGGAGAAGAGAACAAAATGTAAATGGTGCTGACAATCCAAGGATTCTTCTCCCCAGGGAATGAGGACCCACAGGGGCAAGTGGAAGGAGTGGGGTGGGAAGAGGGGAGGGAAAACTTTCTGAACATGAGGTGGGGGCTAGGTGGGGGACATGGGGAGAGCTCTGCCACCGAGGGCACGGGGAAGGGAGAGCTGGAAGAGGAGAACAAGCCCACCAAGGGCAAGGGGCAGCGAGTCCACCAGAGCAGGTGGTCCCATTAGAGACCCAAGCAGCAGCCCTGGTGGAGAATGGCTGGGCCAGGGACACTCAGCCTGTGGTTGGGTTAAAACCAATGTCAGGGACCACCTCAAAAACAAGCAGTTGGCAGTGGGGAGAGAGCTGGTTGGGTGTGAGCTGGCAGAGGGACCTCTTCCACCCCTGCCCGCTGGCCTCTCAGGTCACTGACTCAGTTTACCCTAGTGACAGCTGTGGAGGGGGATGGAGGGCTGATGGAGAACGGGACAGATGTGCTTCTTTAAAGGAGTCTCTGTCCCAGGCCTGGCATGGTTCTTTAGCACTTCATCCCCAAGGGCGGATAATGGACCCTCTCCTTCCATCTCCCTGGAAGGTCAAGACGCAGCGTGGTGTGTGGTTCTGCTCTGTGCTTTCCTGGGGGGCAGCTCTCTAGCTTTCATCGGATTCTCCAAGGGTGAGGGGCGGGGGCTGAAAGCTGGGGCCTTTCTCCAGCTAGGTGGGCGCTACCCTGAGTCCTGGCACCCTGGCACCCTGGCCCCCTGCCCCAAGCTCCCTGGCACCCTGGTCCCCGGCCCCAAGCTCCCTGCCTTCTCCAGGGAATTGGACGCGGCTCTGCCTAAGACCCCCAGATGACCCCTTCCATCAGTGTTTGCAGTAGCTGCGTGTTTACATCCTGCTCATTCCCACCTCTCTGGAACGGTCCTTGGCGGCTCCCCTCTGGACGGCTTCTCCTTTCCTGGCCCTGTAACACCAGCCCCGGGCCTACATGGAAGCAGGGCTCTGTCTGCTGGAAGTAGCCCCTTCTCTAAATGTGGGTGGACGGCGGAGGGGCCATGGCTCTGGGTTGCTGTGGTGGGCCTCGCTTCCCCCATTCCACACGGTCCTTTCCTCTGTGCACCTTCCTGAGGGGCGGGATGTCCCCCCCCTCGCCTCAGGTGATCTGTCCCTGCTTAAATGTCCTTCTCTGGTCTGAGCCAGGAACCGAGCATTTCCCCACCCGCCCGTCCGCGTCCCCTTCTCCCAGGACAAAGAGGGGAAGGGTGGGGATGAGGATGGGAGAGGTAGGGAGGGGAGGGGAGGCACCCCGCCGATGTCTGCGTGCCCACGTCCTTTGCGTCCGAGGAGGGCCGGAGACCACCCTCCCCGCTTCTCCCCAGCGGAAGAGGCAGGGCCAAGGCGCACGTCTAGCTACATGCACCGCCCGAGGCCCTCCCGGAGCCCCTGCCCAGGGCTAACCTGGGAGCCGGCCGGGCGCTCCAGGGTGCGGGCGACCTCTGGCGGCCGGAGGGGGATGCGCGGCTGCCCTGTCGCAGCCCCAGGACCTGGAGGCGGGCAGACCCGGGCCGCGGCCGGCCGAGGGGAGCGCTCCTGGGTTCTCCTTCTCCCCTCGTTTTGATCGCAAGGACCTGGTTTCAAACGTCGGCAAAAAAACAAACAAACAAACAAAAGGCCCAACTGCTCTAATTGAGCTATAAAGACCTGTGCCAGTGCAAGGTTTGAAAACGGTGCCTGACAACTGTAATTTCACTACAGGTGGAAGGTGTTATTAAAACAATGACTTTCCATTTACAACTGGTAAATAACCATCTATCAAACTCTTATGGAAATTATCCATTTGCCCACACTGTCCTGGAGGTGTGTAGGGAGGGTGACCCTCAGGTCCAGGAAGCTTCCGCTCCTGAGTCACTCCCCAGGACCTGGCAGGGAAAGAGCCCAGCTTGTGGGCTTGGCACCTTCTCCTGGGCCACATTTCCTGTTAGCACATCTTTGTGGCTGTACCTGCACCCCATCCACTGGGTCCCCAGGGAGCCAGGGATGGCATTCCCTGGATGCAGGAGAGGGGCATGAGATGGCCCTTGGCTCATCGCAGGCAAGTCACCCAGAATCTTCTTGTCTCAGGCATTGGGTGCTGGGCCCCGCAAGGCGGATGCTGCTGACAGTGGATGCTCCAAGTTTCTATGGTACCTATTTTGTCATGCCAGTGGGCAGCGGGGCTCCTCCACAAAAGGCTGCTTGTGTTCACAGAAACACTTGGAAAACCAAGCCCCAGCCACCTCCCAGGAGGAGTTCCAGGGCTGCTTAGAGACCACCTGACCAGGGAGCATGAACCCCACACTAACTGCCAAAGGGATCCTGCAATCTACTTTGAACATCCTTCCAAAGCTGTTCCTCATTGTTTCAAAATTAAAGGGGATATCTCTTTTGAGCCACGGAAATGTTCTAAAATGGATTGTGCTGATGAAATCACACCTTTGATTATACCGAGAGCCACTGATTTTACACTTTGGATTGTTTGGTGAGTGAATAAAATTGTTATGGAAAAAAAAAACACAAATAATTGGTTTATTTCTACAAAGTAACTGGCCTGGCCCTAAGGACAAGAGAAGGATGAAATCTCACTGGCACGAAGGTGTCAGGATGTCCCTTGGTGGACTAGGTGTCTTCCATCCACCTTGGCCATCAGGGATGGAATGCTGTCTGTTCAGATCAGAAAGTGTGAAAGGTGAAAATGGGGTTGGGGACGGAAAGCGTGCCAATGGCCACTGTGGTGTCACTGCTCCCGATACAGGTGTAACTTGAGTCCCACTGGGAGCCAGACATCAGCTGAGCAGAGGCCTCGACAGAGAGAGAGGCCGCCTGGGCCCGGAGGGTGGATAAAGCGAGTCTCAGCGCGGCTCGCGCCACGGAGTAGGCCGCGTCCCGGGGCACCTGACCTGCACTCAGGGCCAGGTAAGTCCCTCCTGGAGCGCCTCGGGGCTCTATGAGCAGCCTGTGCAGGCAGAAGGGGCCGCTGGACATCAACCCGGAGTTGTGCGCAGAGCCCTTGGAGAGGTGCTGCAGGTCAGGGCCCAAGTGGGCCGCCCCTCCTGCCACCCCGGGCCCTCACCTGGTGCTTTCAGGTAGAGGTGAAGCCTGGGCAGCCCGCCCGCATACCCAGACGCGGGGTACCCAAGCCTTCACTGGGCTTCTCCGGAAACCCTACAGACCAAGTGGGGAAAGGAAAGGGTGCTGGCTGAGGCACTGGACGGAAAGTCAGGAAGCTGCGGTCTGTGTCCCCGGCCCCTTTCTCTCCAGCCCCAACCTCCTCGAGCTTAGGCTCGCGGGGAAGGAGAGCTCGGGTAGGCGACCCCCAAAGTCGGCCGTGTGAGCAGATGCAGCAGGGAAGAGGTGCTTCCGCAGGGTAGGGCAGAGTAGCCCCACCCCACCACCCGGATCCCACTGCGCGGGAGGCTCTCCGCGCCCGGGTGGGTTCCGCCTCGCGGCCCATTGCCTGCTGGGAATGGTAGTTCTGCCTGGCGGTGGCGTGACCGCCCACTGAGACCCCGCCCCGCGGCCGACGGCCTGCTGGGAGGTGTAGTTCGGACCGGGGAGCGGCGTGGCTGCTCGCCAGAGCCCTGCCGCGCGACCCACTTCCTGCTGGGACTGGTAGTTCAATCTGGGCAGGGCGCGGAAGTCCGTCGGGACCCCGCCCTGCGGCCCACTGCCAGCTAGCGAGTGTTGGCCCACCCTCTAGGTGTGGAAATTGAGGGGGCCGGGGTGGAGAGGTGGGAAAGTGTTAGGCCTGCTTGGCCCGGGACGCCTATCCCGCGTCTGGCGGTCAAAGCTGAGCTTGGGGAAGGTCGAGGGCCCTTTCGCAAAGTGGAACTGCATCTGCTGAGACTGGACCCCATGGAGTTGCCCGATAAAGTGCATATTTGCCAAATCTGGTCACCCTACAAAAAGGGTCTGGAGAGGGAGGAGGTTCTAGTGACCAAGCAAACCAAGAAATGGGGGGACTCTGAATTGTATACAGAATCAAATAAAGGGTCGGCGTGTGTGTGGGTGTGTGTACTGAAAGTTGAAGTCCCAGGCTAGCAGGCTCCGAACTCACAGCCCTGGAGGAAAGACTCTGGGTTTGCTTTTTCTTATCTTTCCTTCTTTCTTTTTCTTTTTCTTCAACTTTTAATTTTGAGATACTTTCAAATTTATAGGACCATGACAAAAATGGTACAATCAGACACAGAGAACTCCTACTGATCCCTGTCTACTCCAGATCCAACAGTTTTTTAACATTTTGCCACATTTGCTGTATCATTCTGACTAGCTAACTATCTAGATATCTAGATATCTGTTTGTCAATGGGACAGTTGAATGTAGGTTATATACATCATGCTCCTTCAACACTTAATACTGCCATGTTTTCTAAGAACAAGGATATTCACTTATGTAACCACCTTAAGTACAGTTATCAAGTTCAAGAAATTTAACATTGATATAGTTGATATTAAGCTTTCAGTCTATATTCCAATTTTTTCACATGTCCCAATAATGTCCCTTTGGGCCTTTTTCCTTGTTAAATCCCAACCAGGATCATGTATTGTGTTTAACTGAAATTGTCTCTTTAGTTGCTTTTTTTTGTAATTGTGGAAACACACATACAACATAAAATTTTCCATCTCAATCCCTCCCAAGCATACCGTTCAATGGGATTAATTACCTTCACAATATTGAGCTAAACTCACCACATTCCATTGCTGAAACTTCCCCATCTCCCCAAGCAGAAACCCTGCACCATTTATGCATTAACTCCCCATGCCCTCTACCCCCCGCCCCTGGCAACCTGTACTCTAATTTCTGTCCTTATAAGCTTGCATATTCTCTGGTCTTTTCTAAAAAGGGGAGACTTTTGATAGTATGGTCTAGTTATGTAAGCTGTCCCCAATAGGGAAAGCGGGGTGATAGGCAAATCAGATTAAGTGGGAGTTGAAATGGGTCAGGGATGGCCTTACCACTCAAAGACTAGAAGTCCTTTTGTTTGGTTTTGACAGCTTTATTGACATATAATTCAGCTTTATTGACATATAATACAATACAATTCACTCATTTGAAGGGTAAAATTCAATGGCTTTTAGTATAATCACAGAGTTGTATTAACCATCAGCACAACCTAGGTTTAGAACATTTAATCACCCTCAAAAGAAGCTCATACCTGTTAGCAACCACCCTCTAAACTCTCCACACCCTCCAGCCCCAAGAAACCCTAGTCTGCTTCCTGTCTCTATGGATTTGCCTCCTCGGGACATTCCATATAGCTGGAATAGTGTCTCATGTGGCCTTCTGTGTCTGGCTTCTTTCCAATAGCATGATGTTTCCGAGTTTCACTCATGGTATATCTCAACTGTTTTTTCAAATTCTTGAGGGTCTATGATTATTTTGGAATAAAACATTTTTATTTTAAAAGGCAAGGTGCCCAGAGAGTGAGCTGAGCTGTCTCCTTGCTCAAAAGAGCCCACAGCTGGCTTTGACGTCCACCGCTGAGAAGGTGGCATCAGGGAAGAGGGCTGAGGTGGGCTGGCAGGGAGCAGGGCACCTCTTAGCCCAGGTCTACCCAGGATGCAGTGTGAGTGGTGACCACGAGACGAGTCGGGAATCCCCCCCCGGGTCCCAGCTTGTCCTCTGCCACCTACTAAGTGGGTTCCGAAGCAAGTTATTTTGACCTTGCTCTTCCTCGGTTTCCTCATCTGGATTTATAAGAGTATGTGGGAGGATTAAATGAGGGAATCCGTGGGACAATGCTGACCCCCCCCCACCTTGGGGGACACGCAGAAGTGTTAGCTGTTGTCCCGGCCTTGCCGTGGTGCTCAGAACCCTGCGTGGCCTTGGTGGTGAGGGGTAAACTTGCCCTCTGTGTCCTCCCTGGAGGTTAGCCCTCCCTGCCTCTCCTGCCCCCGTTGCCCAGCAGCCTCCCCCACACCATGGCGTCCCCCTTCGAGCCCCACAGCCCTAATAAAACCCCAAACCAAAGAAAAACAACTTTTCAAAATCTTGCATGTTGGTCAGAAAATGTGGTACCCCAGGTCCAGACCATATTCCTCAGAGCCTACGAAACGATCTAGGATGTGTAGATCTAGAACGATCTAGATTTTGCTCTGTCTTTTTTTGATTGTCTGTTACCTGCTGGTGCTGGGGCTACAGGGATGGCCCAGGTCCCTGGGTGCAGGTGAGGGCTGTGTGTGTGTACATCTGACAAAAACCATCAAACTTAGGATGTGTGCACCTTAAAAATGTAAGAAATGTGAATTCTTTGGGGGATTAGGCCTAGGGGGGTGGTGAGGAGGGGGGACTTGGCTGGGCCCAGCTTTCGGGTCACAGATCCACTGTTGCCATCTAGGTGTGGCTGGAGAGGGTTCCCAGCACATGGGTGCTCACTCGGAGAGGGACATTTAAGCCGAGTCTGAAGAGCTGGCAAGGCTGGGTGGGATGAGTGTGGACGAGTGGAGGGAGTGGTCTGCTAGTGTTCCTTGTGGATACCCAGAGTCACCCAGAAGGGATGGGGCACAGCCAGCATTTAAACTGCTTTCCTGACCGCAGTCCCCATCACGAGGTCTCGGAGGAACTCACGCTGGTTGGGGTTTCTGCAGCTGCTCCCCAAGAAAGGAAAAAGACCGGTTATGACCGTCCTGAGGCCATGCCTGGTCCTGACACCCTGTGTCCCTGACGCCTTGCAGGCTGGCGGGCTGCCCTCAGCTATAGCTGAGACCCAGCGAGGCCCATCTGCGGTCCCCATACTCGCAGCAAGCCCAGCTGGCCCGCTCTCCCCTGAATACAGGCGAGGAGGATGGGGTGCCGCCTAGTCCAGCCCTGCTTGGAAGCCAGAGCAGCCCGGTGGGGGCCTCTGACCTAGGACGGGGTCCCGCACAAGCCCTTCACCTTTCTCTATGGAGGGGAAATAACCGTGGGGCCCCCCTTGCCCGATGGACGAAGGGCTGAGAGCCCTTAAAGCGCCCGCCCCTTAGCAGGCGCTCTGGGGACAGTGGCTGTCAGCAGCGGGAACAAGGGGTCGCAAGCGCCGCAGTCCCCCCGCCTGTCTCCCCGCGAGGCGCGCCTGTCCCGGCCTCCCCCAGCCCCCGCCCCAGCTCCGATCTCGCGGGCGGAGGAGTGGGGAACCCCGAGGGGCCGGCTCAGGGGCGCCCCCCGGCGGCGCGCGCAAGCAGCTAGGCTCTGGGTCGGGGCCCGCGGCGCGTCGCCGGGCACACCCGCCGATCGAATCCCATTTCCTGCCGGGAGGGCGGGCAGAGGGCACGAGCCCCGGGTAGGAAAGGCTCCCTTTGACTCCACTCGGGACGAACGCTAAGCTGTCCTGCCGCGGGAGACCGGAGGGGACAGTAAAACGTGGGTTTCCTCAAAAACAAGTTTTAGAGTCTTTTTACCAGATGGCATCCTTAGGATGTGGATGGTTTACGTTCCAATGCTCCTCCAGAACCCTAGGAGTCATCTGCCCTTTTGTTTCCCGGTAAATTTGCAGCCCTCTCCCTCTTTTTCCTGTCGTGCCGGGGGGGGGGGGGGGGGGGGGGGGGCTCAAGGGTGGGAAAGAGTTACTTCCTTTCCTCCTTCCAGCACTGCTTGGCCCATGCTGAAACACCTCCTGGAGACCCCTAATATCTTCTAACTGCTGCCGTGAATGGCAAACTAAAAAGAAGAGGGAGAGAGCCTGCGTGCATTGAGGGTGTGTCATTTGTTCATGAATAACAGGATCGCGTTTGATCTTAACAGTTATCCTACTGCCCATTTTACAGACCGGCACAGGGACGCTCCAGGTCGGGCACTGCCTTCGGAAGCTCAGCTGGTAAGTGGCCAGACTGTCTGTCTCTTTCCATCCCTCCATGTTCTCCGCCCATGGGGATAAGACCCTGCTTGGGAGACACTTGGGCACAGGCTTTAGGCTGCGTTCTTTGGGGGAGAGCATTCAAATCCCCATCGTACTCTGGCCCAGAAATCTTAACACGTGGATGGATTTTCTTCCAACAGGAAGCATTCTCCTTGGGCTTTATCGTCTTCCACCTTTTCCTGTACAGTCAGATAATAGGGTTTGGTTTGGAGATAAGACTTGTTCCAGGTTTTGCTTCACTGCCCCCACCTTGGGTGGGGCGGTGACCGTGAAAGCTCAGCCTCGCCTGTAACCAGTTTGTAGAGGCACCTGGGCCAAGTCAGACCTGGGTCAAAGGTAGACAGGCCAGGGGCCCCCTCAGAGGGGAGCCGCATGTGTGGCTGCATAACTGGGTGGCTCTGTTGCTCCCTGAGCCTCCCGTGGACCCCTCCTCCATCCTCCTGCATGGGTTTAGAAGGTACCGGAAGCTTCCCTTCCTCCCCCTCCTGCACCCTGTGGGAATTTGGGCAAGTCACCTCTGCTCTTGGGGCCTCAGCTGGCCAACGAGCAGGTGGAACCCTACCAGCTTAGGGCCCCAAGGTGGTGGCATGGAAAGCCTGGCCGCCTTGGGGTTGAGCCAGACCCACACTTAATGTGACTGCTGTCCCCAGAGTGTCTGGTACCAAAGACTGCACAGAATGTTTCAGGGGCCTCAGCCATTCCTTCTTAACCGAGTTTTAAAAAAATAAATCAGATGTAGGCACTCAGGGCAGAGAGAAAGAGGAGCCAGGGGGAGGAGGGAAAGTGGTGCAGAGGCAGTGACCCCACCCAGGAAATGTGAGTAACTGAGCACCGCTGGGAGCAGTGCCGGGCTGTGCAGACGCGCCTTCCTCCCGAGGCTGGTGAGTCGGGGGAACGTGGCCGGTTGTGGATCTTCTGGCTTTCCTCTCTGTTCTGAGACCTACCTCAGAGATGCCATTTCCGGCCGGGCTGGCCATAACTGCCCTATGGGGAGGCCCAGTGCTGGGTGGTAGGGACCGCCGAGTCACCCTCCCCTACCTGGCCTGGCAGGACCCACTGCTGAGCCCCCTGGGTCTGCTCTGTCCTCCACCCAGGCCTGCCCATCCCGCCAAGGACTGTCCACCCCTTGCGGGAGATGTGTGGGGAGGGCAGACAGGTGGGGCAGCCCAGGAGGAGGGAGAGGGAAGTGGGAGTCTGGAGTGGGGCCAGGCCAGAGGAAAGAGGAATCTGAAAAGCAGAAGCAGGGGTAAAAGTGGGAGGGAGGCTGGCTGCGGAGCCCAGGGCCCTGGGGAGCCAGGGTTTGCAAATAGAGACCCACATTTCTGGAAGCCACTTTCCCCAGCACCTTGACGGACCCGGCCCTCTGCGTCTTGTGCCAGGCCCTCCCAGCCGCCCGGGAGGAAGGGGTGGCTGCACCCCGTTACAAACGAAGGCACTCCTCGAGCAGGGAGGGCCCTTCCAGGCAGAGGCCAGTATGCCGAGTGGACTGGACTCCTGAGGGCCCCTGGTTGGAGATGAATTCAGATTTGCCAACACTTGTCTCTGAAACAGGAATAACCTGTCTATGCAGATGACTGGGGCAGAATGGTTCTGGGGACAGGGAGGGGCAGGCCTGCATCTGGAATGCAAACATGCATGACACCATCAGTTATTCTGCAAGTTCAACAAGACCGGGGCTGAGGGTCTGGCCAGGCTGCCTGGGGCCGGGTGGGAGGTGGGGGTAGAGGATGGAGAACGGTGGGGTCCTCCTTTGTGTCAGGGGAGAGCACTGGCCTGGAAGCTGCAAACCTGGCCTCTGGAGCCAGCTCCTAATGATGCCCCATCCCAGGCTCTGAGGACCTGGTGGAGTTCCTAAGTGTTGACATCTACTACTCCCTTCTATGAAATCAGGATCCGAGGAGGACAAAGATACCAGGCTCCCAAGGCCGGGCCATTCTGACAGCTGTCAAGCATCGTCTTAAAGGTATGCATAGCGGTGACACTCCCACCCTCAGCCTCAGGTGCCCCAGGATGCTGTCAAGGTCAGGCTGGTTCCTAAATGAGGACCAAGGGCCAGCCAGCAGGGTGTGAATCTTACCCCCTACTACCCCCTCTACCCCGCTCCCCTGCCCCCTGCCAGCCTGCCAGGATCTCTAGCCCCTGTTTTCTGCTGCCCCAGCTGCTCCAGGCTGTCCCAGCCTGCTGAAATCCTGTGCTATCCCTCAGCCACCTAGTCTAACAGTTGGACCCCAGCAAATCCAGTTTGTCAAGCACATTCTTTGAGCACTTGCAGTGTGCCTCCAAAGAGGCAAAAACACAATCCCTGCTTCAATATCTCATAGAGTCTGGTAGGGGAGACAAGAAAGTCCTTAGCTCACTGCAGAGTGGGAGAGAGTGAAGGGTTTGATGGCGGTATAGTAGTGATTGCCTTGTGAGGTGGTGAGCTCCCCATCATCAGGAGCATTCAAGGAGAGGATGGTGTGCGATGCTATAGCAGGGATTTCTGAGCTGTGTGCATACGGTTCTGTATTGGGAGGTGAGTGGGGAGCAGCACTAGATCAGCACTAAGGCGCCTTCTAATGCTGACATCTGTGATTCTTTCCGTGACATCTGCCATCCTCACAGGGGGTGATGTCACCTGCCCCACCACTCCCTGCAGTTGGACCAGGGGAGCACAGGCCATTCTCAGTCTCCCTCAGCCTGCACAGCACCGAGCCCCTAATGCAGACATTGAATGAAATCCAGTAGACTGTTGTAGGCTGCTTGAGCCATACAGGAGTGTCGGGTGTCTCCCCTCCTCCGAGAACTTAGAGGCTGGTTGAGACATGAAGGGATCTGGCCATGCTATAGGATGACTTGGGAGCAAGGGCTGAAGGTGGGCTCCCAGGTGAGAGGACTGGGGTCTCTTCCAGACAAGGCCAGGTAGCCTAACAGTCCCAGAAGTTTCCATGCACACCTAGGTGCAGAGGGATGGTGACGCCTTGATGGGTGGGAGGGTGGTAGTGGGCATTTGGGATGTTCCACGGGCCGAGAGCTTGGGCAGAGGGGCACAAGTGGGGAGAAAAGAGTGAAAGACAAGGTGTGCGGACAGGCCCTTCCCTGGGAGAGTGTGGAGCAGAAGGCTGCAGAGGCAGGGTGATGACAGGGCACTCCTGGCAGGTGTCCAGGCTGCACCCAGAGAGGCTACACCCCATAGAATCAGCTTTTAGCTGGTCTGATATGTGAGCCGGACCCCCAGATGATTCTACCGTGCAGGCAGGGTGGGGCCCTATTTGGGACACAGTCCTCTGGCAGCGTTTGAATCTCCTGGAACATAAGTTCCAAATACAGATGCCCAGGCCCGTGGAATCAGAATCTCCAGGCCTGCGGCATGGGTGCCTACATTTTTTGTAAGGTTCCAAAGAGATTCTAGTGCACAGACAGGGTAATGGAGGAGCAGGCAGCCAAGCTCCTTCCAACAGATTTCGAATACGACTCAAGCTGTCATTCAGTAGCCCCGAGTGGAAAACATGAACTCTGACAGTTGGCCTTCTTGTTCCCAGCTCTCCCCTGCCGGTCTGGGCTTGGGGCCTGAGTCACAGGGGATGTGGGCAGCGCATGTGACTCTCTGTGGGATGGAGACACACCAAAGCTTCCTTTCTCCAACCCTCCCCCTCCCCCCCCCCCCCCCCCTCCCCCTCCCCGCCTCCCCCCTTTGGGGAAGTGTAGGGCCAAAAAAATGCCTTCCGCTGTTTTGGGGGTTGGGAATGGAAAAGGAAAGTCAGAGCTCATTTGGTATTTTGCATCCATTTCCACCGCCCTTGACTCCCCCGCTGCCACCGCCCTGCCACACACTTTGTTTCCTGCTCGGACTCAACACCCCTTACTTTCCTGCTCCCTCACCCCTACCCAAATCACTGGCCCTCTCTGCGGCTTCCGCCGGCCCTAAGAGGCGCCTGATGGCTGCACTCTAATTCTCCAAGCCGGCCCCTGCACCATCAGGGCTCACTTTGCAAAAATACTGTTCTTGCACTCGGAGTGAATGGTACTGCAGTGTTTGCTGCTACGTGATTTCTGCATTTTAAGCCAAAAAAAAAAAAAAGAAAAGAAACCTATAGGAGAAACCATGAGTGGAAGCTATAGCTACTGGATTTTAATGATTTTTTTTAAAAGATCATATTTTTTAAAAATGCGTACCTGCAGCATTTTTCTTTCCCCCTTTAACTTTTGTACAAACAAAGTTGTTCCCACTGACCTACAGAACAAAGTTGATGTTTATCATCCGGCTTTTGGGGCGGAGCTGGGCACCTGGGGGAATAGGTGAAATTCTCCAGGGAGGGAGTTTAGAACTGGAGGGCCTTTGAGTAAGTTAGCACGAGGGTTTTGGGACAGGTGTCTTTATCAGGTTAAGGAAGTTCCCTTCTGTTCCCTGTTTGCTGAGAGATTTTTTTTTATCAGGAATGGATGTAGAATTTGTTAAATTGCTTTTGTGCTGCTATTGAGCTGATGATACACATACGTACTCTCTCACACTCAACACACATATATTTACTTTTATTTGGTCTATTAATATGATTGAATTTATGTTGATCTATTAACTGATTTTATATAGATTGGTATCTTTTATATATTGATTGATTTTATATTGGTCATTTACTAATTTGATTGCTTTAAATTGGTCGGCTATGTTGATTGATTTTCAGATGTTACTTCAACATTGCATTCCTTGGATAAACTCCATTTGGTTAGTGTGTTTTATCCTTTTTATATATATTGTTGGATTCTGTTTGCTAAAATTTTGTTAAATTTTTGTGCCTTTGCTCACGAAGACATTGGTCTGTGATTTTCCTTTCTTGTAATATATTTATCTGCTTTTGGGATCAGGAGAAAGCTGGCAGTATAGGATGACGTGTTCCCTCCTCTTTATTTTTTGGATGAGTTTGTGTAGAAGTGATAAAATATCTTCCTTAAATTTTTGGTAGAATTTACCAGTGTAGCTATCTGGGCTTGGAATACTTTTCTTGTAGCAATCTTTTGTTTTTTTTTCCATGGGCAGCCTCTGTGGCCCACCCTCTTGTCGCAATGTTTTTGACAACAAATTCAATTTAAAAAAATAGAGGACTGTTGAGTTAATGTTTCCTTGTGAGTTTTTGTTGTTATTGTATCTTCCATTCCATCTGTGGTAGTTAGGTTCAGTTGTCAACTTGGCCAGGTGAAGGCACCTAGTTCTGTTGCTGCGGACATGAGCCAGTGGTACGTGAACCTCATCTGTTGCTCGTTACATCTGCCGTTGGCTAGGAGGTGTGCCTGCTGCAATGAATGACGTTTAACTTAATTGGCTGGTGCTTAAATGAGAGCGCGCAATGTAGCACAGCCTAAGCAGCTCGGCATTCCTCATCTCAGCACTCGCAGCTCAGCCCAGGCCTTTGGAGATGCAGAAAGAAGTCACCCCGGGGAAAGTTGGTGGAACCCAGGGGCCTGGAGAGAAGGCCAGCAGAGACCATCCTGTGCCTTCCACATAAGAAAGAACCTCAGTGGAAAGTTAGCTGCCTTTCCTCTGAAGAACTAACAAAATAAATCCCCTTTTATTAAAAGCCAATCTGTCTCTGGTGTGTTGCATTCCGGCAGCTAGCAAACTAGAACACCATCTAAGTTGTCAGATTAATTGGCATAAAGTTTTCTGCAACGTTCCCTTTATCTTTTTAATATCTGAGGAACCTGTAGTGATGTCATCTTTTTTGTTCCTGCATTTGAAATCTGCGTCTTCTCTCTTTTTTTCTAGAGGTTTATCAATTTCATTGTTCTCACAAAAAAGAAAAAAAAAAAGAAAGGAAAAGACCCACTTCATTGATTTTCTGTTTTCTGCTCTTATTTTGATTATTTCTTTTCCTCTGATAACTTTGGGTTGAACTTGCTTTTCCTTTTCTAGTTATTTCGTAGTGGAAACTTAGGACACTGAATTTGGACTTCTCTAGTAGAAGCCGCTTTTGCTGACGGAGTTGTTTCCCAGCCTATGTCAGTACTCAGAATCAGGGTTCTGGAAGCAAAGGGAAGCAGTGGGGAAACACCGCTAGGGGTCAGAGAACTGGGCTCCCTGTGCTACCCAGTAGGCATGTGACCTTGGACTTGGCCCCTCTGGGTTTTTTAATCTGCAAAATGAAGCCAGCGCTACCCCCCTCTGAGGCTCCTGGAGATGCGGTAGTAATTGATGAGCATGAAAGGGGCTTCCCAGACCAAGGCAAGCCCGTTGTAGCACTTGTAATATAACCATGGCCTCCCCTATCATTCCAGATCCTGAAACGCCATGTACACCTCCATCCCGCAGAGGTAGGTGCCAGCCTCCCACACCCTCCCTGTTCCAGTCCCTGGCCCCCCGGCCCGGCCCCAGGGCGTGGCCTCCACAACCCCTTCCCCTCCCCTCCCGCAGCGGCTCCCCATTCCCCGCCTCGGTGCAGGCGCCCGGCCTGCACATCTGGCGGGTGGAGAAGCTGAAGCCGGTGCCCGTGGCCCCTGAGAACCGGGGAGTCTTCTTCTCGGGGGACTCCTACCTGGTGCTGCACAACGGCCCCGAGGAGCAGTCACACCTGCACATGTGGATAGGTGAGGGCTGGGGACCGGTGGGGACGCATCCGTCCAGACAGGGGCTGAGGCCGGCCTGGGGCTCCCGGGCCTTACCCTGCGACCTCCCCCGTGTCGCAGGCCAGCAGTCATCCCGGGACGAGCAGGGGGCCTGCGCCGTGCTGGCCGTGCACCTCAACACCCTGCTGGGGGAGCGGCCAGTGCAGCACCGCGAGGCGCAGGGCAACGAGTCGGACCTCTTCATGAGCTACTTCCCCCGCGGCCTCAAGTACCAGGTCCCAGCCCCCACCCCGGGCGCGGCCACCCCCGTCCCGCCGGCTCTCGTCCCGCGCCAGGCCTGGGGGCCCGGGGGGCCGGTCCCTGCCGTCCTCTCCTCCCGCTCCTGGCGGCCCGGGCTGGGGGGGGCTAGCGGTGCCCCGGCGGGCCGCTCAGCTGGCTTTGGGGCTGCAGGAAGGCGGCGTGGAGTCGGCGTTCCACAAGGCCCCGGCGGGGGCCGCGCCCGCTGCCGTCAGGAGGCTCTACCAGGTGAAGGGAAGGAAGAACATCCGTGCCACCGAGCGGCCGCTCGCCTGGGCCAGCTTCAACACCGGGGACTGCTTCATCCTGGACCTGGGCCAGGTGGGCTGGCACTACCCCTCAGAGGTCGGGGCCCGGGGGCCCGCGCAGAGGGAGGGCTCTGCTGGACGCCCGAGCTGGGGTGCTGCGGCCGTTAGAGAACACCCCATATGTGGGGACTGAACCTGCCCCCATGCCCCCCACCCCCCCCACCCCCCCCCACCCCCCCCCCGCCACTCCTGGACTTCTAGCCATGGCTGCTAGCATCCTGGCCCGCCCGCCCTCCCCGTCTGAGGAGCCTTTGTGGCTCTCAGGTTCGCAGCCTGCCAGACCACTCATTGATTCATTCACTCATTCATTCAGCGAGTCCACAGCCCTCCCTGAGCCAGCCCCGGGCCACGGTGTTGGATCAGACAAAGTCCCTGTGTCCAAGGAGTGACTCCTGGGGTGGCAGCCAGGATGTGCCCGCCCCTGGCCACAACCACGGCAGGATGTGGGCTCCCAGAGGGCAGAGGCCAGGGGCTGGGAGGCTGGGGGGCTTGGGGCAGGGAGGGGTCCCCTGGCCTGATGAGACCTTCCTGGAGGGGAAATGTCTTCCCAGCCAGAGGGGACAGGTGAGCTGAGCCCCAGAGGTGGGGAAGGGTTCAGCAGGGTGGGAACAGGAACAGGGCAGCAGAGATGGCTAAGGAAGGTGAGGCCTGGTCAGGAGGGATCCGAGGTCTGTCGGTGAGGTGGGGACTACACCTCACGCTGAGGATTTGGGGGGGCAGGAAGCTCAGCCAGGAGTTGTTTGGAAGGTAGATGAAAAGCAGTGAGCTGGGGCCCAGGAATGGACCCTGTCATGCAGTTCAGGAGAGGTGAGGAGGGCTGTGTTCGATGGGATATACACTCATCCGTCCATCCATCCATCCATCCTTCCACTCATCCATTCATTCCACAAATGCTTATTTTGCACCTCAGTATGTGGCAGGCTCTATTTTGATACCAAACAAAGCAAAATGAAACAAAACAGTCAGGGCCTGGGGATGTGTACTATATCATTAAGGGAGACAGATTATAAATAGGAGAAAGAAGAAAGATATGTGGCGATAAGTGATGTGCAGGAAGAGGAAACAGAGGGACTGCAGGCTGGGCAGTGCGCCTTGCAGATCTGGCTCCTCCTGATGTCTCAGAGCAGCTTCGGGGCTCTGACTGCCTCTGGGTGACCAGCCTCAGGGCACGGGTATTCTGGGAGGGGAAAGGGATCAACGGGCCCGGGCAGCTGGCTCTGATCTGGCCTCCCCGGGTCCCTGCAGAGCATCTTTGTCTGGTGCGGGGGCAAATCCAACATCCTGGAACGCAACAAGGCACGGGACCTGGCCCTGGCCATTCGGGACAGCGAGCGGCAGGGCCGGGCGCAGGTGGAGACTGTCACCGATGGGGAGGAACCCGCCGAGATGACCCAGGTGGAGGGGCTGGCAGCGGGGTGCCCGGAGCCTTAGCGCGGGAGTGGCCACATTAAGGGTGGTCAGTTGGGGGGCCTGAGGGCACCTGGTGGCGAATGGAGGATGCTAGTGGGGGGGGTCTGATCCTTCACTGAAGGCTGTGTCTGGCTCACAGGTACCTCTGGGGGTCCAGAATAAGGTGCCCCTTGGGACGGAGGCAGCCCTGAGGCCATGCGGCCTGGTTGGTGGGGTGGGTTGACCCACCTGTGTGGAGGACTACTTGTGCAGGGTAGTTTCTCCCAGCAGAGGTGGTAGTGCCAGAGTGTTGGGCTGAGGATCCCCGTAACCCTGGCCTGCCCCGGCCTGGCCCCTGCAGGTGCTGGGCCCGAAGCCTCCGCTGGAGGAGGGCAACCCCGAGGAAGACCTCACAGCTGACCGGACAAACGCCCAGGCTGCAGCTCTGTATAAGGTGTGCATGGGGGGGAAGGCCTGGGGAGGGCCGAGGTGCCTTCTCCAGGGACCACGGAGAGAGCTGGGTCCTGGCATGGTGCTCTGTCCTCAGGTCTCGGATGCCACGGGCCAGATGCACCTGACCAAGGTGGCCGACTCCAGCCCCTTTGCCCTGGAGCTGCTGCTGCCAGACGACTGCTTCGTGCTGGACAACGGGCTGTGTGGTCAAATCTACGTCTGGAAGGGTGCGTGTGCTCTCGGTGGCTGCCACTTAGCAGGCTTCCCACTGGAGGGCTCGGCCTGCCCAGCCTTGGGGAGCCTGGGTGCTTCTGGTGGAGGGTTTTCTCTTTGGGGCTCCCTCTCCCTAAATCCTAGCCAATGGGTCTGAAGTTTTATGGGCACCAGACTGTGCCAGGGCCTGTTAAAACACGACTGCTGGGCCCCCTTCCAGGGACTCTGATTCTGTAGGGCTGGATTGGAGCTGAGAATTTGCATTTCTAGCAAGTTCCCAGGAGGTGCTGTTGCTGCTGGTCCAGGGGCCACACTCTGAGAACCACTGTCCTAGAGAATGAGGCTTTCAGTACTTCTGGGCCCCCCGATCCTGGGATTCAGCCTTGAGGAGTGACAGAGCTAAATGTGAGATAAATATCATTACATGCAGTCCACTAAAGGTGGACTTGTGGACCTTGTTCTTCCAGTAGATTATACTGGCTGGAGATAGAAGTGGTGCTACGTGGAGAAGTCTGTGCTGCTTGCTGTGACTCTCTAAAAATGCGGGACACAGCACCAAGTCTCAGGGACACGAGGAACCTCCTCTTACTTTCCTCTGGTTGTCTTCTCTGAGCATGTCCTATGTCCCGGACCAGATCAGAAGCTTCTTGAAAGCAAGAAATACATTTTCTGTAGTGTTTTTGGCAAAATAGCATTTCCTTAACAATTATTTGTGAGGTCAACCAAGATGGAGAGACAGCCCCAGCTCCGAGCCCGGCCAGGCTGATGGAGGAGTTAGGTGTCCTAGCATAGCTGCCACCAGGCAACCACCACAACTGTCTCCTAACATGAAAATAAAGGCAGAAGGGAAGAGCCTGGAGCAGTAAACAGTATTGGCAGGCTGCTAAGGATTAAAGAAGGGAAGTGGGAGCATTGTGTCCCTGGGCTGCCTTTTCCACTTTTGCCATAGGGCGCACTTCCCCTGGAACCAACGCCAACGTGGAGGGCTCCCCAGACCAGTCCACAGCTTACTGAAGCCCAGGCAGAGACAAGGCATTGTAGGAAGAGAAGAGGAGACAAAGGAGACTTGGGAGACCAGGAAGGGAAGTGTCTCCCGGGCAGTGGTGCAGCCAGTCAATCTCAAGAGGAAAGTACAGAAAGCATATTAATTTTAGATCCACTGTGGTTAACTAGGATTTTATAGCCTGGCTGGGGAGCCAGCCACAACTCACAACACTGTTTCCCTGGAAAAATGCCTTAAGTAGGAGCACAGCACGTGTGACAGGGCCTGCCTGCAGAAGGGTTGCTGTGCGATCTTCAGTTTTGTTATTCTTGGTTGGCTAACTTTTGAGCCAAGGTCCGGCTCCAGCTTTCTACGTAGGAGTAAGGTCATGTCTGTAGTAAATCACGCCCTTCTCCTATTTAGCTTTACAGAAAAAAATTGATAACAGGACAGAGGGCAGACTCAGGAAGCCAGGGGCCCTGCTGAGGGGAACCCCTGGCCTTGGAGTTTGATGCTGGAGAGAACAGCTCTGAGAGCCCTGCAATATCCTTGGAATAAGCCTAGTTGGAGCAGGCGACTGGAGGATTAGACCTGGGAAGGAGTTTTCCTCTGTCCTGGGACACGTGTCCAGCGGCCGGGCATCACACCTACAGGGGCGCTTCAGTATCCCTGGGAACCCCCGTCCATTTGTTAAAAATTGCCAGAAATCCTGTGGGCCCCCTTGAATTTCCCTGAGAAAATGAGATGGGGGATGGAAAAGGCCCCTGCCCTTTTTATACACTCTCCTGTGGCCCAGGGCGGAGAGCCAATGAGAAGGAGCGGCAGGCGGCTCTCCAGGTGGCCGAGGACTTCATCTCCCGCATGCGGTACGCCCCAAACACCCAGGTGAGGCGACGCCCCCCGCCCCCCACCCCATTCCTGGGGTTCTTTGTGGCCTCCTACCCACCGCCCCCCAAACTGGACAAGAAGGACAGGAAAGCTGCAGCACAATCGGGCTTCTCCCAGACCCATCCAGTGGGAAAATCCTTCTCAAACCTCAGAAATTAAAGCTACACATTATTTTCTAAGAGGATGTTGGGTGGCATGACAGCTTGTGCTCCTTGAGGCCACTGTCCCTAGCTAGGACCATCCCTTCCAGCCCCAGCCCAGTGGCCCCACAGCTGATGCAAGGCGAGCCAATAAGGTGCATTTATGAAGCTGTGCACCCAAGCCCGGGGAGCAGTTTTCTCAGCCCATGTCCCATACTCACGCTTTCCATCTCTCGGCTGAACGGAGGAGCAGCCCCGGCCTGGCCTGTGTGTGCGCTCAGGCCTGGTGCCCTACACCCCTCTCCAGGGCTCCGACTCTCCCTGGCTTAGCCTGGCAGAGGCAGAAGGGGACACCCCTGAGCCAGGCCTCTCCCCCACCATCCCTGCAGGTGGAGATTCTGCCCCAGGGCCGCGAGAGTCCCATCTTCAAGCAATTCTTCAAGGACTGGAAATGAGGGTGGGCACACCCCGCCCCACCTGGGGGCCGCCTGCCTGCTGGTTCCTCCTCTTGCTGTCTAGCCTGTGCCGAGGCACCCCCACCCCCAGCTGCCGTGGATGGTCAATAAAGGAAACAGACGCTTTCTCCAGCTGTCTGCTTGCACAGCAATGCCTGGACTCATTCCCACTGCCCCCACTGACATTCCCAAGCTTATCGCCAAGCTGGAGATGACATGGGGTATGGATGACAACTCCACAGTCCCCGAGGGGCACGGCCTCCAAGGGATCTGACCTGGCTTTGCATGATTGAAGCAGAGGGGCAGGGAGACCTGGCGAACCCAACTGGGAGGTGGCACAGGTCCAGGTCCAAGGTTTGCTTCCACCTATAGGCTCAACTTAGTCACATTCCAGCTGAGGGACGCTGTGGCCGTGGGCTTGGGATGCATATCCACCTAAGCCAGTGCTTCCTGACATGCCCTAATAAACCACTGTGAGGCAGGCCCCACATGGCATGTGCTTATCAAGCAGGAAGACAACTTTGTACCAGTGGGCAGAAATCTGGCTTGCTTCTCGGGCACAGGGCACTGCTTGGGTGATGGGCCAGGATTGTGGTGCAAGGTGGAAAAAGTAGGGACTGTAGGTCAAGGGCATGGGTCCTGGCCCTCACTTGGACCCTCATTGAACTGGGGCAAACTCCTCGTCTGGCTCAGCCTCAGTTCATTCTCTTGTAGAATTTGGTGGTAGCTGAAACTTCAAAGAGAATAGAGAGCTAAATAGAGGTGACAAGAGAACAGCCAAAATGACGTGCCATCTTGTAGGGCGCAGCCCCCGTGTCCAGCAGGTGTGAGTCTGGGTAGGTGTCCCCAAGGCCAAGGTGGGCTGCAGCTGCCCTTGCTACTGTCACGCCTTACCCTGGGCCTGAGAGGATGTGGTTTCTGAGCTCTGACACATGGGATTCTTTCATCCCAAACAAAAATGAAAATCCCAGTTAAATTACTCTGGTTGCTCTATGCCAAGAAGCAGAATAGAACCCCCTGCCCACCCCTTAGTTTACACCAAGAGAGTGTGCCAGCGATGCTTTATAAATGGGTGGAGAGTATGGGGTGCACTAAAGTGGGGTGCTGACCATGTTTTTAGGATTGTGGGGTATTTTAAGACTGGGCCTACCAGGTCCCACATGGCCCCACACAGCAGCAGCCAGGAGCCCCGGCTGGCGGGGAGGATAGCGTCAGGCCGGGCCACTGCCACGTGGCACAGGAGAGCCATGGCCGCCATGCTGTAGGAGGTACAGATCATGGTGGCTGTGTTGGTGGCCTGGCTGGGGTGCAGACAGCCAGGTCCAGCCACCAGTCGCGCTGCAGGAAGCTCAGCAGCAGCACGGGCACCATGCAGGCTAGGAAGAGCCGGTCAGACAGCGTGATGTTCACCACGAGGCTGTTGGTCAGTGCGAGGGGCGGGGGGGGGGCGCCCAGGCCCGAGCCCACCACCAGCAGCATGAGCCCGCGGGCCAGCAGCTCCCCCAGCAGGATGAGGCCGCAGAAGCTGGCAAAGGCGAAACGGAGCAGCTGCCTGGGCGTGGCCGGGAGCGTGGCATCAGGCTCCAGCCCAGG
Organism: Tamandua tetradactyla; assembly: GCF_023851605.1. Taxonomy (NCBI): domain Eukaryota; kingdom Metazoa; phylum Chordata; class Mammalia; order Pilosa; family Myrmecophagidae; genus Tamandua; species Tamandua tetradactyla. The sequence continues at coordinate 59,708,490 of NC_135343.1, read as the reverse complement.
CTCCATTCTCCTGCCTTGGACACACAAGGACAGCACAGGCGCCAGCCCCCAGGGCCACCTCCCCTCTCCTTATCTGCGCCCCTCTCCTACCAGAGCTCTGCTTCCCGCGGCACCCTCCAGCCCCTTTAGACCTCAAAACATCCTGATGCAAGGGGATGCATCAGCTACCTGGGTTCAAATCCCCACCCTGTTTCTTAGTAGCTTGGTGACCTCAGCAAAGTTATTCCACATTTCTCAGCCTCAGTTTGCTGAAGGGTAAGGAGGTGAGGAAATAAAACAGAGGTCAACAGTAACTGTCCCTAAGGGGTAAGATTCTGGGAATTTTCATTTTCTAAAGTTTCTGTGGGGAGTGCAAATTTATAATCTGCACTTTTTTATGATCTGATAAGTAAATATTATATATGTTAAAACAAAACAAAACAGAAAGACTGGACCTAGGCTCTTACCCAGGGAAAATGCACATATTAAGACTTCCGCATATTTTCAGAGAGTTCAGACACGACTCCCTGACCAGTTCAGCAGAACCCAACCTAAAAATTCCTGGACTCTGTCATGGCTCATGTCCCAAGACATGAAGCTGTGACTGTTCTGTTATATGGAGCATGTTACACAGCCAGTGGAGTGGGAGGAAAGGACCCCCCCGCCCCAGCCCGAGGCTCCCACATGCATAGGGACTGGATCCCAGATGTACTTGGAACAGCCACATTCGGCTCTGCTGAGTTAGCCGTATGGGCTCAGAGCAAGTAAGTGGTTTAAGAAGGAAAGGAATCAGGGTCCCCAACACTCAGAAGTGGAGGCACAGTTGTAGCTTTTCTCTCCTGTAGTCATGCCCAGTACTCACTCTGCCACCTCGGTTACCTAAGGGCCCAGGCTAGAGGAAGTAAGGAACCAAAGATTAGTGTAGTTCAGACAAAGACAACACCACGCACAGGGTGGGATATCCCATCACCCTGCCTTGAGGTCTCCTGCTGACAGCATTCTGGGGGTTCCCTTCCACAGGTGGGTGGCCATCTGTTGTTCCCACACCTGGGATGGGCCCCAATTCAGGGGTCAGACAATGATCTCTCATGGATCTACTTAAGGGTGCAGGGAGGATAAGAGAGTGGTGGTGGCCTGATAACCACCCACCCCATGGCCTGTGGTGGATGGTGGAGGACAATGGAACCCTCCAGAAGCAGAGCCCAGATGCAGGGGACAGAGCTTCCTCACAGCCTGAACACTAGAAGCCCCAGTGCAGCCAAAGCCCAGCCCGGCCTGAGCAGAGCCAGGGGCTCTCACCTGCTCCCACACTTTAGCTCAGGTGACCCTGGCCTGGTGGCCCTTTTGCAGATGTGGGATCACAGCCAGGCTCCCCTAGTGGCAGATGTATAGGGGCCTTACATCTAACCATGCCCTGAAACAACAGGGCCACAGGAAAACACCTGAAACCTTAAACTAGAACAATTCCTTTATTTCAAAACTGTTGATGAGTGAATTTCCTCCTTTGCTCCATCAGGCCAAAAAACGTGCCTGAAGGGGCCTCAACAGCTTCCACAGGTGAGGAAGCTGTCATTCAGGGGTGACTGTGGGGGCAGCCAAGGAAGAGACGAGGCTGAATGCCAGCCCCTATATGATAAATAATGGGGGTGGGGGGTGGGGTGGTGAGGGTAGAGCTAGGGAGAGAAGAGGGAGAAGAGGGTGAGTGGCAAGGCCAGAAAGCCTGGGGGTTCCGTGACAGGGGCCTGGCAGAGGGAGGAGGAAGACCAGCTGGCAGACATTTCAGGCACTTTCTCTGGTTCAAGTGGTTCTGCTGGCTGCTGCTGCTACTGCCTCCCTCCAGATGGTAACACAGTTTCCCAGCCCTGCTGCCAGGAAGTGGGAATTCTGGTGGCCTCTACTTGGGACTATCCTTCAGCTCAGGGACCTCCTAGCAGGGTCCCCGTACCCTCACTGAGAGCCTGGGAACCAACCCTGGAAGCTGTGGTCCAGCTAAGATGAAGTCTTGGGCCAAATGTCTACTGTGGAGATAGGTCTGGGCAGTGGGTCAAGTCTAACCCCGTCTAATGGCTCATGAGGAGCCTTGGCTTTCCCTGACCACGTGTCTGCTGAGACTGGAAAGGCCTTGGCCCAGCATGGTGCTTCCACCATAGCTCACCATGGTTCTCCGAAGGCCGCTGTGGCCCAACTTGTCTATCAGCCAGCGGTCACATCAGCCATGGGCCTCAGATGAGTGCAGGGGCAGGTCACACACACCCGTAAACGGGAGGTCCTTGGAGGGAGGGCCTTGTGGCCCCCGGCACTTGTGAGCTCCCAGCAGAGAGGCCTGACCCTGTGACACGCGGGCCAAGTAGCTCTCCAGGGTCTTGAGCAACAGCTTCGGGTTCTTCTTGGCCAATGCTTCCAAGTCTGAGACAGAGAGGATTGGGAAAGATGAGCAGCTCTAGGGAGCTGCCCTGGTTTCATGCAGCACTAACAACCCCCACCCAGATAGCCCGGAGAGAAAGGAGACACATCTTCTAAGATGGAAAGAGCATCGCCAAGGAAGCCCAGGAACCACACAGAGCCTGGACCACACGCTCTTCCCAGTCCAGGAAAAGCATGATTTTGAATGGTCAGTCCAACTGTCAGACTGCAGCTTCTAATTTTTGATTCAGAAAACATGACCAGCATGGGGATAAGGCCAGAAAGGGAGGAGTGATGGCTGAGAAAGGAGTAGTAAGGTCCAGAGTGTGTCAGGTAGAGATCTGGGTGAAAGCTTGGAGGGAGGGAATGGGTAAGGAACTGTAGCCCCAAATCATCTAGCCCTCAGTGCTGGGGACCCCAGGCCTCCCTGGGAGCACACCTTTGAGGACAAAGCCCGAGTCTGAGATTGTCTTGCGCTGTGTCTTCCAGATGTGGGCGAGGCGGAGGAAAGCGGCCGCATAGAAGCTGTTCACCACCGGGATGACCGCCTGCTGCCGGTTACACTCCCTGTGGCACATGGAGGCTGGGGGCTCATCAGTGCACAAGGGTGACACTGGGCCACCCTGCCCTCAGGGAATGGGCCTGAGCATCCAGGGCCTTCACAGCTGGGGTCGTGGGTGGGAGAAGGGGCTGGGGGCCCCTCTAGAAGCAGTGGGGGAGGAAGCAAGCTGGTGAAAATGAGGCAGGGTGATGGCTGGCAGGCAGCGTGGGCACTCACCTGGAGAGACAGCCCTCCCTCAGGGCCTGGATTGCGATGCGGGTGATGTTTACCGACATCACACAGAAGGGGAAGTGCTGGAATGGAGAGGCACCGGGTCAGGGGCCACCCCAGTGCCCGCCTGCCATGCTTGTCACTGGCAGCTCAGCATGGGCCACAGGCAGCAGCTGACTTACTGTTAAGCCCTTACTGCTAATTCTCACAATAATCTTCCTCCCATCTGACGGAGAAGGAAACCAAGGCCCAGCAACCAACCGTGACCTTCCTACTGCCTCAGGGCCAAGACTGCAACTGAGCTGGCATGCACAGTCCCCACGAGGCCCCAGGCCCACGTCACCTCTGTTACCTCCAGGGTCAGCATGAGCATGAGGAGTGCGGCTCAGTTACCTGACTGACTCCACAGGTGCTCAATGCCAACCCCTCCCCTTCTCTAGGCTTCCAGTTACCTGCTACTCATGAGCACCTCCTCCAAAAGCCAATGGAGAAGAGGCCAGTAGGGGGGCAGTCAGCCCGGTCTTGCTGACACACCCTGTCTCTCAATAACACAGAGGCCTGAGGACCATCTGGGCAGGCTACCTGCCTGGAGAAGGCTGGGAGGGGGACAGTGGGGGGCTTCACCCAGAACCTCAGAGCTGTGTTTCTGGAGGGCCGAGTTCCTCTCTGTTCTTTAGCAATAAAAGCAAGCAGCAGGATTTATAAATGAACAAGGTTTTTTGTTTTTTCTTAACAGAGAATGGGCAGACAGTACTCGTTATTTCCCCCTGCTGCACATATACAAGGATATCTGCTGAGGGACGTGTAGATCGGCGGGGGGGGACTGTTTAGAGTATAGATTCCAGAATTTCAGCTCTGCTACCTGCAACCTGTGTCCTTGGGAAGGACTCCCAACCTCTGAGGCTCAGCTCTCTCTACTCTCAAAACCAAAAGGGCAATGAGTACTGTGCCGAAGAGAGCCAAGCTAGCAGGCCTGAGACTGCACATATGTCACAATTTATTGCTGGAGGAATTAAGGGCATCTTGTGTCCCCAGGGAGATAATGCTTGGAAGCTTGAGCCTGGCTCCCACTGCACTTTGCTCCATTCTCCTTTTCCCTTTCCTGATTTTGCTTCAAAACCTTTTTCTGTAATAAATTCTAAGCGTGGTAGGACTGCATGCTGCACCCTGTGGGCTCCCCTAGAGAATCAAAGAATCCCCTGGGACTGGTCGTGGGGACCAGGATGTACGTGCTATTTGGGTGCAGTCATGTCACTAAGCATGCCAAAAGTCCTGTGAGGTAGGTTGTATTTTCTACAGTGTACTCTATCACCTCAGTACCCACACCACCGAGTACTCTCAGGACTAGGCTAGATCAGGAACGCAAAATTCAAGCCTGGCATTCGCCTGCTTCAGGGAGGTGCTGACAAATGATTATCTGGCCTGCACACAGAGAGCTGGGGCAGCAGCCATGCCCCCAGACCTTCATGTAGGGGTCAGTGCCACCTATTCTATTACACAGGGTGGATTTTCAGTTTAAAAATAAACATCGGAACAAGAATATAGTAGTAAACCCACTAACAGAGGATTTAAACCCATAAACAGAGGATTTAAACTAACTGTTTTTCCACCCTTGGGGACATCCTTATCAACCCATTTTATCAAAAAGCTGTGAAAATTGGAATTAAAATTGGAATTCAGATCCAAAATGTCTCCTTTTTCTTCAGCAATTCCTGTAGACTTAGGAGTGCTGCTTAGAGCTCAAATACTGCATGGAGGCTGTGTTTAAGGATCTGACTAAAAGACTAAAAGATTGGAAATGTTTGTGCTTCCACCTAGGATATGATCTCTCTTTGTGTCTCAAGGCCGGGCTTAAACACATTCTGTGTGTGTAATACTGAAACGGGAAGACCAGACCATCTTCTAGAACAGCTGTTCGAGGGGCCCCACCACAAGAGTCATTTCAGTAGTTCGGGCATACCACACACGCCTGGGCATTTGTATGTTAACTCACCCCACCCTACCCCCAACCCCTCCCCCATGCAGCTGCCCCCAGGCCAGGGAATTGACATGTACTGCTGGCCAGGAATCACTGTTGCAAAGAGCCCACAGCTAGGCTGGGTGCCAGGAGATGGGGGCTCTAGGCCCTCACTCAACACCTACTAGCTACCTGGATTTGGTCAAAGACAGTCTACTTTTCGACTCTCACAGTCCTCTGTGTAAAACAGATGCACAAGGATCATTTCTGCCCTCTCTTATGCATAGGCTTATGTGCTGATGGGATGAAACAATGGCTGGAAAACTGCTGGGAAAGCCATAAGAACTATGGATACGAATAGTGTTATTATAAGGTGCTTCCCTTCCTGCCAGTCTATACTCTGAAGTGCTCTGTGTCTCCCAGAGTGACTGGGGGCAGTTCTCCTGCTTCTCAGGCCACTTCTACCAGGCTGGGATTCGTGATTCGTGGGGGTCCTGGTTAGCAGGACAGATTTACCACAGGTACCTAGTTCTCTCCTAGAGGAGGGCAGGATTTGCTGCTGGCAGGGCTATAATCACTATTATTCTGATCTCAGATGATTTCTGGAAACATCTGCTGTTTCAAGATTCCTAGGGGTTTGACATCCAGTTTTAAAGTCTTGAAATTATTTATAACTCAAGGGATTATAAAATAAGGCTGGAAAGGACCTTAGAATTATTTAGGCTAAACCCTTCATTTTGTAGAAAATGGAGGCCCTGAAAGGTTAATGCTACAAATGGAATTAGAATTGGGCTTCCTAATACTGAGACTAGAGTATCAAAACCAGAGGCCCGGGTTTGATTCCCAGAGCCTGGACATGATGCCAAAAACAAAAAAGAGATGATGCTGAGCATCTGCTAGTGCTTGAAAGGGCTCAGATAAGAGCAGTGGCACATTGAAAGAGCCCAGGGCTGACCTGAAACAGTCCTAATGGCCAAAGTCAGACCAATCAGAGCAACTGAATAATCAAAGTAGTAGACTGACCGACTGAAAAAAATTCTTATCCACTGTGTGCAAACTGATAGTAAAGTAATTGAATAACATATGTGGGTGAAAGTTTGAGGACACAGGATTTCTCCTCCATGACAGTCATTACAAAGTGGAAAAAGTCACTTTTCAGGGGAGAATCCCAGCAGATGCCACCCTAACCCAGTGATCAGGGTTAACACCACAGTAAGAAGTGCTAGGGATAGCATGTGCGCCCGGATCCAAGGGGCTGAGGAGGGCACCTCGTGTCTGTGCCATCAGCCCGGGACCAGAGCCGCAGATCCACATGCTGCAATGCCTACAGGCTCATCTCTAGCCCAGGCCTCTCCCCTCATGCCTTACTCACTTATCCCAACGCTTCAAAGTCTGATGAGCCTCTCAAAATGTGGGTGCCACAATGGAATGCCTCAAACTTGCTGTCTTTTCCATTTCAGTTAAAGACAACTCTACTTTTTCCAGTTTCTCAAACTAAAATTCATAATTGATTCCTCTTTTTTTCTTAAACCTAGATCCAATCCATCAGGCAAACATGCGGGTTCTACTCTCTCAAGATTATAGCCTCGAGATGCCAAATGCAGACTTAGACCACGTCACGCTTTCATCTCTGCTGAAAATGCCCTGGTCTGAACCTCCACCATCTCTAGCGTGGATGCCGCACCAGCCCTCATTATAGGCTATTCTCAACCCAGCAGCAGGTACAGTTTACAGATCTCTCTACAACTCCTCCCTGGCTCCTTATTTGACTCAGAGTAAAATTTAAAAAAATCAAAAGTCTTCATTACCACAGTGGTGTGTTCTCTCTGTGTCCTCCTACTGCTTGCCCCCTGCTCCAGTTGGCATCCATCCTATTCTCTACATAGACTAAACGCATTCCTTCCTGAGGACCTTTGCCCCAGCCACTCCCTTTCCCCAGAATGGCATCAGCAGGGCTAACATCCTGCTCCAGTTGGCACCCATCCTATTCTCTACATAGACTAAACGCTTTCCTTCCTGAGGACCTTTGCCCCAGCCACTCCCTTTCCCCAGAATGGCATCAGCAGGGCTAACATCCCACCTCCTTTAGCTCTGGCCTTCTCACAAATGCCCCCTGATCTTCTCACAAGCGTCCCTCATCACCCTATAGACACTGCCACCTCCCTCCAAGCCATTCTCCAAACCCCACCTGACTTCTTCCTTAGCACTTACTACCAACATTCTCTATAATTTACTTATTTATTATGCTTTGCCTTGTCTCCTCTGCTGCAAGATAAGCTCCTCAAGAGCAGGATATTTGTCTGCTTTGTTCGCAGATGTACCCCAAGTGCCAAGAACTCTACCCAGAACACAAGATGCTGAGAAAATATTTGTTCAGTCAACAAATGAGTTCCAGGTCCCACGAACCTGAGACAGACAAATGGCAGGAGAACAGGTCAAATCTGTTTCCTAAAATGGAGGTACCACCACCTTTTACTACCTGGCAAAACCATCAAACCCAACTCCAGAGAACCAACCTGGGAGGAGACTGATGGGATACAGAAGCCTACCATCTGGCCTGTCAGTAAGTCTGTGTGCCATGTCTTTTCCTCTTAGGCAAATGAAGGCTCACTCTCCTCCTTCAGGGCAGGAGAAACTACCAATACCATGCAAAGGATTTCCTCAAGGAGGGCAGCTGTGATGGCTGGGTTCATGTGTCAACTTGGCCAGGTAATGGTACCCAGTTGTCTGGTCAGGCAAGCACTGCCTGTTACTGCGAGGACATTTGATGGACTTCAATCATTAGTAACTTGATTGTATTTATGGTTGATTACATCTACAATAAACTAAGGAGTACCCCCAGCAATGAGAGACATTTAATCTAATCAGTTGAAGGCTCAAATGGAGAAGTAATAACTTCAGTGGTCAAAAGAGAGAACTTTCATTTTTACTTCAGCCAGCCAAATTCTCCTGGGCGAATTCATCAAGGACATCGGAGTTGCCAGCTTGCAGCGTGCCCTATGGAATGTGGACTTGTGCACCTCACAGTTACATAACGGTTTTATAAAAGCTCATAATATTTACAGATATCTCCTGTTGCTTCTGGTTCCCTAGAGAACCCTGACTAATGAAGTAGTGAACTGAAACAATAACATCATAAAAAGCACAGCTGTGCTAAGAGCTTTTGCACAGTATCTCATTTAGTTTTCCCAATAACCCAGCTGAAGTTTTTGTGATCTCCACTCTACAGATGGGAAAACCAAGGCTCAGAGGAGTTGAGCCTTCACATAGTTAACGGGTGGAGCAGTGTAGATTCTAACTTCAGACAGAACTTCATCCCTGGTTTGCCTCAGCAACTAGAGACATTTGCCCAGGAGGCCCTCCTGGCTTGCTTGGGAAAGCCCTGCAGTTCAGGTCCCAGCTCCACAGCCATCTCCTGAGTCCCACCAGAGCCCCACCTGGATGTGGTGATGAGACAGTCGGAAAATCTCCTGTGCCATCAGCAAGGTCTTTGAGTCCATTACAAGGTACAGCAGATGCAGAAGGGCAAGGAAACCTGCTCCTCTCAGGTCCGTAGCAGGATTTGCTCCTATAACAGTAAGCACAAGGAAAGTGGAGTGGGCCAGTGAGCTTCCCCTGAGCTTCAAGTACTTGGTTTGCGAAGCTGCCTCTGGCACTCACCTCTTTCCCTGGGCTAGTGGAGCAAAAGCTAGGCTCATTACCTGCTTCCTGCTGTGACTGGTACTAAGGGGTGAGCAGAAGGGCTAGGAGGCCACACAAGCTGGCAGTGAGGTCACAGCACCCTGTGAACAGCCTACTATATCTGTTTTCTTCTCTGTCAGTTTACAGCTGCCCTTGGCTCTCGAGAGTCATTTCTCCACACAATCACTAGAGTGATCCTTTCAAAACAGATGTGAGATCTCTGGTTCTGGGACAAGATGAAGTAGATGCACTTTTTCACATTTCTCGCACTAAGTATCTAAAAACCCTGGACCTAAAAACCCAAGATGACTTGGAAGGCAGAGAAGAGAAGGCAGACTGGCTGAAGGCGTTGTGGTGGGTTTCCTGGGTTTCTTTTTGCATAAGATATCTCAATTGGGGGCTGGGAAAACTGGCATACCAGCAGCACCAATGGAATAAGACAAAAAGAGCTCCATGCAAAGCTGCTCTCTCTAGCCAAAGGACCAGAAAAGGGGCAGCCTAGCAACACAGAAAACTTTTGACACTATTTACCCTATTCCAGCTGAATTCCACAGAAAAAGCTGTGGCCCAATCCAACCTCCACTGGGAAAGATTAAATGGGAGTCTCGACTTCATGTCAGAGAAGGCTGAGTGGGGAGTCCCCTCTGCAGTGTCAGGAGAGGGCATGTGGAAATAGTAATAAGGCATGAGGCATCCCCTCCCCTCTCTCTGCTAGGTTTGTCTCAGCAGTGCCAGAGCAGGGAATTGGACTTTCACCATCCCTGGCAGTAATGAGGGATACGGTCCCTTCTGCCACTGGCTCAGTGTCAGAGGAGGCCTGCCAAAGTAAAAAGTTTAAACAAGGTCTAGAGTCTCATACCCAAAAGCCCAAGATACAATCAAATCACTTGTTACACCAAGAACCAGAGAAATCTCAATTTGGATGAGAAAAAAATCAATAGATACCAAAATAGAGGTAGCAGATGCTGTGGCTATCTGACAAAGACTTTTAAAGCAGCTGCTGTAGGTAGAATGACAACCTTCTCAGAGGGCACGTGCTAATTTCTGGTACCTGTACAGATGTTCAGGTAGAGAAGGCAAAGCTGCCCTGCTATCACCTTGACTGTAGCCCAGTAACTTCTGAACTAAAGAATGTGAAAGATATTAGATTTGTGTCCTTTCAAGCTGTCAGGTTTGTGGTATACTGCAGCTATCATAAAAATGCTTCAAAGAGTGAATATTTGAGAGAAATGAAAAAATAGAAAGTCTCAGCAAAGAAAAAGATAAAACAAAGAACCCATAGGAACTTTGGAACTGAAAAACAAAGAAACTAAAAGGAAAAATTCACTGTATGTTCTCAAGAACAGAATAGTGACAGAGCAAAGAATCTGTGAAGGTGAAGGCAGAAGGCGAGAGGTCACAGTCTCAATAGCACACAGGAAAAACTGGACACAGATCCGGAGATCTACAGCGCTGTAATAGAAAATATGCTCTAAAACTTGACTTGAGAAAGTTCTTGAAATGGAAAGGAAATGATAAAAGAAGGAATCCTGGAATATCAGAAAGGAAAAAGGAACAAGTAACAAAAGAAAATAAATATATGGGAAAATACAAGAGAATTCCCTTTGCCTCTTGAAGTTTCTAAATTATGTTTGATGGCTGAAACAAAGGTCTCATTGCTTACACGGAGGAAACATTTAAGACATTCTCGACACAGGAGGATAAACACACTGTCAATACTGACGAACAACCAACTAATTATGGGTATATAAAATTCACTTTCAAATTAAGGTATTTTCTTACTCTTTACAAATAGAATCTGATATGAATTTGAAAAAAAAAAGATAGCATAATTCAGAAACAGTTGAGATAATTATTTCACCTAAAATATAAAATGATATAAAATAAAGGTTTAAAAAGAGAGGGAAAACCCCCCAGATTCCAAGTCTAATCCAAGATCCCCAGCACTCAGAGGAAAGGTTTCCCAAGGGTCTGCAAGCCCATGACAAACCTGCCCCCTGCAGCTGCTTCCCCTGCTCCATCCTGTGGCCTCTGCACCTCTCCGTGCCCTCTCCCCGGCATGCTTTCCCCCAGGTGTGTCATCTCATGGGACTGGCACGATGGAATGAGGGTTACCCGGCCAGGATTTTGAACTGCTCCTGGGATTAGGGATCAAATAAAGGAGGATGAACCATTCCTTCTTCTTACCCTGAAAGCCCAAATCTTCCCAGTGGTCTCCGTGAAGGGCACAGCCAAACTTGGAGCCAGTGAGCTTCCTGAAGATGGTCTGGAGGACTCGGCCATGCACTGGGTCTCCGCTGTCCAGGCCACCTAACCTCAGACAGGGCCACGCCCACTGTTGGCTTGCCCTCAGGGGAGGCCTGGGGGCTTCACAGAGAATGGACAAGGGGGATCTAGACTGTGCTCAAGACACCCTGCTCTCCTGGACTTCCATGCCTCAGCTCCCACCCCCTACCACCAACAGGGTACATGCAAAGCCACTCCATGCTTAGCCTCAGCACCATGGGGGTGCACGGGGTTGTGACCTCCAACAAAGGGGGTCCACGGGGCCAGGACCACCACCATAGGGGGCACATGGGGCCGGAACCACCACCATGGGGGACACACATGACCATAACTGCCACCATGGGGCCATGTCCTTCAATACATGGAGCCCAGGGGGCTGCAGTGTCACACTGGGATGGGCTGGCACTCACACTGAGCGATGGTCAGGACCAAGTCCCTTTCTTCACGGAGGCCCTGGTGGAGCTTGGGAGGCCCAAAGAGGCAGTGCCGGAGGGCCGCAAGTCCAGTCCTGTGAACAGTTGGCTGGATTCTCTTCTGTAGAGGAAAAGGGAGGCAGTGCGCAGGGTGCTGGGCTTTCCTACCTTCACAGACTGACCACCATCAAGCCCACGAATGGAGTCATTTCTCACAGGAAGAAGGGGCTCCTGCCCACTGGCTGGTCTTTGGGGCAGAAGCTGTGGAGCAGCTGTGTAGTCTGGAGCCAACCTCTCCTAGCACCCAGGGTCTTTGCCAGGAGGAAGAGATATCCCGAAGCACAGGCATTATCAGCCAGTTCTCTGTCTCTGCTGCTTTGGGCTTCTCCAAAGCTAGCTACTGCCCTGACTCCCTGTGAGGCTAGTGAAGTTCACGTGCTCAGGCAACAGTCAGGCCAGGTTTCCAAGCAAAGCTGCTTTATGCTGTGTGCTGCTTTGAAAGGATTTATGTACCCTAGAAAAGCCACGTTTTAATCCTAATCCAGTCTTGTGGAACAGCTTTAAGGGTTTCTTTCAAACCCTACTCAGCACTGCATGTTGGAAACTCGATTGGATTATCTCTGCCCATTCTGTGTGGGTCTTGATTAGTTTACTGGAATCCTTTTAAAGAGGAGCATTTTGGAAAAGGCTTGAGATCGGAGAGAGCCACCAGAGAACAGGAGAACCAAGAGAACTACCAGAACCTGCGCTGCCAGAGCCCTTTGGAGATGAAGAAGGAAAATGGCCATGGGGGAGCTTCGTGAAACAAGCCTGGAGAGAAAGCTAGTGGACGTCGCTATGCTGGCCATGTGCCTCGAGCTGAGAGAGAAACCCTGAACTTCATCAGTCTTTCCTGAGTAAAGGTAACCTCTTTTTGGTGCCTTAGATTGGACATTTTATAGGCTTGCTTTAATTTGGACATTTTGTGGGCTTAGAACTTAAAACTAGCAACTTAATAAATTCTCCTTTTAAAAAGCCATTCCAAACAGAATGATCATATGTTAAGAATGTTTGCTGTTTTATTATTTTTTTAATTTTAAAATTAATTAAAAAAAATAAAGTTTTTTATCATAAAAAAAAAAGCCATTCTATTTTCGGTACATCACATTCTGGTAGCTAGCAAACTAGAACACTCTGTAAAGAACATAAGTTACAAACTCCAGCAGGCTGCTCTCAACCCCTAGAATGAGAGCTGGTGGGGAGAGAGTTTAGTGGAGACTCTTAGAACTAGCTGCTTCTGAGGCATAACTGGAAACTCCACAGACCAGGTTGTACATGCCTCTCAGGGCCTGAGGCCTCAGTCACCAGCCTTGGAATATTCTGATTCGGGTAGTTTCTGGCTCTTTGGTTCCTATAATCAACCCCATTTCTGACTTTTCAGCCTGACTCTCTCCAACCAGGTTTTAGACAGTCACCTGAACTTACTACTAGTCACTGAAGATGCTCCAGAAAGCACCTCAGCTTTTATTCTCCCCAGAATTCCTTCTCCTTCCAATCTTGCATAATTCCCAAATTTCCAAATAGCGTTTGGTTCCCTAAAGGAACGGTAGATCCCCCTGCATTGGCCACAAACCATTCAGCTGCTGGACAGGCTGCCCTACTTTCCCAAAGAACCTCCTGGCATTTGAGCCCGACCTTCCCTGCCCCTGAGATGGAAGAGCATGGGGACAGGTGGTGGGAGCCAACACCCCAGGGCACAGGAGCTCCTTGGAACATTCCCGAGAGGCTGCAGTTCCCCTGATCCTAGACGTCCAGATTTCCTAGGTGAGATGGGCCCTGTCCCAATGGGAGGGAAATCTGGCTCCTGGGACACAACTGCTTTGCGTGAGACCCTAAACCTCCCCACAGCCGTACCTTGAAGGAGGAGAGGTCTAGACTCTGGAAATGCTGTAGGACCTCGCTGACGGAGATTAGCTGCCCAGGTTGTTCTGCGCTGGCCCCGCTCCCTGTGGCCAAAGGGAAGACACTCAGGATTCATAATGGTAAGCATTCAGTCAGCAAACATTGACAGGGGGTCACCTCCCAGCCAACCATCAGACACCCACAGATAGAGGTGATTCAGTCAGGGGACTAGAAGTATCTGCTGGGTTGAACTCTGTGGTGGCTAGGGGACAGAGCTGCCCTGTGGGGGATTCCCTAATTTCCACACACCTGTGAGTAGGCACCCATAAATTCGTTTAGGGACTTTTCCTAATTTCCACTTTGCCTCTTCTCACACTCTGCATGTGATCCCTCTCCCCATCCCTGGTTACAGCCCACAGGAATTAACTTATCAGTTGGCAGTGCAGACCACGGCTGACGAAGCCCACAGCTACATCTTCTCAGGAGCTCGGCCAGGATACAAGTTCTTGTTCTACTCCTTTCTCACTCCATCCACCCCTCTTACAAAGGGACACTAAACAATTTTCACCTGGCCCTCAGAGCTAACCACAGATGGCCTGATCCCATCCCGAGGGACTTCCCTGTATAGTGAACAACTGTCCAGCCTGTTGCTGGCTGCCTACCTCTGTCCTTTTGCCCATCTCACTGCCCTGCAGAGGCTGACTCTGACCCAGGCCTTTCCCATCTTCTCACTGGGCTGGGAGAGGATGGGTCCTTTCCCTGGAGCATTCATTCCTATTCCCCCAGAGGGAGGTCATTATCTTTGAATATGGGAAACAGATTTTAGGCTATGTCAAACAGCTAAAATGAGAACACTCAGGGATTCTGTCTCCCCAAAGTATTGGCTACCCATGTGGGATGGTGCCTCTGCTAGCAGCTGGGACATGTGAAGTCAGTGCCATTCCTTCAATTACCTGTCTCTGGCTGGATGCTGTCCACGGCTTCCCATTCTTCCTGGGCCCTGAGCACCTCTGAACTTACAACTGCAACAGTGAGAAAAAGAGGCCCTCTGAGATCCAGGTATGTGTGGACGACTGCAGTAGCCCCAACCCTGGCTGCCTGCCTTTGGTCTTGCTCCCTCCAATCCCCTCTTCACATGGCTAGCAGAGAGAGCTTTCAAAAAAGATATGATGTCAACCTCCACCCTGCTCAAACCCCTCCAGGGATTCTCCATAACTCTCAAGGTAAAAGCCAAACTCTTTGGCACAGCATGTAAGAACCTTCAGTCTTGGTCCTTCTGACCTCTCCAGCTTTGCCTTGGGACTATGGAGAACTACCTGAAGTTACACCTTTGTCTTCAGCACCCCAGCAGCGCTCACCTTCAATTCTAACCCCTGCTGGCACAGCTCCTTCTCACCCTTCAGTTGACTAACCTTGCCCTTACCTGGATGCCTTCTTTGACCACATCAGCCTGGACAGGAGCCACTCTTCCGAGACCCCAATACTGAGGGCTTACCCTGCAGTGTCATCTGTCTTTTCTACTAGAACATGAGCTACCTGAGGCAGGGTTCCCTAGAACCCAGCCCAGTGCCTTGGTGCATGTTTGCAAAATGAAGGAAAGCACAAGAAAATGGGAAAAAAGCTGCAGGATAGGTTCCCTATAGCTACCAAACAGCCCCTTTCTCCAAACCACAGCTGTTACTCTCTAGCTCAAATGGTTGTATTCTATCTCTGGGCTCTCCAATTTGCTACAGAGGACACTAGCAGACAATATGAAGAGAAACTTTAGTTCAATGCCAAAAATTATAATCTCTCCAATCTCAACAGTAAAATTAACTCAGGATATCTCTCAGTTTCTCTTGCAAATCAAATAAAATGCTATCCAAATCTCTGAACCCTATAGGGAAGAGACTGGGGAGCACACTCAGAACCAAGCTGCATGTTTCCACTTCATCTCTAGCATTTGTGTTTCTTTGGGTAAGTTACTTCATCATCTACAATGCCTCATGGGATTGCTGTCAAAATAGGTAGTTCCACAACTTCTTAAAAACAGCATGTGGTTGGCAGTGTTCAGATTTGCAATACATAGAGGTGGCCTAAGCGTACAAAGACTGAGGAATGGAAGGAGGAACTGTGGTGTTTATGTTCAATGGACTACTGAGCAGCTGTAAGAAGGAATGAAGTTGTGAGGCATGCAACTAGGTAAATGAACCTTAATGACTATATGTTGAATGAAACTCCAGAAACAAAAAGACAAATATTATTATGTCTTTTTGGATTAACTATAATACACAACTGAACTTGAGAGCATGGGTTATCAGATTGGGGCCAATTGTAAAGGTTCCTAGAATGTAAGCTCTTACAGCAGTCACATATATTTTTAGGAGTTATAACTGATATTTCTAAATTCTGAGATACTGGGTTATTTTTATATAACTTGATCATTCCCTGAAACTTCAGGTATTTATGTGACACCTGAGATTCACAGTTACAGAACCGAGGCTATGAAAGTCAGCATTACCCCATTCAGCAACTGTTAATACAGGTGAAAAAGTGATCAGACCTCACCTAGAGATATGAATGAAGCTGATATGGATAGGGCTAAGGTAAATAAGAACACAGGGTAAAGGATGAAATGGCCCATTTTTCACACTTCAATCTCTGTACAAGACCAAAGGGAGAACTGTTTATTTGGTGCAAAATTTGTATTTTGGACAGCACATTATCTAATTTAACTTGCCTGGTCAGTTTACTTGAAGCCCATACTTATATGGAATCTTGAATAGGGTGTGAGATCTTGTTGGTGTGTACAGGTCAGTGTAATGTCCTGATATATCTCAGAGTAATTTGGGCACAGAATAAAAAAGCACTTGCAAAGTCCCCATGGGAGACTGGGGAAAAAGGAGTAAATACTCAACTTCCCTATGTGGGGAATTCCTGATATTCTCACAGGGAGTGAGGACAGTGAATTCAATAGGCTGAGCCCTCGATCTTGGGGCTTGCCCCTATGAAACTTATTTCTGCAAAGAAGCTAAGCCTACTGATAGTTATGCCCAAGAGTCACCCCAAGAGAACCTCTTTTGTTGCTCAGATGTGGCACTCTCTCTATTTGACAAGTGAACTCACTGCCCTCCCCGCTATGTGAGACATGAATCTTAGGGGTGTAAATCTCCCTGGCAACGTGGGACCTGAATACCCAGGATGAGCTGGGACCTGGCAGCATGGGAATGAGGAAGGCTTCTTGACCTAAAGGGGATGAATGAAATGAGACAAAATAAAGTCTCAATGGCTGAGAGATTTCAAACAGAGGCAAGAAGTTATCCTGGAGGTTATTCTTATGCATTATATAGATATCCCTTTTTAGTTTATGGTATAGCTAGAGGGAAGTACCTGAAACTGTTGAACTGTGGGCCAGTAGCCTTGATTCTTACAGAAGACTGTATTAACAATATAGCTTTTACAATGTGACTGTGTGAGCATGATTATGAAAACCTTATATCTGATGCTCCTTTTATCCAGGATATGGGCAGATGAGTAAAAAAATAAATAAATAATAAGGGGAGTAGAGGGTGAAAATTGGGTAGATTGAAATACCCTGGGTCAAGGAGAGGAGGGGGTATGGAATGTTTGAGTTTTTTTTTTCTTTTTCTGGAGTGATGCAAACATCCTAAAAATGATCATGGTGAATACACAACTATGTGACAATATTGTGAGCCACTGACTGTACAATATGTTGGACTCTATGTGTGTAGATATTTCTCAATAAAAGTATTAAAAAAAAAGTTTTACTTACGAAAAAAGAGAGTATGTGGCATGGAGATAATAAGCGCTTAATAAATGTCAGCTATTACTACTGCCGCAGTCAGGCGCTCGGGTCCAGCAGGGCAATGTATAGTAGCAGCAGGTGAGACAGACCCACGGTACCAAATATTTGGATCTTTAGGAAATTTGATCTCGCTGGCTCCACTCCGGGTAGGGTGGCAGACACTTAACCTCAGGGCTTCCACACTAGACAACTTCAACAGAATACAGAATACACAACCTTGGACGGTCAAGAAAACAAAACTTACTTCTAGCACGCTGGTCCCTTTGGAGATGACAAGGAGGGACAAAGTGGAAGGACAGCAATGAAAGCTTACGACGAAGCGAAAAGGGTCTTTTCACCCTCCAGTCCCTCTCCTACACGCAACTTGATTGGTTCTTTGCCCTTTAAACTCTCATCTACAAGCAAGTTGATGCATCTTTCACTCCTCACACCTTCACCTACTCATGACCAAATCCAAGATTCTGCATGAGAAGTGGAAACGGTACCAGCAAGGGGATGGGAATTTGCAGGCATAGCAGGTCTCAACAGGGAATATTAATCTGAGGCTAAATCTGGAAACAAACATCCAAGACATCTAAAACCTTCTTTCCAAGGTTTCTCTTAGAGCTAGGTGGACTCTTCTACCTATGAAGATGATTCTAACCTAAGTACTCTTTTCCCGGGACTGGAGAAGAACGTGGGGGCTAATGAACAGAGCTCACATTTAGTGTGGCGCTATATCTTTTTCTACAGCTGCCTCCTTTCTTTAGGCACTCTCCCATTTATTTATATATTAAATAGCATTGCTGATTTGTCAGCCTATTAATTCAAATTACCTGAGAGCAATTTGAGCCAAAAATTTCAGTTATTTAATACAATTAAAAGTACTTGTCCAGAGGTGTACAGTAAGCCATCAGCAGAGAAAGATCAGAATTCAGGTCTCTTGACTCCTAGTCCAGGGTTGACTCTAATTTTCCTTGAGGAACAATAAATACACAAAATTCTGCAGGACAAGGAGTGAGAAACTCAAACGGTGAGAGGAAGATCCATGAGGCCATGTCACTTGGGTCCCACCCCGACTCCAAGGGCCCAGGGGACCTTACCACCTGGCTCCCAGGTATCAGCATCCGTTGTCAGGGCCTGGAGGATGCCAAGGTTCTTCAGCTCCGAGATCTGGAGGGGCAGCTGACCATTAGGGTGAGGGGGGAGCCCGGGCCCGTTCCACACAGATGCTCCCACCCACTGTACATCGCCCCTCTGAAACGGGAAGCTGGAAGGATCCAGCCTGCCTGAAGGACTGATCAAAGCCAACCTTAAAGTGAGGCACGTGGGGAACTCCAACTTTGCTGGAGAAGTTGGAGGGCGTGCGGGGCAAGTGTACACTCTGCTTGAGTAGTAAACAAACAGAACTTTATACAACTCATCTGAGATCATGGTGTGCCTCTGATATTCCTACTGCATTCTACACACTGCTTCACTGTGGCAATTATCCTCCCATATCGAGGCTGTGGTTTGCGTGTCTGTGCCCTAACTTCCCTCCCCTTAGTGTGAGTTCTTGGAGGAGGGTCAGTGGCATCCTCGACCCCCACACCCAGTGCTTGTGTTGGCAGGGGGCACTGAGGTATGGTTGGTACGTACAGGAATTCCTCTGAATGTGGGAAGAATACTGTTCTCTTTGCCACATGGTGAGAAGCAGACAGCAGACACTTGTTCAACCTGTAAGACACGACCAGGGTCAATTTCGCAGACACATATTGATCCCTCAAAGATGACAGTTTAAATGTGGCAGCTTTTCCCAGTACCACAAAGTGAATGGATCAACTCCAGAGAAGTTAACTGCAAGGAACATTTCTGTTTAATCTGGTTTTAAGAAAACCTGCAAAAACGCTTAGCTAATGTTATCTCAAAAATCTTAATGCAAAGGTCTTGGCTTTCCTAAAGGTATCAGGCTCCGCATGAGTAAAATTCAGTGAGGCAGTTTTTTGTAGTCTTTCTCCTTAGTGAAACATTTCTCTCACTTGAGATAAAAACAACAACAATAACAAACAATTGTTTGCAACTCATATCACAGACAGAGGGCTTATTTCCCCAAAATGTGTGTGTGTGGGGGGAATCCTACAATTTTAGTAACAAAAGTAAAACAATCTAGTAGAAAAATGGGCAAAAGATATGGATAGATTATATGAAAGGAAGCACAAATAATTCTTAAGCACATAAAAATGTTCAACGTGACTGATAATAAGAGAAATACCAATTAAAACCACTCTGAAATAATGTTTTTCACTTAGCTTGGAATAGATCAGAAAGCTCATTGACCAGTGGTGTTTACTGTGGCATTATTCACGACTTGCAACAGATAGAGGTTACCTTAAGGTTATGTCTACAGATGGACGGAACGGCCAACTGCAGTGCACACACGCAAGGGAATACTGACAGCTGAAAGAATGAATGAAATCACGAAGCATGCTACTAGGTGAAGGAGGCTAAGGAGCAAGAGAAACACAAACGGCGAGAGGAAGGTTCATGAGGCCATGTGACTTGGGTCCCATTCCGACTCTAAGGGCCCGCAGGGACCTTACCACCTGGCTTTCAGGTGAAGACATATTGTTGAGTGAAATAAGCCAGAAACCAAAGGAAAAATATTATAAGACCTCACTAATATAAACTAACTATAATGAGCTAATGGTGAGAATTGAATTTGAGAGCACAGATTATTTATCAGGGGATGGAACATAGGCAGAGATTAGACAATCGATGCTTAGAGAATGCAGAATATTCAATAAGGCTTATTGTAAAGGTTCCTAGATGGTAAGCTATTACAGCAGTCATATCTATCCCTGAGTTTTAACTGTAATTTCAAATTTTTGAGATGCTGAGCTCTTTGTGTATAACTTGGTAGTTCCTTGGAACTTTGGGTATCTGTGTGACACCTGAGACTCAGAGCTAGAGTTCTGCAGTTCTGAAAGACAGCATTACTCCATACAACTGTTAAAGAAACTGAAAAACAGATCAGGCTTCAGTCAGAGACAAAAACGAAGCCAATGGTGGGACTAAGGTAAGTCAGAATACAGGAGTAAGGATGATATCGACTGTATTTTAAAACTTCAATGTCTATGTGAGACCAAAGGAAGAAATGTTTATTTGGTGTAAAATTTATATTCTCACTAGCACACTATCTAATTTAACCTGTATGGTCAGTTGATTTAAACCACATATTTACATGGAACCTAGAATAAGAAATGAGATCTTGCGATTCTACACAGTTACTGTAATACATTCCAGAGTTTCTTGTGCAGAAAATAAAAAAGTATTTGCCAAGTCCCCTTGAGGGACTGGGAAAAACGTGAAAACATTAAATTTTCCCACCTTAGGAATTCCTGGTATTCTCACAAGCATTAGGGCCTCCCAATTTAATAAGTCAAGCCCTCAATCTTGGGGCTTATCCTTATGAAAATTATTCCTACAAAGAAGCTAAGCCTATTTATAATCGTGCCTAAGAATCATCCCCAGAGAACCTCTTTTGTTGCTCAGATGTTGCCCCTCTCTCTCCAAGCCCAACTCTGCAAATAAACTCACTACCCTGCCCCTACATGGGACATGACTCCCAGGGGTGTTAGTCTCCCTGGCAACATGGGATATGACTCCCAGGGATGAGCCAGCCCCTGGAATAGTGGGATTCAGAATGTCTTCTTGACAAAAAGGGGGAAAAGAAATAGAATAAAATAAAGTTTCAGTGGTTAAGAGATTTCAAATAGTCAAGAGGTCATTCTGGAGGTTATTCTTATGCATTATATAGATATTCCTTTTTAGTTTCTAGTGTATTAGAATAGCTTGAAAGAAATACTTGAAGCTGTTAAACCTGTAATTCAGTAGACTTGATTCTTAGATGATGATTGAATAACTATATAACTTTTACAATATAACCATGTGGGTGTGAAAACTTCCTGACACTTCCTTTATATAGTGTATGGAAAGAGGAGTAATAACATAAAGACCAAGAAATAAATGGGGGGAATAAGGACCTTAGGATGTTTTGGGGTATTTTATTCTTGGAGTAATGAATGTACAACTATATGATGATACTGTGAGCCTCTGACTGTACACTTTGGATGGATTGTATGGTTTGTGAATATATCTCAATAAAATTGCATAAAAAAAAACTTGCTGACATACTGTATGGGCTCGAGTGAAAAGTGCTACAACACACTGGAGAATGAATTGTCACCATCTCCAGGGATTGATAGTATCCAACAAAATCATAAAGCTTTGAAATTCTTAAACAGTTTTTTTTAATTAAAAAATGTTTTAATTGTGGTAATATGTCTATAAGATAAAATTTGCTTTTTCAGCCATTTTTAAGTATACAGTTAGGCTTTGTACCTTTTGTCTCTGCAATTCCAATCTAAGAGTTTATCCAAAAGATATATTCATCCATGTGCAAAATGACAAGTTTACAATGTTATTCACTGTAGCACCATTTATAACAGCAAAAAGCTGCAAAAGTCCTAAATGGCCACTAATGGGCTGATTAAAGAAATGACAGCATTATCCACTCAACGAGATTCTATAACCATAACAAAGAATGAGAAAGTGCTCTATGGAGAATATGGAACAATTAAGCAAAAAAAGCAAAGAGTAACATTCTATCCCTTTCTACTCTACCATTTATATTGTTTTCAAAAATATATGGAGGGTGGGCCACGGTGGCTCAGTGGCAGAGTTCTCATCTGCCATGCTGGACACCCAGGTTCAATTTCCGGTGCCTGCCCATTCAAAAACAAAAAAAATGGACATATTTGTCTGCCTCTGCAGAGACTATTTCCAGAATTATACCCAAGGAAGTGGCAACTTGGTCTCTTGCAGGGAAACTGGGAAGCTAGGGAAAAAAGGTGGAAGGCAGATTTCTCACTCCAAGCACAGCCTTTTGTACCTTCTGGATTTTGAATCACATTTACGTATTATTTTCTCTAAAAATAAACAAAAGAAAGAACTAATAAAGGAATCTGTGCTTATATTAAGGCCTTGGAATCCCAGATTATCTGGTTAACTCTAGTCCCTCTTGCATACTTTTTGCAACTAAACATTCCTTAAACATGGCTTTGATTTTTTCATGTCCAGGACAGGAGAATGGTATACCAAAATGCTCCAAAGTTGAGGAAACTCCCTTATAACTGGTCCCTGATGCCTAAGTGCTATTATCTCCCACTTCAATCTCATGACAAATGCCATGGTTCCTTTCCTCACCTTTGGGAACAGGGACCTTCTCTTATATTTCCCTTACGTTTTCAACACTGTTTAGTGTGAGTCTAGGCTACAAACCATTTGATGATTCATCATGCTGAACTATTCCCCACAGAGGTCTCTGTACCTGGAATTTACTTAGTCATTCTTTTTCCTTTCTAAGTCAGTCCCTCCAGCATCCAAAGACTTCTCTCTGGAAGGACAGCTCACCTATCTCACAGTGGTTAAGAAAACCTTAATGGAGTTTCAAAGCAAAGCCTTAGGGCCAGGTCTGGCTACTGAATCTAATACGCTTCATATAAGACCATTTCTGAGGAAGGTGGGAGAAAAGTAACAAATGTAGGGTTGGCTGCTAGGTTCATACAAAGACTGGTCACAGTGAACGAAGAGGCCTGAAGACAATCAGGTCAAAGCAGGTGAATGACAGTGAAGAAGCCAGTAAGGTAAACAATCCAAGTCTAGGAAATAACAGATTTCTTCAGAAATTCCTCATTCAAATTCTCCCTTCTAAAAACAAATAAAAAACCAAAAGAAAAAAAACACCTTTAGAAAAGAATCTATTGGGAAAGGTCACCAACTCAGAGGTGAACAAAAGCTCCTTCTAATAGAACAAAGAGAATCATAAGGTTTATAACAAATATTTCTAACTCTCCACATTCTCCTGCTATGTTCTGTCTCACTACTATCAATAATATATTCTAAACCCACAATGTTTCCCAAATAGGAGTGCTTGCTTACCTGTCCATCTGTTAATTCTTTCTCATTACGGAAAGAGCAGGATTTTTCATTCATGACTCAAAAGCATTTGTTCAAGTGAGCTTTGTCCTTGGGTTCAGAAAGGGGGTTAGTAAGGCCTGAGATCAGAAGCAACGGAGAGAGCCAGAGATCCAACTGCTCTACCTTGGCCTTCCTTCTTGGCAGTCATTCAGGCTATGAGTAAGAAAACAGTCCCTTTGTGCCATCACCAGGGTGAAGAAGGTTCCTGTGCATGCTGAAAGAAGTCTCTGAGGTCTTTGAAGCTTCATCCCTGTAAAAAAAAAAAAAAAAAATTGAAAAAAAGCAACTGTTTTCATCATTTAGTTATACCTCTGTTGAGAAAAAGTGACTTTTAAAATCTTTAAGCAGGTCTGAATTTTTTTTTTTTTTTCACATGGGCAGGCACCAGGAATTGAACCTGGGTCTCCAGCATGGCAGGCAAGAACTCTGCCTGCTGAGCCACCATGGCCCACCCAAGCAACTCTGAATTTACTCTGAATAAATAAGCTGCCTTGGCCAAATGCCTACCTTTTACTATACATGCTCTAGTACAGAAAGAAGGGGGTCCTGCAGGAGTCTAGGGGCTGGATTATCAGGGTCCCAAATGCAGTACCCATCCTGTGAGTGGCAGGGTCTCCTTCTAGTGATGAAGTTACTGGGACCTGAGCAGCTTATCAAAGGGGTGAGGCTAACAGGTCGCACCTTGGTTGGTTCAGCTGAGTAGCTGAAGTGCTCAGGCGCTGCTCAAGTCTCAGGTTGGGTTGAGTCTGGGGGCTCACAACACTACACTTGGTTCTTATGCTCAAAATGCAACACAACATCCTACCCCTCCCTCATTTTTCAATGATGCTGTATATGTGACAGCTGCCTAGTCAGTTTGGCTAACTCTAAGTCTTTCACCTCACATTATCTGTCTCAGAGAAAGGACTAGACAGGACCATACAATTTGGGAGAACTGGACATCATAGGTGGCACTAAATCCTTTAGTTTCCTAAGTGAGCAGATAGCCCATACACAACTGAGTCAAAACTCAGTCTTGGAGAGATGGGAACGTGATCTGAAATATGATCTGAATTCCCTAACTAGCCGCTGGTAACATACTGGGATCTCTATCTGGGGTAAGATGCACCGATTCCTAACATCCGGTATTAGTGGGAATATCTCCTGGCTCTCCGGCTGGATGTCTGGCTCATTGAAACTGGGGCAGGAAAAGGGCAGTGCACCCTCAGTTTTGGAACTCCAAGAAATAGCTCTCTCTCACCAGAGTCTATGGGGCATAAGCATCTGCCTCTCTTTCTTTTCCTTCAGTCTTGGCTTCCATGACAGCATATTTCAAAACACGGGCACATCAGCCAACCTTGACAAGAGGGCGGGCAGACTTATCAGCAAGGCTCTTGTCTCTGTGTATGAAATGGCACAAGTAGTGTGGAAGCAGGACCAGCTTTACACACCTACTAGTGTTTCAGTTCTGAGAGGACCACCGCTGGGGGCTTCCATAGCGACGGTCACTATATGCATCAGAGTAAGCAAAGGGCCAAAACACTGAAACAAGCAAAGTAACTCCTACGGATATTAGGCAAGCTCCTTACAGGAAACGGCCTTCCTATCATTTGTATCCTCCCGAATCAATCAAATATTTATCGCGCTCCCCGCTGCAGGAAAGTCACTGCAGGAAGGGGGGCGGGGCTTTCGCAGCTGCTTGCTGGAGCTAAAACTCCCTGAAGAGTCGTTTAATCTACACACTGAGTCCAAATGCATATATAAGTATGACAGCCCTTCTAGGATCCTTTTGCATACTTGTCGCGGCCGGCTCACACCGAGAGGGTGGCCTGGGGACAAGCCAGGGGACGCGGAGGCAACCGGGTTACTGGGGGACACCGCAGCCAAACCACGTCCCTTTGGGTGACCCGGGGCACGGTGCTTGCCAGGCTGTCATGGGCTGGAGAGCTCAATTTTCCAAGATACCCAGCCAGTACGCGGCTGTCTGTGGTCCTCGGGTCACCACGTCCTCACTGCTGAGAGGGGAAACAGAAAAAACAAGTTGCCTCGGGTCATCTGCGAGTCCACTGCAAAGCCGGAAGCAGATCTCAGGTCTTTTCTGTCCCACAGTCGTCATTCTTTTTCAGTCCCGCGACTCTCAGCCTAGTCGCGCCCCATGGTGGTCACCAGCACGCCACTTGCTCCCACCTCCGAGCCGCGCGGGGCGCAGGCCGCGCGTAACCAGAGCCTTCAGTACTGGGACCCGGCCGCCCAGCTTCCGTCTCAGAAGCGCAGCCGAGCCCACAGACATGCGCACATCGCCTCCTGCGCAAGCGCAGCACCCTGCCTGCGCACGCCCACAGCGCTTCCCGCGAGTGCTCCAGACTCCGAGAATTGCATTTCCCGCGAGTAAAGGAGTTCGGGCGCCGGACGGCTCGGTCTGCGCCAGGACGTTGTCCAGATGGTAAGAAGACCTTGGCTGTAGGTCAGCGCCTCCCCCGCCTCGGGATCCGACAGGTCGGCGGGGTGGGGCGGGGCGCTTTGTGGCTTGCTCTGCAGAGGCGTGGCGGGGAGTGGCGTGGTGTGGCGTGGTGGGCCGGACCGGGGCGGGGCTGGGCCGCTACCGTAAACTTTAGCGCGCCGGCCCGGGACCCAGTTCCCACACCCGGCGCCAGCGCGATGTGGCTTTTAGTGGTGCTGCTGGCGGGGCTGCTGCTCTTCGTGCTCCACAAAGCTTACGTGGGGCTGTTCGCGGGCAGATCCCGGAACCCCTTCTCCGAGAATACCAAGCGGCCCCCGGCGCCCCTGGTGACCAACAAGGAAGCCAGGAAACGGGTCCTCAAGCAAGGTCGGCGGGAGAGGCCCTGGGGTCCGGGGCTGCGCTGGGCGGTTCTCGCGGGTTCGCGCCTTCCGTTGAGCTGGGCCTCAGTTTCCCCATATGTGAAGTGTGGAGCCCGTTGTAGCGCCTGCCACGGGCGAGCCCGGGGAATAGATGTCTCACGGGCGAGCCCGGGGAATAGATGTCTCACGGGCGAGCCCGGGGAATAGATGTCTCACGGGCGAGCCCGGGGAATAGATGTCTCACGGGCTCGGGCACTGCCCTGGGCGGGCCAAGGTCTCGCTCCGCACAGCCGCGGCCCCGTCGCTTGGCCGCCTCACAGTTCTAGGGCTAGATAAGGAGAGACCTGTACCATCCCGGGTGTAGGACCTTCCCTTTGTCTTGAGCCCTCCCTCCCTGTGGGATTGGGGGAGCTGCCCGGAAATCTGTTCCAACTTGCTTAGACGATTGCGTCTTGCTAGTCACGTGGTTGGATGGGTTCTGCGTGACCGACTCAGGGGGCCAACCCTGGTTCTAAAACTTCGGGGCAGTCTGGGTAGAGGGTGCCTCGCTCTCCTGTTAATCAGAGTCCCTCCCCTGTCATCTTTAACACGTTTTGAGGGTACTTCTAAGGTTCGAAGCAAGAGTTTTGGTTTTTTTTTTCATTTTTAAAATCTATTTATAATTTTTTATTATGATCATTCCGTTCTATATATATAATCAGTAATTAATATCATCACATAGTTGCATATTCATCATCATGATCTTTTCTTAGAACATTTGTATCAATTCAGAAAAAGAAATAAAAAGACAACAGAAAAAAATTCTTACATACCATACCCCTGACCCCTCCCTTTCATTGTTCACTGGCATTTCAATCTAAATTTATTTTAACATTTGATCCCCCTATTATTTATTTAATATTCCATTTGTTTTACTTGTCTGTTGATGAGGTACACAAAGTTTTCACAATCACACAGTCACATTGTGAAAGCTATATCATTATACAATCATCTTCAAGAAACATGGCTGCTGGAACACAGCTCTACATTTTCAGGCAGTTCCCTCCAGCCTCTCCACTACATCTTGTCTAACAAGGTGATATCTATTTAATGCATAAAAATAACCTCCAGGATAATCTCTCAACTTTGTTTGGAATCTCTCAGCCATGGCTCATGAGACAATGAGCCATTGTCTCATTTCACTCTTCCCCCTTTTGGTAAAGAAGATTTTCTCAATCCCTTGATGCTGAGTCTCAGCTCATTCTAGGATTTCTCTCCCAAGTTGCCAGGAAGGTCCATACCCCTGGGAGTCATGTCCCACATAGACAGGGGGAGGGCAGTGAGTTTGTTGTGTTGGCTGAAGAAAGAGAGAGGCTACATCTGAGCAGCAAAAGACGTTCTCGTTCTCTTTGGAATGACTTGGGCCTAATTTTAAGTAGGCTTGACCTGTCCTTTGTGGGGTCGGGTTTATTATGAACAAACCCCAAGACTGGGGGCTCAGCTTATTGCTTTGGTTGTCTGCACTGCTTGTGAGAATATCAAGAATTCAACTTGGGGAAGTTGAATTTTCCCCATTTCTTACCATTCCCCCAAGGGGACTTTGCAAATACTTTTTTATTCACTGTTCAAATTACTCTGGGATTTATCGGGGCATCACTCTACACAAACCAACAAAATCTCACATCCTACTCAAGGTTCTATGTACTTATGGTGTTCAATTAAGCTGTCTACGTAAGTTGTATTAGGAAATGCACTTGTCAAAATATAAATTTTGTACCAAATAAACATTTTTTGCTTTAGTCTCACACATAAGTTAAAATTTTAAAATTTTGCTTAAAGTTACTATCTATTTTCAACACCCTGCAGTAATGACATGCCTATGTTCTTCCTCATGCAAAAACATTTTTAAAATTTGTACATTTAGTCATTATCATTATACACTCTAAGGCATTCCTTTGTCATGAGCCCTCCCTCTCCATGGGATTGGGGGAGCTGCCCGGAAATCTGTTCCAACTTGCTTAGACGATTGTGTCCTGCTTGTCAAGTGGTTGGGTGGGTTCTGCCTGATCCAACTCAGAGGGCTGACCCTGGTTCTAAAACTTTGGGGCAGTCTGGGTAAAGGATGCCTCGCTCTCCTGTTAACCAGAGTCCCTCCCCTGTCATCTTTAACACATTTTGACGATACTGCTAAGGTTCGAAGGAAGAGTTCTGTGTTTTTTTTTTTTGTTTGTTTGTTTTTTAAATAAAAAAGGTATCCCCTGTTTGACCTTCAGGGCCTCTTACCCGTGAAGTTTAGAATCTGTGCCACACATCTTGCAACACAGTTGGAGGCATTGCTGGCCCAAAGTGGAAGAACTGATAGTCTGGACTTTTGAGGTCAGAGTTTTAGCTTGAATTCTGTCGCTAACTTACTAATTAAACTTTATCTAGTCAGCCCACCTCTCTGAGCTGGTCTCAGCATGAGATGACTCGTGTAGCTGTTTTCCAGACCAGGTGGCAAACTCCTAGTGGGTCCTAAAATAAATTTAGTGAGTTGCAGCTAGCTTTTAAAAATGCAGTAGAATTAAAAAGATCAGTGCATTATAGATAATTAGGGTAACTGCTGTATTGTGAAACTTATATTTCATACATATATATACATACTTAAATATGTTCTGGGTCATGATATAAAATATATTTTTCACTGAGTTCCTACCAAAACTTTTGAAAGCTACAAAGTTTGGCCAGTTCTCTTGCGGCTTGAAAATTGCAAATCTCAGTTCCTTGTGAGTGTGGCCTGTTAAAGAGCAATTTTGTGCAGGAAGTGCCCGCTTAGTACCGCCAGTGGGCACCAGGTACTGTCAGTTTTGTGTTCTGTTAAGCTGCTGCCCCGGCAACCCTGCTTCCAGAATTCTCAAATGGGTTTGCTTCTGTGTTTTCTCAGAGCTTCTGAGATCATTTAGATGTCACCAGCAGCTCTGTCCTGCCCAAGCAGGATCTCTAAGACCCACCACACAACTCTATGGCTTCACTGTTGTCTGCATACCCTGCATCTTCCAAAGATTAATGGCTAGTGAATGGATGGTTCCAGGAGCCGGCAGCCTGTCCCATACTGTTCTCCATGCCCTGCCCCATCTTCCTTCCTCCCCTATCTCTGTCTGCATCCTTGGTTTCTCAGTCTGTATTGTCTGTTTCTTTTTTATTTCTGTTGTAATTCACTGATTCTTACTCTATTCTTTGAAAGTAGAGAAAATTCCCAGGCACATAGTTTAGATCAAGCCAAGTTTGGCTCTGCTTAATCTGCCTGGCTGGTCCTGTGTACTTCTCAGGTAAGGTGTTGTGAGGCTTTCACTAGGAGTCCTATGCCAAACTGCTCTGGAGGCTTCTTGCATTGTACAAACTAGCAAGGTCTTCCGTATTTTCCTTATCTTTGCTCTTTCCCTGTTCCTTCCTGAGAAATCCACCCTCCCCTTAAACCTCTCTGCTGCAGCTTTCTCAGCCAGCCGAGTACCAGAGGAGCTAGATGTGGTGGTGATCGGCAGTGGTTTTGGGGGCCTGGCTGCAGCTGCGATTCTGGCCAAAGCTGGCAAACGAGTTCTGGTGCTGGAACAACATACCAAGGCAGGGGGCTGCTGTCATACTTTTGGACAGGATGGCCTTGAATTTGACACAGGTGAGCTTTGTAGAGAAGAAGCGGCACATGGCTCTTTCTTCAGGGAGCTTAGCCATGAGGGGACCATGCTTGCTATTTGTTTGGAGACCCGTCTTTTTCCTGGGCACTGCTTTCCTGGTCTGATGCCCATACTTCTGCTGGGTTCTTCCCTGGGCAGAGAGATGGTGGTTTCTCACTAGAGAGAGGGTGGGTAGCTCCCTTTGGGCATAGACTCAGTCATGCAGGCAACCTTCTCCACTTTGTTTCCTAGTCTACCTTCCCAATTCCATAACCTCCTTATCCCTACTCTCTCAACAGGAATCCATTATATTGGGCGCATGCAGGAAGGCAGCACTGGCCGTTTTATCTTGGACCAGATCACAGACGGGCAGCTGGACTGGGCTGCCCTGTCCTCTCCCTTTGACATCATGGTCCTCGAGGGGCCCAGTGGCCGAAAGGAGTTCCCCATGTATAGTGGGGAGAAGGCCTATATTCAGGGCCTCAAGGAGAAGTTTCCCCAAGAAGCAGCTGCCATTGACAAGTACATGAAGCTGGTTAAGGTAATAGGAGCATGAGCAGACTGAGGACTGTCAGGTGGTTCTTTGAAAGGTTGACCTTTATTAATGGAGTGATTGGTGGGGTGGTTGACGAGGGGGTGGTGCAGAAAGGGAGGAACAGCCATGTGTGCCCTGAGTGCAGCCCCCACCCGAAGCCACGTCTCTGCCCCATGGGGCCTTCTGTCTTTGAATCTTGGCTCTGGAGCTACACTCTCACTTCTGGCCTCTGTGAGGCACCCTGTCATTTTTCCTAGGCTGGCTTCCATGTGCTCACATCATTATGAGACTAGATTTGGGTTTTTAAAAAAGAATTTGAGCAGGATGCTAACAAGCAAAAAAAAAAAAACAGTTCATCTGAGTGTAGACTTGGGAAAACTTTATAGAGTACAGATATTGGAAGAATCCCAATTGAGCAAAGCTCAGCAGGGGTCAGTGTAGCTGGATCCTTGGACTAATGCAGGCTAACAGAACTGTGCTTCGGCTACATCCATTTCCTAATAATTCTACCTGTTCCTTGGGATGCTTTCTTTCCCAGGTGGTATCCAGTGGAGTCATTTATGCCGTCTTGCTGAAACTTATCCCGCTGCCTGTGATTCAGCTCCTCAGCAAGTTTGGGCTGCTGACCCGTCTCTCTCCATTCCTTTGGGCGTCTACCCAGAGCCTGTCTCAGGTCCTGCAGCAGTTGCCAGCTTCCCCGGAGCTCCAGGCTGTGCTCAGCTACATCTTCCCCACATACGGTGGGTACCGGCTGCAGGCTCTGGGAGGCTCCTGGAGAAGGAGGTGTTGCAGTCCCAGCTCTCAGCCTTCCTCCCTGAGCCTACTTGAGAAGCTGAAATGAAGTAGTGTAAAGGCCAGGCCCTGTGGAGCTTGTTGGTGAGAAGTCTGTCTACCTGCTGGTCTCTCTGCTAAAACACGCTTTATGCCCCGGGTCGTGCTTCTATTCAGCCAACACTCTTCTCCCTGGTCCTGGCCTTAGGGCTATTTACAGGAAGGACATTCCCACTGACCCCAAGATCTGGAAGGCCCCCCTTGTTTCGACAACACCAGTCCTGGTTTCCTTGGCCCCTGGGGTGGACACACGCTCTGTATTCCCGAACAGAAAGCTGTGCTCCTCTGTAGATGGTGCTAGGTGCCTGCCCCAGCCTTACTGCCTCTTCCTTCTATAGGAGTGACGCCCAAGCACAGCGCCTTTTCCTTGCATGCTCTGCTCGTTCACCACTACCTAAAAGGGGCCTTTTACCCCCGAGGAGGTTCCAGTGAGATTGCCTTCCACACCATCCCAGTGATAGAGCGAGCAGGTGGTGCTGTCCTCACAAGGGCCACCGTGCAGGGTGTGCTGCTGGACTCAGCTGGGAGAGCCTGCGGTGAGAACCCTGTGCACTACCTTTGGGCCCCTAGTCAGGGAGACATGGGTGCAGAGGAAGAAAAGCCCTGAGAGCAGAAGGTGAAGAAGAACTGATCCACCTTATCAAAGGGGTTGAAAAGCTAGCATCATTCCCAGATCAGGGGCTAGGGTGAAATGAAAGTAGGAAGAAGAAGGGATTGCATGGTTCCCAAAGAACAGTATTTAATCAGTAGATGAGAATATCTATCCAGGAATCCATGAACTTCTTGAGGGGAGGGCTGTGTCTTTTTAGTCTTTTAATCTGGAATTTTTAGCACAACCAGAAGCTTCATAATATTTGTTCCATGATTGATGGGATGCAGAAGTTACCGGGGCTCTACCTGGGGCAGGATGGAGGGTGGGAGAATGCCCTGTTCTCAGTCTGTATATAATAGGGCAGGGCCTGGGATCTCGTTATCCTGACTCAGGATGATGATGTAACCTCACAGAGAGCTAGAACCCCACTGAGGGTGAACTCTTTGGGGAGAGAGACTACATAAGGAAGGACTCTTAAGAAACAGAACAGGCTGTACACGAAAGGAAGAGAGCTAGGCCTGATAAAAATAGGGCTGGCAAAAGGGTGACCTCGCCAGAGGAGGGTGGGCCAGTGCACACACGGGCAAGGGAGGAGAGCCCGCCAGCTGTCCCTGAGGATGCACTTCTAGAAGAGACCCGGAGGTTACCAAGTGGTAGAAGAGAAACGTGGCTGTCAGTTGTGCGAGAATTTTTCTCATTCCTGTGAGCTTGTTCTCCTTCCTGCTGAAAAGGCTCGGTGAAGCAAGGTGGGTTTGTCAGTTCAATTAAATTATTTATTTGTGTTTTTCATGGGCATAGGCAATAAAAGCTGGAGATAAAATATAAATACATCTCAGTTGCTGACTCAAGAAATTTTCAGTCTGCTGGGGAAGATCATCACATATAATTTAAGTGCCATAGTAGAGTCATGTATGAGCAGAGGCCACAGAGAGGACAGTGGGACAGGGAAGGTGTCAGAGGCACAGATGTTTGAGTCAGGTCAGAAAGGGTGAGTAGTTTGCCAGTGAATGAGGTTAGAGAATGTTATTTCAGGCATGAGAAACAGCTACTGAAAGGCATGGGAGAATAGGATAGGGCTGAGTATTTCCAGGCATCTGGATGTATAGCTGTTATTTTTGTGGGCAGAAAACGGTTGACTCTAAGCTGTTTCATAAAGTTCTTCCTGAGAGTTTGGTGAGAGTGGCCAGAGATGAGGCTGGATATATAGAAGGGGCAGATCAGGGAAGCCTGAAAAAGACTGTAGTTTCTTTGGAGGTTACAGTATCATTGACATGTCATTTAAAGAGAGTAGTAATGTGAATGGTTTGCGTTTTGGAAATAGAACTCTGGCAGCAGTACAGGAGTGCCTAGGATTCCACTGGGAGTCCTCCAGCCCCTGAGCTTTGATGGGGTTAGCGTGAAGGAAGTAGGGTTTGTCTACTCCATGCAGGGCAGGGTGAGCACAGAAGAGGTTGTGCTATAGACTCAGGGTGCTGGAAGATAGTTCACTCCCTTGGCAGTTTCGCCTGGGGCCTATCCTGCGTGGTCCAAGGTGGGCTGGACTCCCAGGTGTGACAAAATGAAGCCTAGGCTGGGGGAGCTCTGGGGGGCATATGGGTCTTTCTCTCCCTGGAGTTCCCAGAACTTCAGCCAAGTTCTTGTGCCCACAGGTGTCAGCGTGAAGAAGGGACAAGAGCTGGTGAACATCTATTGCCCCATTGTGGTCTCCAATGCTGGGATATTCAATACCTATCAGTGCTTACTTCCAGAGAGCGCCCGCACTCTCCCAGGTAAGACGGGTCTGCATTGCACCTCTTCCTATTTCCTGACAGCTCCCTTCTAGAGCTAGTTTGCTTGTCTCAGAGGATGCTAACCATCTTCTTTATTGCCCCAGCCCCCTGCCCTCTGACCATCCTGAAGCAGGAACAGTGAGCACATTGGTTTCTAACCACATCTGTTTGCAGCAAGGCTTCTGTATTTAGGGCTTCGGATGCAACTTCTTTTCTGTCCTGTTGTCCCCAAAGGTCGTTCAGCCTTTCTCTCTCATTTCCTTCCTGGCAGCTTGATTCTTTTTCCTATTGTAACTTCAGCCCATTTTGCCCTCTCCAAAGTCTCCATACCAGGTTGTTCATTTCCAATTTCCAGGATCATAGGTCATCTTGCTGATAGTTGTTTTTCATTGAGTTTGGACTGTGAATCCCACTCTCTTCCTTAGTTTGTCATATATGTATTATGTGATGCAGCAAATATCTCTTGAGAATCTACCATGTGCCAAGCACCTTTCTGGATCTTTGTTGAAAACCAAAACAGACCAGTATCCCTTTCCTGTGGTGCTTACATTCTAGAAAAACAGAGCCACATAATAAACATAAGCTATAATTAATCAATACTATTTTACAATGGAGTTAGTGCTACTGGGGGATGGCAGGTGTGGTTGGGGCTGGGTATGGAAGTGGACACAGGGTCTTTAAGATCTCTTTCAGTCCTAAAATGCCAACATGCAGTTACACCTTGCAGATACACAAAAGGAGACAGCTAAAAGTATGGGACTTGATGAGATCCCTGAGTTAATTGAAGGGGTCAGAGAGGAAGGTCCATATTATGCCTGACGCTTAAAAACAAACCGTTCTGTTTGTAGCATTTAAAAACTGTCAGATTGTTATCAAAATCCTTAAGATAGGGATCAGTACTCTTCAATAACAGATTATTTTCAATTCTTTCTTTAAATTTGTTGCATCTAAGTTGCCATTAAAGAAGTTCTATAGAATGCAAACTTTAAGTTTGTTACTTTCATTTTGAAAGTCCTTTTAGTTTATAAAAAATTCATTTTATATATATATGTATTTATATATATATATAAATAAATGTATTTATTCATTTTAAGGATGTAGAGCCTTAACATGGAATAACCTTTTATGTCTTCCCCAAATTCTTAGTAATTCCTAGAAACAGAATCTTAATTGAACTAGTCAAATTATTTCATTTCAAGAATGATTATTGGCATCTTACAGTTAGCTTAGTTTTCAGGGTACTTTGAAAGCGCATTTGTGCCTATTTCTGTTGACTTTTTTTTTTTTAATTTATTTTTTTGCTCTATTAGAGAAGTCATGGGTTTACCGCGACAATCATGGATTGTAAAATACAGGATACCCTTATACCACCCTGTTATTAGCACCTTGTATTGGTGCGGAACACTTGTTACGGTTGATGAAAGCAGATTTTTATAATTGTACCATTAACTACAGTTATGGTTTGACTTAGGATTCATTGTGCAGTGTAGGTCCATAGATTGAAAAAGATTTTTAAATTCTGTTATCATTTATACAATCTAACATCTCCCCTTTTAATCACATATACATTTCAGTCCTGTTAAGTACATTCGCAAGTTTGTGCTACCACCACCACCGTCCATTACCAATACGTCACCATCCTTCCAAATAGAAAGTCTGTACATTTTAAGCCTTAATTTCCCGTTCTCTATCCCTTGGTAACCTATATGCTACCTCCTAATTCTGAGAGTTCTGTGATCAAGTTTTAGAACTTCCATCACCCCCAATGATTTCCTGCACGCCTGTGTGCTGTCAGTCACAGCTCGTGCCCCCAGCACCAGGCAACCTCTGATCTGCTTCCAGCCTCTATGGGGCTGCCTTGTCTGGAACTTTGCTGTCATTGAAATACATAGTCTTGTGTGTCTGGCTTCTTTCACTTAGAAGAATGTTTTTGAAGTTCATTCTTGTGTCCTGTGACTTCTGTTGTGTAAGTTACTGGATGCTCGTGGTCTGCAGCCACCACATGGGCTGAGTGGAGAGTAAGGAACAGCTCAGGGTGTCATTGGCATAGAAACCAGGGACTTTGGTGGTTCCAGGAGCAGGGTCCTGGAGGGTGGTGGGCCCGCGGGCTGCTCACAGAGCTGGGGAAGGTGGGTTCAGTAGTAAGCAAATCCTGGGTTTCCTCATGGCAGCAGCTGTGACTGTCTCTGAGGTAGAGGCTGTAGCCACCTCAGAGCAGCCTTCTCAGGCCTGTCTTCTCAGGGGGCCTCAGCCAGCATCACTGCCAGCTAAGGCCTCTGCCATCTCAGGCAGGGTGTGCCAAGTAGGCCACGGCAGAGCCTGCCCAGTGCAGGGCGGCAGGGCGGGGCCCAGGCAGGCTGTTGGACTTTGCCTTTGGGGAGTGCCACCTCCTGTTCCATCACTGTCTCTCCTCTGACCCTCGGGCCCAGGGTCTCAGAGCCCTGACGTGCCAGCCTGTGCCAGCCTTTGTTCCAGGCAGCCGAGCTCCAGAGTGGCCTGTTGAGCTGGCCGTCTCCTCCCTGGCCAGTGATAGTTTTTCCTAGTCTGAGAGCAATCTCCCGGTGCCCTCCATCTGGGGCTGAAGGATGGATGCCCCCTGTGTGGACCAGTGGATGCTGCCCCAGATGCATCCCAGTGGGAGACATTTCAGAGAGGTGACAGAGAGGACACCTTACTCAGAGATCCCAGATGCTGGAACTCCTGGCCCCCGTCCTCTGGGGAGGGGTTCTCATAGTTCTGTCTGCCTTGCAGGATGGGAACAGGATACCCAGTGGGACAGTCAGGGGTAGTTGGGCTTGGAGTTGGACTGGTCAAGCTGAGACAGCCATTTTTTTAGATTTTTAAAAATTAGAGCACTTGTAAGTTTACAGAAAAATCATACAGAGAAGTACAGATCCTTTGTAACCCCTCCCCACAGTGTTCCCTATTATGAATCCTTTGCATTAGTGTGGGATCTTTGTTACAATGGGTGAATCCATATTATTACAGTATCTTAAGAACTAAAGTCTGTAGTATGCACTAGGGTTCCCTCTTTGTGTTGTATGGTTGTGGGGTGGCTTTTTATCTCGCTGTGAGAGCCTTTCTTAATTCCCATGGCTGCACCTTGAGGAGTTTCCTGGGGGTGGTTTAGAGGGAAAATATGTGGTTCCTGTGCTCCTTAGTTTTAGCTGAAGGGAAGAGGGAGGGGCTAGTCTACAGGTTGGAAGAAGACCTGGGTATCTGACCACTGGGTACCTGGATCTCTCTGTGCCCATCCTGTACCCCATCTTTAGAAAGGGTGCCAGCAGCAGGCATGCCCTGGATGCGGGGACCCATGTGATGAGGTGAGGCTCCATCACCAGGTGGCTGGAGGTTCTGTGGCCATTTCCTTCTCCCTTGGTGAAGGGCAGGCGGAGCATCTGGGTCCAATACCTAGGTCCAGGGGATGTTAGATGGCTTCCCAGAGCCTTCCTCCATACTGCTGTCCTTCCTTCTTTTCTCCTGCTGGCTCCTGAAATGCTGTTTTGCAAGTGCCAGGAATTCCATTTGTATTGGTTCTTATGCATTGCTGACCATGTTGAGGCCTTATGCATATAGCACATTATGCATAGAGCTGAAACCAGGGCTGACAACAAACTCTGTTCATTTGTGTGGTCTTTATAATGTAATCATCACCCATAATATGAAGGGGAGGCCTGTCCAGGCAGGTCATCTGAGACTTACCACTGTAAACCCCCTTGGGGAAGATGGAGTTTGGAGCTGGGCCCCACCTGCTCATAAAGCTGCTTAGAGCAGAAGTGTGTGGGCATGGGAGAACAGGAGCCTGGGATCATGTCCTTCAGAGGGAGGGGAGAGAGGAGTAGGCGTCTGCAAAACCTGCTTTGAAAGAGCAGCTATAAAATGGGCTAGCAGTCCTAAAGAACACCTAGGGCAATTTATAAGATTCTACAAAGGTTCCAGGCACTAGGGTAATTTTGCAGAAACCTACAACCTCCAGATGGGTCCCTGGACCAAATAAGTCCTGAAACCTAGAGGGTCCAGCCTCTCCAGAACATCAGCTAGTTCCATCTCCCTACCGCGTATTAGTGACAGACCCTTCCAACATGAAAAAGTTAGAATGGCCATAACCCAAAGACCCCTAAAGAGTGGTATAGAAAGATCAAAGGTGATGGTGAAGTTATACAGAGAAGGTAAATGAATATGATTGTTGAATAATAAAATTGTTATTTCTCTTAGTCTTCAGTATCTGAGAGCAGCTAGAAGTAAAAACCTAAAATCGTGGAATTGTAACTCATACCAAACTCTGAAATCTATTCTACAACTAATTAAAAAAAAAATTCTTTTTATTAATTTAAAAATTAAAAAAAAAATGTGACAACAAAGAAACACAAACATCTTAACATATGATCATTCTGTTCTATATATATAATCAGAAATTCACAATATCACATAGTTCATATTCATCAGCACGATCATTTCTTAGAACTTTTGCATCAATTCAGAAAAAGAAATAAAAAGATAACAGAAAAAAATTCATACATACCATACCCTTAACCCTCCCTTTCTTTTTTTAATTTATTTATTTTTTATTTATGATACATAACCACATACAAACACATTCTTATCATATCATTCCATTCTTGTTATATAATCAGTAACTCACGCTATCATCATAGTTGTATATTCATCATCATGATCATTTCCTAAACATCTGCATCAATTCAGAAAAAGCAATAAAAAGACAGAATAAAATTCATGCATACCATACCCCTTACCCCGCCTCTTCACTGATCACCAGCATTTCAATCTACTAAATTTATTTTAACATTTGTTCCCTCTCTTTTTTATTTATTTTTAATCTGTATATTTTACTTGTCTGTTGATAAGGTAGACAAAAGGACACAGGCTCTCACAACCACATAGTCACACTGCGACAGCCATATCATCATACAATTATCTTCAAGAAACATGGCCAGCAGCCAAGGATAAGGCTGCTGGAAAGGTGCATGCAGGTCCACATGCTGTCTGGAGCAGGGGGTGACCACCTCTGGTCACAGTTCATGCAGCCCCCACTGACTCTCTTTGGCAGATGTGAAGAAGCAGCTGGGGCTGGTGCGGCACGGATTGAGCATGTTCTCTGTTTTCATCTGCCTGAGAGGCACCAAGAAGGACTTGGGTCTCGAGTCTACCAACTACTACATTTACTTTGACACAGACATGGACAAGGCGTAAGGCGTGTGTGGGGGCAAGGCTTCAGTGTGGGCCCACAGCCCACGGGGCCCTGCACTCAGAAGAATCCCATGGGGCTGTCTGTAGGGCTGAAGGTCCTTGGGGTGGTGCTGGGGGCTGCAGGAACCAGGGCCTGAGGCTTGGCAGCCCTTTCCTCTCACCCGCAGGATGGAGCGCTACCTCTCTATGCCCAGGGAAAAGGCTGCGGCACACATCCCCCTATTCTTCATCACTTCCCCTTCGTCCAAGGACCCGACTTGGGAGGACCGATTTCCAGGTGGGGCCAGAGGTCCTGGCGGAGGAGGGAGTTGGGGCACAGGGGATCGGGCCAGAAAGGGCCCCAGTGTTAACCCCAGCTCTGCCTCCCCAGACCGGTCCACAGTGGAGGTACTGCTGCCCACCGCCTTCGAGTGGTTTGAGGAGTGGCAAGAGGAGCCGCAGGGGAAGAGGAGCAGCGACTACGAGGCCCTCAAGCACTCCTTTGTTGAAGCCGCCCTGTCGCATATCCTGAAGCTCTATCCACAGCTGGAGGGGAAGGTGGGTGAGCAGAGTGGGCAGGAACAGGGACAGGCCTCTTGGTGCCAGTGCTGCCCCTCCAGGGATAACTGAGCCCCAGGGAAGGACAAGAACCATATGCCGGCACTTAACATCTGGCCAGAGCAGAAAACGGGGAGAGATGAGGATCTCAGAAGTTCCCATTCTTGCCCTGTGACTGCCTGTTTCCTTCTCAGGTGGACAGTGCGACTGGAGGTTCCCCGCTGACCAATCAGTTTTACCTGGCCTCTGCCCGAGGTGCCTGCTACGGGGTTGACCATGACCTAGGCCGCCTGCACCCTCGTGTCATGGCCTCCATAAGGGCCCAAAGCCCCATCCCCAACCTCTACCTGACAGGTACATTGCATGCCCCATTCTACCAGGACCCAAGACGCTGGGTCTCTTGGGCACCCCAAGTCCTGCGTCCCTGCTCCCCTCCAGCCTCCTACACCCTGAGCCTGATGCCCTGGCACACTGTAGGCCCTGGTCCCCACTGAGGCCTCATTCCTGGGTGGCCCTCCCCTCTCCCTGCCTGGGTGGGTGCTCACAGACCTCTGCTCTCGCCTTCCAGGCCAGGACATCTTCATCTGTGGGCTGATGGGGACCCTGCAAGGGGCCCTGCTGTGCAGCAGTGCCATCCTGAAGCGGAACTTGTTCTTGGACCTCAAGAAGCTTAACTCAAGGATCCGGGCACAGAAGAAGAAGAATTAGTTCTGTTGGGGAGAAGTCAGGAATTTGGCCAGTGATTTGGGCACATTCCCTGATACTGCTCATGCTTTCTGCTTCTGTTTCTTTTTCATATAATGTACTGTTTTTGATTTCCAAACAGTACCTGACATGCAGGCATAGTGTAGATCACACTTCTTAAAGGGGAGGGATGTTCTTTGTTAACTTTCATAATATGGTCTTCTCAGTAAAAGACCCCATCGAGGTTACTAATAGGATAGGCGTGAAGTTTCATGACACGGAGTGCTCTGCATCCCACACTCACACCTCCAAACTGGAACAGTCCAAGTGGATCTCCTCTTGGTCAGCTGAGGCAAGTTGGTCATGGCCTGTGGCCTCTCTCCACATATTTACCCTCAGTGTTGGGCTGCAGGACATCTATCCTGTCCTGAGGGCAAAGAAGGATTAAAGAGATTTTAAGACCTAGCATGGTTTGGGTGGTAGCACCACAGGTGTAGGGGTGGGGAAGTGCCTGTGACAAATTCACTGTGGCTCTAGGGCTGAAATGAGCACAAGTCATCCTAGTTGGCATGGTGCAGTGGTGGCAGGAAATATCCAGTTCCTACACAGCCAAGCCCAAGCCTTCCTTATGATCGAGGGGGTGTCATGTTTTCAATTGCCAGCATTAGGGTACCCCGGAATCTCAGAACCCAAGCTGCTAGGCTTATCCTTCAAAATATTAGGCGTCAGGACACAGGACTGATGAGATGACTGCAGTAGGGGAGAAGCAGTGTGACAGGGCACTGCAGCACAAAGGGGTAACTGGATGGACTAGGACATTTGGCCCAGCTATGGCAGACCTAGAAGAATAAGGAGTGGGCATGGGAAACGAGCCTGTATCAGAACGAGAAAACGCCCAAAGCGTCGGGTCAGCATCTTCTGTTACCAGTTCACATATAGAGACTGGACAAGAGAATGAAGGCTAAAGGATATTCAAGAAAAAAAACAAATTTTCACTTACTTTAAATTGAACCACCAAGAGCCTTATTTTCGTGCATTCTAACCTAACAAATTTAATGATTTTATAGCCTTAATTGAAAACTGGTTTCTAAACTGGTGACACAAAACTACATTGAAATAGCAGCCATGGAAGCTCAATACAACATGTACTGAAAAATACTAGACTAAACAAGCTTTGAAAAAATAAAATTAAGTGCTTTTGGTGTAGTCATCTTACACCAAAGCTGAAAATATAAAACAGTAGATAACAGTGGGACTCTTACCAGTTGGGCAAACAAAAGGGAAACAATTTCAAGAATCAACCATTTAACAAGGTAGAGTTGTGAATTTCTAACAAAGCATGAGAGGCTGGGTTTGTTGGCAGCTTGGAATACTGCGCTGCTCAGTCTCAAGAGCCTTTACAGAGGAGTCCCTACATGGGCGGGTTACAAAGGCCACATCTGATTCGTGGAGCTAGCTGAGACTCGGTCTTGGCTCTGTATGTAGTTAAATTGAACCTGAAAGTCTCTCCCTGTGAAAGTTATGTGAGCACGGCAGTGCCAAACAACCTTTCCAGCAAGGTTTTTCAGAAAACAGCCTGGGAGAATCACAGGATCTGGTGTCCTGCACATTCCTTTGTGTTTGAGTGCTTGGGAACTTGTGCAAAACTCGAGCTTTCATCACATGCAGGATTTATCGATCAGTTTGCCCTGTGAGTACGCGGGGCAGGCTTCCTTTTTTTTTCTTTAATGGCATAAACTAGTAAAGAGAAGGAGAATCAACATCTGGAGAGTTTGAGAGATTTAGAGTTCTATCACCAAATGTTTCACGAAAAGCCATGATGGGAAAAAAAATGTCAGAAGTATATAGCTAGCTGTCAGGTCTTTCTGAGTTGATTTAGTCTTTCCAGACAGACTGGCCTTTGACTGTCTTAGAATCCAGAAGTGGACCCTTAAAGTATTATTCTAGTTTCAAAAAGACAATGACCCAGAAAACAAGTTTTCCTTTGGTATGAGATATTTCCCTTAGTGCAATTCCTGAAGTGAAACAAATTTTATGTATAGGAAACTACTACTCAGCCTCAAAAGAGTTGAGCTGTGTCCCAACTCTTGACTCCTAAAACCAACTTTTCTTCCCACTCTATAAGGGCAAAACCCAGCACAAACAAGGCTGTAATAATCAGGTAGAAAGAGTTGCCTGAGACCTGAAGTCCCATCCAGATATCATGAAGACCCATGTCACATTTGCAAATGGATCCCCTACTAGGTCAAGATGTTAGGCAAATAGGAAGACTGTTGGGGGCTTTCCCTTGTGGAGCTTAGTTTTCGTGGGGAAACCAGGCAGAAACATCAGCTATTGACTGCTCTATTTTGTTCAAATCCCCAAGCAAGTCGCATTATTAAGAGCTATTAGAGTCGAATGGAGAGAGTTGATTTGTGGTAGGCCAGTTAGGTAGATGGGGAAATGAGGTGGGCTCTAAAGAAACCAATTTTGAGAAGGTGTGAGAGAACTAACTAACGAAGGACAAAGAGACACAACTGGACACCACCCAAGAGATGGCTTTGGCCAGGCTCAGATGCAGAAAAAGACAGGAAGGTGCCAGTCTGCACAGTCCTAACCACCAGAGAGACCTTGGCTTGATTCTGTAAGCCCTGGCAAAGGCTTCAGATCAGGCAACTGTTTTGGAAACTTCAATCTGGTCTCTGTGTACACAAGAGAGGACAGGCAAAAGAGCCAATGAAGTTAGCTCCTGAAAGAAAAAAGTCAGGGGAGAAGTGAAATGGGTGGGGGAGGCAATGAAAGTGGAAAGAGAGTTTGTATCTGAAGATTAGTGAAGAACCTGGGTAGGAGTTTGATAAGGTAAAAATGATGTGAGTTTGCAATTTTGAGCCCAGATGATTGAAGACATTGGGTAGTTCAGATGGCTTAGTGGGTGAAGAGAAATCCAGCTGCAGTGACGACAGGACAATCAGACATATTCAGCATCCGTGACAGGGGTCTTTGGGAACTAGGCTGAGAATAGAGACAGGAAGAATTCAAATCAAATGGATGGAGAAACCTGCCTCTCGGGGTCTTTTCCCCACCAGGATAGGACAAGGCAAAGGAGTTCTTAGAAACTAGGCCAGTGTGTCAGAGAAACCAAAAAGAAGGGAATTTCAATGTGGATGGCCGATAATGTCCATTTTATCAAGGACAAGAGAAACTTTGAAACAGGTCACTGGATTTGGTGACCTTTGCAAAAACAGGAAAAACAGGGATCAAACTGAATTTTCACAAATGATAAGAATGAATGATAAGGTAGTGAAAGTGATGCTTACTGGAGAAGGTG
The DNA here is from genome assembly GCF_023851605.1 of Tamandua tetradactyla. Taxonomy (NCBI): domain Eukaryota; kingdom Metazoa; phylum Chordata; class Mammalia; order Pilosa; family Myrmecophagidae; genus Tamandua; species Tamandua tetradactyla. The sequence goes on along the minus strand of NC_135343.1, from coordinate 59,665,425 downwards.
AATGACAGGATAAATAAGGTGGGTGGCCACAGGGGGAAATAGCATGCATTAAGGCAGAAGGAAATGGGCGAATGTGGGTAGGTACAGTTAGGGAAGGAGGCAAGGCAGGGAAGAGAGCAGGAAAGGGACTTAAATAACCAAGGACTGAGGGAATGCTGGAAGGTCCTGGTAGAAGATTCCTCAGGTTGGAAGAAAGTATTGAAAGACTGGAAGGGAGAGCAGCATTCATTCATTCCTCATCTTCATCAAGTATGTCACTGAAGTGCATTTACTAGGAATGAAATTGCAACTTAGGCCATGTGCTGTTTTAAGCAAGGTGGAAGATCTTATGACAAACAGGATGGTCCTTTCTTCAGACTTCTCCATTAACACAGAGGGCATCATGTCTCCCTCAGCTCATACATTCTCCTATTCCCCTGAGATCAACTGTCCTATCAGTGTCTCCTTTGCAGAAACAACTCTCTTTAGGCTCTCTATAACAGGTGGCAGACCAGTAGGGATTTCAACAAAACGTCAAACGACAGTGTGGTCCAGACCCTACCTTCGTTCCCCAGGGGACACTTAATGAATTTCTTCAATTTTAATAATACGTGACATGGGATGGATAGAAAATTTTTATTAATTACCTCTGGTATTTGATATGAGGTGAGAGGACCGCTGAACAGATTAAGGCAACACGGGCAGGGAGTGTAGTTAATTTCTAAATACAGGTCAGTTTTGTCTATTTTAGGTGACACTGGGAAAATGGAGTTTGTGGGAGACCTACTTCATATAAGGGCTTTGTAAAAACTGGGGAACAAAGTCAAAACCCTCTTACATGTTTTCTTGTATGGAGCATGAACCTGCCCTACTTCAAAGTTCCTTTTGAGTGTGACTGTGAAAATGGAAGAACACAATGATATCTCCATAATCATATGCACATTAAAAGAAAAATCTACAGCAGCAACAAGACTCTACAGCTTTACTCCAGAAACACTAAGTTCAGTTTTACACTCAGTACAGTAATCACAAATGGATTCATCGTAAGTATATGAAAATAACAAAAATGTGAAGAATTTCTTCTAAACAGGTCGGACTTGCAGGCAGTAAAGCACTTTTCAACCTACTGTTGTTTGCTGCTGAAGCCTTCAAAGAGAACCTGTGTGTTCAAAGTAGCCCTTTGCCTATTAGCATTTACCATGTTCTGTACTTTTGAAGGGCACATCTCCCTAAGGAATAGTCTTTCGTAGGAAAAGCACCTCAACCAGCAGTTTGCTTCTAGGTCTGCAAAATAGTCGAGAGTGCAACACCATTGTCAAGGGGCAACTTTACTAGAACCAAGGCCCGATGGAGGCTGGTCAACAGCAGTAGCCTGCCTTGGGCTGGGATCTCCCTTTGGTCCCAGCGGAGTTCCTACTTGCTCCCTCCACTCACACTCAAGAGGGGAGAGGACAGAAGACATCAGCACACATAAAGGGAACACGGGAATTCAAGGTCACCAAAGTGCAGGTGCAAACAAACCAAGGCAACCCCCGCCTCCCTCAGCACAGACTTGCCATCAAATCCCAGAGGGGGTGTCTCTTAAGTCAAGCACTTTTTCTTCATTTCTCATGATTTTAAGAACAAATCAGCAGGGAGGACAATGTTCTCAAAGAAAAACCATCAGATCTGAAATGAGAGCAACACAATCCATTGAGAACATTCATCTTTTTCCAGAGGACTATACTTTATGATTTTGAAAATAAAATTTTCTCTTATAGGACCTGTGATTCAGGGGAAGAATTCAGAATTAAGACAAACTGATCCATTACTATACAAACAGCAATTAATAAAAATAAAAGCAAACAAGATGATTTCTAAGTCAGTTTGAAATGAAACATACGCTGGGAAGATACACACTTTGGAGGAGGGAACATGGGATGTTTGGCTTTCTGCTTCATAGCATTCTGTGTTTGGAATGATTTATGTGCGTAATTATTTTTTTAATTAGGAAATTTTCAGTCAATTACGTGGGAAGGTACTAGGCTAGGGCTAAATAGTTAAGCTGACTCATTGCATTAATAAGTAAAAGATGTTCTGAGCTGAGTGGCTTTTTCTGTGACTGGATTAAGTTGTAGGAGAGAATTCTGTTCCCTGCAGGAAATCTGGGAACAATATAGGGCCACCCGTTGTTCTTTGCCACTGCCCTCACTATTGCTAGAGGCAAAAGGAAGGAAGACTGTGTGCTGGCAGCAGCTGCTCACGTGTGCACTGCCCCAACTCACACAGATGGCTTTTGGTAGAACCCTGCTCGGCTCCTGCTGCTGTGGGGTGGAAAGGAGGGCTTTTCTTCCCAACAAGGGTGAAGTTTGGTGGCACTCAAGAAATCTGGTCCACATGTCTGAGTGTATTTGCTTAACACAGGGCTTATCTGGAGATCCCCGTGTGCCTCTGGGCTTGTGTGTTTACACTGAGTGTTGCCTCTCCAAGTGTGGTTCTGGTAGCACTTGGCACCACCTGGGAAATTCTTAGAACTGTGGAAGCATAGGCTGTGCCCCAGAACTCATGAATCAGAATTTGCTTTCTATCAAGATTCCAAGGCGATTTGGGTGCCTATTAAAATTTACGTAGTGCTGCTGTAACCCAAGCTTTGCTGACCAGAGTCTTGTTGTGGGAAAGAACTCAGAATGAGAGAGAGCCAGTTGCAGTAAGTAGTGAAGTTTGTTGAAAGGTTAGTACATACTAAAGGGTTTGTGTGAACATGCTCAAGAGTGAGACACACCCCGAGTAGCATGGATTTAATTTCTTTAATAGAGAGGTTTTGCAGCAGTGATTTTCCATCTCTGCCGTTGAACACCAGGTGTCTTCTTGGTTTCAGGAGGAGATAGTTAATGGTGCTAATAATTGGTTTTGGGGCAGATGTTTAACAATTTTTATGACCCCAGGTTTTCTGTCATTAACTAAGAGTCTGCTTCAGGCCCATGATTTTATAAGCTTTTGACTTTGGGGGTTTTCAAGGATTTAGGGGAATTTTTTTTCCATGAAGTTTGCTGGAGACCCGGGTTCATTTCCTGGTGCCTACCCATGTAAAAATAAATAAATAAATAAATAATAGGGGGGAATGAGAGGTAAAATAAATTGGGTAGATGGAAGTACTAGTAGTCAACGAGAGGGAGGAGTAAGGGGTATAGTATGTACGAGTTTTTTCTTTTTCTTTTTCTGGAGTGATGCAAATGTTCTAAAAAATGGTCATGGTGATAATAAAGTGTCAGTGGCTGAGAGATTCCAAATAGAGTTGAGAGATTATCCTGGAGGTTATTCTTACACATTATATAGATAAGCCCTTTTTAGTTTAAGGTGTATTAGAGAAGCTAGAGGGAAGAGCCTGAAACCGTAGAGCTGTGTTCCAGTAGCCATATTTCTTTAAAATGATTATATAATGATAGAACTTTTCACAAAGTGACTGTATGTGAAAAACCTTGTGTCTGATGCTCCTTTTATCTATGGTATAGATAGATGAGTAAAAAATATGGATTAAAAATAAATAAACAATAGGGGGAACAAAGGTTAAAATATATTGGGTACATTAAATACTAGTGATCAGTGAGAGGGAGGGGTAAGGGATATGGCATGTATAAGTTTTTTCTTTTTTCTTTTTATTTCTTTTTTCTGGAGTGATGTAAATGTTCTGAGAAATGATCATGGTGATGAATGTACAACTATGTGATGATATTGTGAGCCATTAATTCCACACCAAGTATGGAATGTTCATACGTTAAGAATGTTCGTGTTGTATGTTGGTTTTATTAATTAAAAAAATTTAAATCATCATGGTAATGATCACAACTGTGTGATGATATTGTGAGCCACTGATTGTACACATGTATTGAATGTATGTGTATGAAGATGTGTCATAAAAATATATATGTGAAGCTGCATGTGAGGTATAGGTTTTTTGTTTTTTTTTTCTTTCTATTAATGTTTTAATTCTTATTCTGTTGTCTTTTTATTTCTTTTTCTAAATCGATGCAAATGTACTAAGAAATGATGAATATGCAACTATGTGATGTTATTAAGAATTAGTGATTGTACATGTAGAATGGAATGATTTCTAATTGTTTTGTTAATTCTTTTTTTAATTAATAAAAAAATATATATATATGTATTTTTAAAAGACCCTAGGTATTACCTTAGGAGGGCGTAAATCTGGTTCTGGGGCAGGAAGAAGTTGGGCCCATAGGTCCTATATAAGTTTTTGTGTAACTCCTAGGGAAGTGATGTATCTGACTATATTATGGACTTTTGGATTTAACACTAAATTCTGTGTTAAAAATGGTCTCCATACATCATTTCAAAGGGGCCCAGCTGGAGGGGTTCCTTCAGTGCTCAGCACATTCTAAGAGTGCCAAGGGAAGATCTGGTACTCATGGTGTATGGGTCTCTTGACATAATTTTGCTAATGTTTGTTTTAAAGTTTTGTTGGTTCTCTTTACCTTCTCAGAGGATTGTGGTTTCCAGGCACAATGGAGGTGATAGTTTATGCCAAAAGCCATCACTACCCATTGGGTTATGTGGGTAATGAAGACCAGTCCATTGTCACTTTGGATGGAAACAGTTAACTCAAATCTAGAAATAATTTTTTAAAGGAGCAGCTTAAAGACTGTGTTAGCTGTTTCTTTTTGAGTAAGAAAGATTTCTGCATTAGGTTGTTAATGCTACCAGAAAGCAATATGCCAGAAATGGAATGGCTTAAAAGGAGAATTTATTAAGTTGCAAGTTTACAGTTCTAAGGCTGTGAAAGTGTCCTAATTAAGGCACCAACAAGAGGCTACCTTCACTCAAGAAAGGCTGATGCCATCTGGAAGACCTCTGTCAGCTGGGAAGTCATGTAGCTGGTGCCTTCTGGTCCTTGTTACGAGTTCCATTGCTTCCAGCTTCTGATGCCAGAAGTTTCCTTTCTAAACATCTGTGAGCATTCACTTAGCTCCTCAGGACACAACTTTGGATTCTGACTTGCTTAGCCTCTCATGGGGAGGCATATGTCAATGTTTGCTGGGCTCTACCTGTATCTAGGTATCTGCTCTCTGTTGGCATTCACGCATTTCCAAACATCCTTGTCTCTGTCAGCTCTGAAGCAGCTGTTCTCCAAGTGTCTGTATCTGAAGTTCTTCAAAATGTGTCCCCTTTTAAAGGACTCCAGTAAAATTATCAATACCTACTTTGAATGGGTGGAGTCGCATCTCCATCTAACCAAAAGGCCACACCCACATTTGGACATGCTGCATCTCTATGGAGATGATCAAATAAAAAGTTTCTGCCCTACAGAGACAATATTTGGAAAGCACATATCAGATAAGCATTTAGTATCCAGGATATATAAAGAGAGTCTTCAAATCAACAACAAAAAGACAAACAATGCAATTTAAAAATGGGCAAAAGACATGAACAGACACTTCTCAGAAGAGGAAATACAAATGGCTAAAAGACACGTGAAAAGATGCTCAACTTCCCTGGCTATTAGGGAAATGCAAATCAAAACCACAATGAGATATCATCTCACACCCATTAGAATGGACAGTATAAAAAACAAAACAAAACAGAAAATGACAAGTGCTGGAGAGGATGTGGAGAAAGAGGCATACTTATTCACTGTTGGTGGGAATGTAAAATGGTACAACTGCTGTGAAAGGCAATTTGGTGGTTCCTCAGGAAGCAAAGTGTAGAATTGCCATATGATCCAGCAATCCCATTGCAAGGTATCTATTCAGAGGACGTGAAGGCAAGGACACAAACGGACATTTGCACATCAGTGTTTATAGCAGCATTATTTATCATTGCCAAGAAACGGAAACAGCCCAGATGACCATCAACAGATAAGTGACTAAACAAGTTGTGGTATATACATACAATGGAATATTACATAGCTGTAACACAGAACAAAGTCATGAAGCATATAACAACATGGATGGATCTTGAGGACATTATGTTGAGTGAAATTAGCCAGAAACAAAAGGGCAAATATTGTATGGTCTCACTGATATGAACTAACATTAATGAGTGCACTTGGAGAATTTCAGTTAAGAACACAGGCTATCAGGAGATGGAAAAAGGGTACAGATTGGGTAATTGGTGCTGAAGGAATACAGATTGTACAACAGGACTGACTATAAAAATTCAGAAATGGATAGCACAATACTACCTTATTGTAGCACAATAATATAAGTACTGAATGAAGCTAAATGTGAGTATGAGAGAGGGAGAAGGGCTGGGGGCACATATGAAACCAGAAGGAAGATAGAGGATAAACATTGAGATGGTATAATTTGGGAATGCCCAGAGTGTACAGTGATGGTGATTAAGTGTACAAGTTAAAAAAATCACTTTACATGAGGAAGAACAAAGGAATGTCAGTATTGCAGGGTGTTGAAAATAGATGGCATATGGGAAAAAATACAATCAATGCAAACTAGGGTCTATGTCAATGGTAACATTTGTAATATGCTTCCAGTGAATGTAACAGAGGCATTATATCAAAACTAAATGTCAACAGGTGGGGGGATTAGGAAAGGAGTATGGATTCTTTGTAAAAGAAAAGGAAATGTCTTTAGATAGAGTATGGTGGCAAAGGAATGTCTATACGCTTAGGCTGGATTGTATGATATGTGAATAAAACTATTTAAAAATGAACAGAGAGAAACAAGTGATAGAGAAAACATGGAGAAAGAGATGTACTTATTCACTGTCAGTAAGGAAATGAGAGGTGCAGCCCCTTGGAGGGCAGTATGGTGGTTCCACAGGAGGCTAGGGGTGAGTTATATGATCCTGAAACCCCATGGCTTAGTATGTACCTGGAGGAGCTGAGTGTAGGGATACAAATGGACATTTGCACACTGGTGTCTCTGGCAGCAGTGTTCCTGATCCATAATGAGCGGAGGTGGCCTAAGGGTACAACGATTGAGGAATAGAAGGTGGAACTATGGTGTACACATACAATGGACTACTGAGGAGCTGCAGGAAGAAAAGAAGTTGTGAGGCATGCAGCTAGACGAATGAATCTTAAGAGCTATATGTTAAGAATGAATGAAATGTCAGGAACCAAAAGATAAATATTATCATGTCCCAAATATATGGACTAACTATAACATAAAAATTCAGTGAACTAAAGTTGAGAGCATGGGATATCAGGTTGGGGCATATTGTAAAGGGTCCTAGATTGTAAGCTCTTACAGCAGTTATATATATTCAGGAGGTGTAACTGTCTAAATTCTCAGATACTGAGCTGTTTTATATAACATGACCTTTCCCAGAAAGTTTGGATATTTATGTGACATGTGAGACTCAGAGTTAGATCTCTGAAGCTATGAAAGTCAGCAGTACCCCATACAGGAACTGTTTAAAAAGTTGAAAAAGTGATCAGACATTGAGTAGAGATATGAATGAAGCTGATCTGGATAGAACTGAGGTAGATCAGAAGACTGGGTAAAGGATGATAACCATATTTCAAAATTTCAACTTCTGGGTGAGACTAAAGGGAGAGATGCTTATTTGATGCAAAATTTGTATTTTGGATAATGCATATCTTAATTTAACTTGTATGGTTTGTTTAATTGAACACTATAAGTACGTGGAATCTTGAATAGTGCGTGAGATCCTGTTGGTTTGTCCAGATTCATGTGAGGCCCCGATAAATCCCAGAGTGATTTGGACAGTGAATAAAGAAGTATTTGCGAAGTCCCCCTGAGGGAATGGGGAGAAAGGGTGAAATATTCAGCTTCCCCAGTTGGAGAATTTCTGATATTCTTGCAAGTAGTGGGGTCAACCAAATCAATAGGCTGAGCCCTCAATCTTGGGGTTCACCCCTATGAAACTTATCCCTGCAAAGGATAGGCTAAGTCTACTTAAAATTAGGCATAAGAGTCACCTCCTGAGAACCTCTTTTGTTGCTCAGATGTGGCCTCTCTCTCTAAGCCAACACTGCAGATGAACTCACTGCCCTCCCCCCTACATGGAACATGACTTCCAGGGGTGTAAATCTCCCTGGCAGAAATCCCAGGATGAGCTGGGACCCATCTTCAAGGGATTGAGAAAAACTTCTCAACCAAAAAGGGGAAGAGAGAAATGAGATAAAATACAGTTTCAGTAGCTAAGAGATTTCAGACAGAGTTGAGAGGTTAACCTTATGCATTATATAGATATCCCCTTTTTAGTTTATGATGTATTAGAGTGGCTACAAGGAAGTATCTGAAACTGAGGAGCTGTGTTCCAGGAGCCTTGTTTCTTGAAGATGATTGTATAATAATAGAGCTTTCACAATGTGACTGTGTTTATCGTGAAAACCTTGTGTCTGATGCCCTGTTTATCTAGGGTATGGACAGATGAGTAAAGAATATGGAATAAAAATAAATAATAGTGGGAGCAAAGATTAAAATAAATTGAGTAGATTGAAATACTAGTGGTCAATAAGAGGGAGGGGTAAGCGGTATGATATGTATGAGTTTTCCCTTTTTTTTTCTGGAGTGATGCAAATGTTCAGAAAAATGATCATGGTGATGAACACACAACTGTGTGACGACATTGTGAGCCATTGATTGTACACCATGGATGGAATGTTTGAATGTCAAGAATGTTTATATGAAATTCAGTTTGAAATAGTGGTAAATGAAAGCGAAGGGTAAGGGGTATGGTACGTATAGTTTTTTTTTCTCTATTATCATTTTATTTCTTTTTCTGTTGTCTTTTATTTCTTTTTCTAAATCAATGCAAATGTACTAAGAAATGATGAATATGCAACTATGTGATGATATTAAGAATTACTGATTGTATATGTAGAATGGAATGATTTTCAAATGTTTTGTTTGTTAATTTTTTTAATTAATAAAAAAAGTTTAAAAAAAGAATGTTTATATGTTGTTTTTATAATAAAAAAAATTTTAAAAGACCAAAAATAAAGTTACTATCCTACAATATAGAATCAAGATTAAAAGTAACAGGTGCCCTCACAAGATTGGATCAGGATTCAAACATGGCTTTTCTGGGGTACATAATAGTTTCAAGCTGGCACAGCTTCTGTCCACCTATACAGGTATGTACCAGGTCCAGTAGGTGTTTGAATCCTTGGCAGGGTGATATATGGGCAAAGTCAACCCACCAGTCTTCTCCTGGTATGTTCCTTGCTGCTGAACTGGGAGTGTTAGGGATGACAACTGGGCAAGTTTGCTAGAATTTAGGTTGTTCATGAAGCACAAAGCACAACTTCAAGCAGTTTGCAGAAATGGTTTTGGTTAAATTTTTTCCTTTAAGTCTTTTTTTGTGCTAAGGTGGTGAGAGCATTTCTGCCTAGATGGGTAGCTTTGTGGTGGTCTCGGGAACTTTCCACTGCACTTTACTAGATAGGAAAAATTTTCCTTCTGTGGTAAACCATCCGTTTGCTTCATACTTATACCCTGATTTCTTTGCTGGTTTTTCTTCCTCCTGGGTGTAAACAGGAGTAGTAAGAGGAAGAAAGAGGTTAGGGACGAATGCTAGAACAGAGACTGGGTCCTGGGCGGCCACTTTAGCAGCTCCATCTGCTTTGTCATTTCCTTTGGCCACCGGGGAGTTGGATTTTGGTTGCCCTGGACAGTGAATTACTGCCACCTCCTGGGGGAGCAATACAGCTTCCCGCAGGCTGAGAGTTTCCTGTCTGTGCTTGACAGGGGATTTATTCCTACTGAGCAACCCTCTTTCCCTCCAGACAGCTGAGTGAGCAGGCCACACAAGAAAGGCGCACTTAGAGTCAGCATAAAGACCAATCCTCTTCCCAGCTGCTGATGGTAAACCCCAAGTGAGGGCTATGTGTTTGGCCTTTTGGGCTGAGTTCCCAGTGGATAGAGGCTTTGCCTCTGTGACTTCCTGCAGGGAGACAATAGCATATTTTGCTTTTTAAACTTTTTTTTTTTTTTTTTTTATACTGCTTCCATCCATAAGTCATTTTACCTCTGGGTTGTTTAGGGGCTGGTCTTATAGGTCTGGCTTACTAGAATAATTCTGAAGTAGCGTCTATATGCACGAGTGCTCAAGGGGCGCATTTTCCTGATCTGGGCTTGCAGGCAACAGGGTGGCTGAGTTCAGGGTGGCACCTCTGGCATGTTTAAAAGCTGGGCCTAGAAATATATATATATAAAAAAGCTGGGCCTGATATTTTAGGAGTCTATTGTTTGAAAGCCACTGAGGTCCTCTTGCCTCCAGGATGTCTCTGACTTGGTGGGGGAATACACTATTAGAGTTTATCCCCACGTTGGCTTGGTGGCTTGTTCTATAAGTAAGGCAGTGTGACCTAGTGCTCTGAGGCAGGGCAGCCATCCCTGGGTGTGGTGTCTAACTGCTTTGAAAAATATGCCACAGGTCAGGGAATGCGTCCAAGCTTTGGTACGAAGACTCCTAATGCAAAGCACCAACAGTACTACAGCAACACCAGGGATAAAAAAAATGGGGGGAGGGACAAGAGTTAAGGGGAGGTTTGGATTTTCTGTTTAGTGAGGGTGTGTTTATTGTTTATCGTTCTCTTGGGGGCAATTAAATTATATAAATTTTATAGTGTTGATGGACTATGGACTTTGGACATAATACATGATGTCCAACGAATGGAAATGGCTGAAGGATGCACTGACTTAGAAGTAGACTGGTGAATGATGGTGGATGCATCTGATCAAATACTGTGCTGCTACAAAAAGGAACGAAGTTGTGAGGTATGCAACATTGTGAATGAACCTGTGGGACTTTTGGTCGGGCAAAATAAGCCAGAAACAAAAGAGAAATTATCATATGGTCTCATTTAGAAAATACTTATAAGAAAACAGGGGCCTAGATTGTAAGCTCTTTTAGCAGTCAAATTTAGTCTGGAGTGGAAATTGTTATTTCTGGATTTTGAGAAGCTGGTTTATATATGTATAAACTGTTTTTTTTCATTACATGGGCACGCACCAGGAATCGAACCTGGGTCCTCTGGCATGGCAGGCAAGCATTCTTGCCTGCTGAGCCACTGTGGCCCGCCCTAAACTGTTATTTTGAGATAAGAACAAAGCCGATCGGGTCAAGATTATGGTAATTCAGAATACAGGGATAAGAACGATATTGTCTGTATTTTAGAATTTCACCTGCTCTTTGAGACCAAAGGAAGAAAGTTTTACTTCGTCCAGAACCTAAATTTTCTGTAGCACGTAATCTACGTCAACCTGTCTGGATAGATCATTTAAACAATCCAAACACAGGGAGCCCAGAATAAGTATGAGAGCCTTTAATCCTGTATAGCTTAATGTAATGCCTGCATACACCCCAGAGTATATTAAGCAGATAATCAAAAAGTATTGGCAAGGTCCCTTGAGGGATGGGAGAAAAAATATGGAACTATGGAACTATTAAATTTTACCACCAGAGAAACCCCTGATAACTGTGTCAAACATTACGGATACCCAAATCAATAAGCCAACCCCTTGATCTTTTTTTTTGAACTCAGTAAGTCTTTGTTGAATGATTGGATGGATGGGTGAATGAATGAATGAATTTCCAAATGCATAATTGATAAGAAACTTTAAAATTCACGTCATACTTATAAAATGGATCTGCGTGAATCAGCCGCAAATGGCAGTTCCATAGTGATATAGTAGGTGGACAAATCAGTATGTAGGCACTAGATCTTGCATAAAAATGTTCAGCAAAATCAGGATTTATGATGACTTTGGAGTTCTTTTCAACCTACATTGGGTTGAACCAACTACCATCTTTGAAGGCTTAGGGGTGGGAAGATGGTATATCATCAGATGGTAGAAAATAACTATTTAAAATGTCTAGAAGCTTGGTTGTAGACTCATTTCTGCTACCAGTGAGCTGGAGCCCATGGTCCCAATAGTTCTCTGTTTTCAGACTCAGTTCTTGTATCTGGGGAACATTTTCTTCTAGTAGAATCTGACCAGGAAGCTCAATATATATGACAGAGACAAGCAGATCGAGGAAGCCACTGAGCCCTCCTGTGCTCTCGAGCTGGCAGCCTCCAAGGCATGAGTGGACCACAGTTAGAAACTTCTGGATGAATTGTTCTCAGCCATCTCCTACAGTTCTACTCTTCCACAATGCTCTACTCTTGGCCTGCCAGGAGTGCTGCTGCTTCTTTTTTTTTTTTTTTTTAACATTTGTTCTCCCTATTATTTATTTTTAATCTATATTTTTTACTCATCTGTCCACACTGTAAATAAAAGGAGCATCAGACACAAGGTTTTCACAATCACACAGTCACACTGTGAAAGCTGTATCATTATACAATCATCTTCAAGAAACATGGCTACTGGAACACAGCTCTACAGTTTCAGGCACCTCCCTCTAGCCTCTCTAATACACTATAAACTAAAAACAGGATATCTATATATTGTGTAAGAATAACCTCCAGGATAACCTCTTGACTCTGTTTGAAATCTCTCAGCCACTGACACTTTATTTTATCTCATTTCTCTCTTCCCCCTTTTGGTTAAGGTTTTCTCAATTCCTTAATGCTGAGTCCCACTCAGCTCATTCTAGGATTTCTGTCTCAGCTTGCCAGGAAGGTCCACATCCCTGGGAGTAATGTCCCATGTAGAGACGGTGAGGGCAGTGAGTTTGTTTGTTGTGCTGGCTGAGAGAGAGAGGCCACATCTGAGCAACAAAAGAGGTTCTCTTAGGGGTGACTCTTAGGCCTAATTTTAAATAGGCTTAGCCTATCCTTTCATATGAACAAACCCCAAGATTGAAGGCTCAGTCTACTGCTTTGGTTGTTTCCACTGCTTGTGAGAATATCAGGAATTCTCCACTTGGGGAAGTTGAATTTTCCCCCTTTCTCACCATTCCCCCAAGGGGACTTTGCAAATACTTCTTTGTTCACTGTTCAAATCACTCTGGGATTTATCTGGGCATCACACTGGACAAACATACAAAATCTCATGCCCTTTTCAAGGTTCTACATACTTATGGTGTTCAATTAACCTGACCATATAAGTTATATTAGGAAATGCACTAGTCAAAATATAAATTTTGTATCAAATGAACATTTTTTGCTTTAGTCTCACACAGAAGTTGAAGTTTTGAAACATGAATGACCATCTATTTTCAACACCCTGCAATATTGACATTCCTTTGTTCTTCCTCATGCAAAAACATTTTTTAATTTGTACATTTAGTCGCTGTCATTGTGCATGCTAGGCATTCCTAGATTATACCATCTTAGTCTTCGTCTTTCTTTCCTTCTGGTTTCATAGGTACCCCCAGCCCTCCTCCCTCCATCCTCCTTACATTCAGCTTCATTCAGTGTTCTAACATTATTGTGCTAAAATCAGGTAGCATTGTGCTATTCATTTCTGAAGTTTTACAACCAGTCCTGTTGCAAAAGTGCTGCTTCTTGACGCCATTAGTGTGGTAGCTCCTTTAAAACACTTTTCACAAATGAGATGCCACCTCTTCATGGAGTGGTGTAGAGGTTATGGGTGCTGGCCTGGATCTGAATCCTGACCCTGCCACTGTCCCACGGCCTGACCTTAAGCAAATTGTGTCACCTCTTTATATCTTAGTTTGCCCATCTGAAAGACCTCATGGGGTTGTTATGATGGTGTCATGTGTCAACTTGGCCAAGTGGTGGTACCTGTTTGGTTGTGATCAGACAGCTGGCCTGTCCTTTGTGATGAGGACATTTCATAGAATTAAATCATGATCATGTCAGCTGCATCCACAGCTGATTCCATTTGTAATCAGCCAAAGGGGAGTGTCTTCTGCAATGAGTAATGCTTAATCTGATCACTGGAAGCCTTTTAAGGAGGATTCAGAAGAGGCAGGCACTTCCTGTTTCGGCTGGTGAGCCTCTCCTGTGGAGTTCGTCCAGACCCTCCATCGGAATCGTCAGCTTCACAGCCTGCCCTGCGGATTTTGGACTCTGCATTCCCACGGTCACGTGAGACAATTTTATAAATTTTATATTTGCTAGTGTTCCCTGTTGATTCTGTTTCTCTAGAGAACCCTAACTAATACAGATGGCTAAATAAAACAGAGCAAGGTCTGAAGCACTTAATAAGTGTGAGCAGTTTTGATTACTCTTATCCCACATATTTCAGGGCCTCACATCAGCTCTTCCCTTCCCACTGCTGCAGGTTAGAATTTACAGTCTAAGTAACAGCTGGGACCTCTTGCTTAGCCGGTTTCCTTGGAATCTTCAGACATTTTATTGAAATCTTTAGAGAATGTAAGTTTTCCTTTGATTTGCTATAATGCTGAGAAATAGAATTGATGAACTTCTTGCCTGGATCTTTATTCTCCTCTATGGAATAGCTCACCTCAGTGAATAACTGACCACTGACCAGGGCCCAGACGTTCCCTGGGGATAGAAGACCGAGCTACACAGGAACGGCCAAGAGCGTTCTTCCATGAGGAGGCCCAGCTAGCTAAAGACAACCCTTGCTAGCCTGTGAAGGACACTCAGAGAGGCTGTCTACAATGATGTTTTCTTCCTTTCATTGGAATATCTATTGAACATGCCAAACCCAGCTTCTCATTCTAGCTGCATCTGCCCTTCCAAGAGACTCTAACTTAGGGAAGTAAGGCAAGGTGTTCTTCGTGTCTGAGAGGGCCACTAATCCAGGGAATGTCCATCTGCAAGCTGACCAGCAACCCATGAAGAGACCTGACTCAGAACAGAAATGTTTCCCAAGAAGTGTGACCGGCATTGGGTAAGCAGATTAATTTGGTTTCCTATGAGATTTGGAGTAAATAATGTGGAAATAATAGGCTAATCAGGACGAAGAAGAAGAAGCCCAAACAAACACATGTGAAGAAGCAGATATCCTATTACTGAAGACCAGGGCATTCAATTACTGGGGCTGCTTCAGACATTCATAGGCGAATTTAGTTAGAAGGAGAAATTGGGTATGGCGTGTTCACAGTTCCCTAAATACCTGTATGGACCTTGTACAACTTTACAGTAAGCCACTATAGTCTGTGCTCCCTAGGAACAAAACCTGAGGCAAAACATATATGCTAATACTTAATGGGGCAGGGGTGCAATCCCAGGGCAGTGAGAGTGAGGGGAAAAGCAGGGAAAGAGGAAAGCAAATACAAGGTGTATGCTTCCACCGCCTCCAAAGAAAACACAGCTGGCTGCTTGGTCACAGGGGACATTTCAGGACAGGTCAGATGACATCACTGCACCTCAGAACAGTTCACGGGCAGGGACAGGTGGGAGGTGGGAAGAGAAGGGAGAAGAATTTCCATGCAACTGCTTCCCCTGCTTCCCGTCTCCTCTCTCTTTAGTCAAAGCTCATTTCATGGAGTATCAATCCCCCTATCCTTTCAGATTGTTTTCATCCCCTGGCGTGTTAACTGCCCTAAACTCTCAGGTTGCTTTCCCCAGGCCCTCTAGGTAGCCCCTCCTGTCCCCAGCACAGCACTGCATCTGAGATCTGCTGTAGTGGGAGAAGCCAGGGCCTCCGTGGACCACCAGTTTGGGACAAGGTAACCGGGTGCCAGAGCTGCTGGACCTCCCAACACTGAGCAAGCAGCTGAGAACGTGGGGTGGAGGGCGCGGGGCCCGGGTGAGAGGGGGCCCGTGCATACATTTGGCCCAGTATACCCCATTCTTGTAAAGCGGTCTGAGATTTACTTTCCTAGTGTTAAAAAAGCTGAACTCAAAATTTACACTTATTATCATCCTCATCTTGGCTTCTCACCTCACAGTGGGAGCCATATTCACTTCCTGAATCAGCTCAGGTTGAAACTTTTTATAGCCTTACACGTTCCAGATTCAAATCAAATCGTCTTATTACAGCACTGCCCATAAACCATCAAAATGTTCCTTAATCCAACATTTCCATATCCAAAGACTGCACATTCCATCCAGAGACTAAGCATTCTATCCCTGTATCCCATACATATATGGGACATCATGAATCACACTAATTTTATTAGAAAAATACGGTCACTATCATCATAGCACTATGGTAGGCAAAGTGTGGATAATTCCCCAGCCCTGTTCTCAAGGCCATTACAGTCTTATTGGGGGATGTTTACAAAACCTTTTTCCTTGGAATATGTCAAATATAAAGATTGGGCAACGATGTGTAAAGTTCAGTGTGCTTTATTACGTGAAATTAGATGAGGATGTGAATAGCAAGGCAGGATGACACAGGGGAAAACAAGACTGGAAGTTGGGAGAATTGGCGTCCTGTCCCTGCTCAGAGACTAACAATTCATGTGACATTGGTTAACCCCCACGAGATCTCAGTATCCCCCCCATAAAACTGAGGGAGTTGTGGAGCCTGTCCTGACCCTCCATCGGAACTGTTGGCTTCACAGACTGCCCTACGATTCTGGACTCTATGTTTCCATGGTTACGTGAGACAATTTTATATTTACGGATATTTCCTGTGATTCTATTTCTCTTGAGAACCCTAACTAATACAATCCTCATTTAGGATTGCTGGGTGGGAGTTTTCAAATTATCCATGGAGATGTGACCCTCCCAATTGTGGGTGGTAACTTCTGATTAGGTGTTTTCCACGGAGGTGTGATTCCACCTATTCAAGGTGGGGTTGCTCACTGGAGCCCTTTAAAAGGGAACCATTTTGGAAAGACCTAAAGAGCCCGCACAGCCAGAGACCTTTGGAGATGAAGAAGGAAAAGCCCCTGGGGGAGCTTCATGAGACAAGAAGCCTGGAGAGAAAACTAGCAGATGCCACCATGTTTGCCATGTGCCTTTCCAGTTAAGAGAGAAACCCTGACTGTCATTGGCCTTCTTGAGTCAAGGCATCTTTCCCTGGATGCCTTAGATTGGACATTTCTATAGCCTTCCTTTAGTTGTGACATTTTCACGGCCTCAGAACTGATTTGCAACTTAATAAATTCTCCCTTTTAAAACAAACAAACAAAAACTGAGGGAGTTACATCAGATCCTCACAGCACTAGCACCTTGTGATTCTATTTTATCATATCTTAGCAAAAGAAAGCTTTTCACTTTCAAAACTCCAGAGTTCCTTGAGTTCAAAATTGAGAGGCATGGTGCTTACCACTTGTGCCAGTTTGAAAATATACACCCCAGAACAGTTGTGTTTTAAGTCTAATCCAATCTTGTGGGAGAAGCTATTTCTTTTCATTCTGATTTAGTACTGTAAATTGGAGACTTTTGATTAGATGATCTCCACAGAGATGGAGGTGATCTTTTGATTAGATGGAGATGTGACTCTGCCCGTTCCAGGAGGGTCTTGCTTAGTTTAGTGGACTCCTTTGAAAGAGGAAATATTTTGGAGAGAGCCAGAAATGACAGAAGCCTCAGAGTCGACAGAAACGTCACAGTAGAGCTGACACAGATGCGGACATGTGGAGAACAGAGATACAGATGCTTGGAGTTGCTTGGAGTCCAGCAGATGTTGCCATGAGATGTTAAGCAAGGCAGAACCCGTAGCTCTGCTGTTTACAAAGGACAGGAGCATTTGCTGTGGTTCATCCTTCCCCCTGCATTCTGAAGCTGGGGCTTCAGCTGACTGCACATCAGAATCTCCTAGGGAGCTGTTAAATGCAGATGCCCTTGATTGGTGCATCATGGGGATGTAAGAGTCCAAGATCTGTAGGGCAGACTGAGAGCTGGCAGCTCCAATGCAGGTCCTCAATGACCTCTTAGGAGAGGCTGGCTGGCTGAAGCAGGAAGAGTCCAAGCCCTTGATCATGAGGCTTGCTCTTCTGAAGTTTATGTGTGTAGCGGAGAAGCTTAGTCTACCTATAAGTATGCCTTTGAAGGACCTCTTTTGTTGCTCAGGCATGGCCTCTCTCTAAGCCCAACTCTGCAAGTGAAATCATTGCCCCCCTCCCCATGTGGGACATGGCAACATGGGAGGTGACTCTCAGGAATGAGCCTGACCCTGGCAAGGTGGGATTAAGGCTTGCTCTTCTGAAGTTTATGTGTGTAGCGGAGAAGCTTAGTCTACCTATAAGTATGCCTAAGAGTTACCTTCAAAGGACCTCTTTTGTTGCTCAGGCATGGCCTCTCTCTAAGCCCAACTCTGCAAGAGAAATCTTTGCCCCCCTCCCCATGTGGGACATGGCAACATGGGAGGTGACTCTCAGGAATGAGCCTGACCCTGGCAAGGTGGGATTAACAATGCCATCCTGACCAAAAGTGGGAAAAGAAATGTAGCAAATAAGGTATCAGAGGCTGAGAGAGTGCAAATAGAGTTGAGAGGCTACTCTGAGGGAAACTCCTATGCAGGCTTCAGTTAGACATTGTTACCTATCATAGCTTGCCAAACCCCAACTAAAACCATTCCTGCCAATCCTAAAGTATACCTAGGCATTATATATGATGCTACAAAGTTTCCATGCACTTGGGTAACTTTCCAGAAACCTACAGGTAGGTCCCTGGACCAGATAAGTCTTGAAATGCAGAAGAACCAGCCTCTCCAGAACATCGACTAGTTCCATCCCCCATTCCATATTGTCAACAGCCCCTTCCAACATGAAAAAGTTAGAATGGGCATAGCCCAAATACCCCTAAAGAGTAGGAGAAAGATCAAGGTGATGGTGGAGTTATACAGAGAAGGTAGTGCTTAACAAATGAGTATGAGCGCTGAATCATCTTGATATTTCTTTTAATCTCCAGTACCTTATAGCAGCTAGAAGTAAAAACCTAAAATTGTGGAATGGTAGCCCATACCAGACTCTGAAATCTGTTCTACAACTAACTATTGTGATGTGCTTTGAAATGTATTGCTTTTTTGTATATATGTCATTTTTCACAAAAAAGAAAAGTCGATTGTGGTGGTAAATGCACCGCTATATGATGATATTGTTAGCCATTGCTTGTACACTTTGGATGATGACATGATATATTATGCATATATATCAATAAAAAAAAATCCCCCCCCCCCAAAAGACTTCTAACACTATTCCTTTCTTTTCAGTCACATATAGGTAAAAGGGCTTATCTAGATTTGTCAGTCCCAGGGCAGGCAGGGTGGTAAGAGCGCCCTGCAGGGCAGTGAGGGCAGTAGCCTGCTCTGCTTCCCATTCTAAGAGGGCACTATCTAGTCCCCTGACAGCTTCATACAGAGACTGTACAATTCCTTCAAATTGGGGTATCCAGATACTGCAATGTCCTGCTAGCCCCAGGATATTTTTTAAAAATATTTTTATTAACACATTTCACACACATACAGTCCGTACACGGTGTACAATCAATGGCTCACAATATCATCACATCATTGTGTACCCAGGAAGGCTCTTGTTTCTTTGTGTCAGAGGGCAGCACCGAGAGCACAGTCTGTACTCTTTCTTATGACAAGGAGCACTCCCCTTGGGTGAGAATAAACGCAAAGCAAAGAACTTTTTGCAAGGCAATTTGAGCTTTAGAAGATGAAACTTGGTACCCTCATTTAGTTAAGAAATGAAGGGTGGCAATGGTGTCTGTGAGGGAGGCTTCCCTAGTAGGGCTGCATATTAATAAATCATCCACATACGGAAGAAGGGAGCTAGATTCTCAATGCAGAAGGGTTAGGTCCTGTGCTACTGCATCCCCCCCGCCCCAAACACACACACACAAATGAGGACTTTCCCTGAGCCCTTCGGGTAGACTGTCCCCATGAGCTGTGTTGGGATTGTGTCCTCTGGTCTCTGCCACTTAAAGGCAAATAGCACCTGAGAATCTGGATATAAAGGTATGTAGAAGAAAGCATCTTTTAAATCAAGAACTGAATACTACATAGTGGTGATCGGGATTTTATTGAGGAGGGCTTAAGGGTTAGGTACAATAGGGTGGAGGGGAATGATAAATTGGTTTATGACCCTAAGATCTTGCACTAACTGCTAGGTCCTCTTTGGACCTTTCAGTGGGCAGAGTGGAGGTATTCCAGGAGGACCTGCAGGGGTTAAGAAGTCCTGCCTTCAAGAATTTTTGGTTGGGTGGCTGGGTACCTTTAAGGTTCAAGGGGATACTGTATTTTTCTAGGAAATGCTAAATCCTTTCTGTATTAGATTATAAAAGGAGGGATGTGGATTTCCTTCCCAGACAGTTCTGCTTCTCAAACTTTCGAGTTCATTTGACTTTTTTTTTATTATCGTGAAAAATAACACACATACAAACAAGCAAGACATTTCAAAGCACACTGAAACAATTAGTTATAAAACGGATTTCAGAGTTTACTATAGATTATAATTCCACAATTTTAGATTTTTCCTTCCAGCTGCTACAAGATACTGGCAGTTAAAAGAAATATTAATATAATGATTCAGCAGTCATATTCATTTGTTAAATCCTATCTTCTATGTTATAACTCCACCTTCTCTGTCGATCTTTCTCCCAATCTTTAGGGGTATTAGGGCTATGCCCATTCTAACTTTTATATGTTGGAAAGGGCTATCGATAATACTGGATAGGGGGAAGGAACTGGTTGCTGGTCTGGAGAGGCTGGCCCCTCTGAGTTTCAGGAGTTATCTGACCGAGGAACCATCTAGAAGTGGTAGGTCTCTGGAAAGTAATCATAGTGCATGGAACCTTTATAGAATCTCAGATAAAACCGTATGTGTTCTTTAGGGTTGGCAGGAATGGTTTGGCAAACCATGATAAATAGCAATATCTAGGTAAAGCTTGCATAAGAGTAACCTCCAGAGTGGCCTCCCAACTCTATTTGAACACTTGTCTCTTTAACTCTGAGGGAAGGGACTCGAGAGTGTTTTTAGTCCCAGTTAACACTACACTTAATGCCACAATATTTTCAAAGGAACTTTTAGTTTCTTGCTTTGGCATAAAATTTATTCTTTGGATTTAGGCACTTAATGCCTTTTATATATCCCTTCCTAGAAGTGGGACACTCTGGTTATTATTAAAAGCCGGTGACTAAGAATAATACCACCCATTCTGCAGGGGGTGGGAGCGAAGGCTTGAACCTGATGCTTCCCACATATTCCTGCTATGCAACATGTCTTTGAGGAGAGAGGACCAGAGTGAGAGGTTAAGACAGAATGTGTGGCTCCTGTATTAATTAAAAAATTAATACTTACCCACTACCTTGAAGTTCACCTGGAGTTCAATGATGTCAATTTTCTTCTGTTAAGATCCAGGGAGCCATTAGTCCTGGCCCCTTCAGACCAGTTTGGGGTGGTCAACAGGACCTTTGTAGGGACTTCACTCCCCTTTGGGGCTCAATGCACTCTGACCCAGTGTCCAGCCTTCCCACATCAAAGACAGGGTCTAAGGGGCCCTCTCCATCCTCGGGGCTCCTTCCATCCTTGGGGCCATTCTCATCTCCAGTGCCCCAATTCTCTATATCAATGACAGGTTCCACACAGCTTCTGCCCAGCGTGGCCCTGAGGTGGCTGCTTACCTACATTTACAGCTAGAGCTATGAGCTTTACCTTATTCTGGTTTCTCCTTGCTCTCTCCTCCACTGAAGTCCTGTCCTTGTTATTAAAGAGAGAAAAGGCAGTAGTTATGTTTTATGAAGTTCAGATTCCATTGTCTGGTGCCTTATGTGGAAAATGCTGTGCTCCTGGCTGGCTCACCAAAAAGGTGTAACTGGATCTCTACTGATACCAGAGTCAGCTGAGCCCTGCTCCAAGTTCAGGGGTCTTGTTGTGGAAAGAACTTAGGGATGAGAGAGAGAGCCAGTAGCAGTAAGCAGTATAGTTAATTGAAAAGTAGTTCACGCTAATGGGTTTGTGTGGACATGCTCAAGAGTAAGACACACCCCAAGTAACATGGATTTAGTTTGTTTTATAGGGAGGTTTTTTACAGCAGTGATTTTCCATTTCTACTTTTGAACACCTGGTATCTTTTTTGTTTCTGGAGGTGAACTTGTGGAGCTCTGTCACACACTCAGAACTTGTTTGGGGGCAGTTTTCTGTCATTAATTAAGAGTCCACTTTGGGCCTATGATTTTAAAAGCTTTATGACTTTAAGGGCTTGTGCCAGTTTGAATCTGTGGTGGACCTCAGAAAAGCCATGCCCTTTGATCTTCATTCAGTATTACTGGGGCATTTTGATTGTTTCCATGAAGATGTGACCCTCCCAATTGTGGTGGTAACTTTTGATTAGATGATTTCCATGGAGGTGTGTCTCCACCCACTGAAGGTGGAGTTGCTTACTGGAATCCTTTAAAAGAGGAAACATTT
Source organism: Tamandua tetradactyla (assembly GCF_023851605.1). Lineage (NCBI taxonomy): Eukaryota > Metazoa > Chordata > Mammalia > Pilosa > Myrmecophagidae > Tamandua > Tamandua tetradactyla. Next base: position 59,643,324 of record NC_135343.1, on the reverse strand, counting down.
TGGAGGGAGTCCCTTTTTTGGTAGAGCCATGAGAAAGCCAGCAGACGCCTCCATGTTCGCCATGTGCCCTTCCAGCTGAGAGAGAAATGTTGAATGTCGTCGGCCTTCTTGAACCAAAGTATCTTTCCCTGAATGCCTTAAATCGGACATTTCTATAGACTTGTTTTAATTGGGACATTTTCTCGGCCTTAGAACTGTAAACTAGCAACTTATTAAATTCCCCTTGTTAAAAGCCATTCCATTTCTGGTATGTTGCATTCCGGCAGCTAGCAAACTAGAACAGGGCTTTAGGGAAAATTCTTGTTCCATGAAGTTTGCAGCCATGCATTAACCCTTCTGGAGCTGGATAGGCACCAAAGACGACACCTTGACACCCTAGTCTATCCTGCCTCACTGGTGTAGTACAAAATGCACAGGTTTGGGGAGTCTAGGGAGTTGCCACCAGGTCATGATTTTGCCACTAACTTGTAGAGGGGACTGATGGGGAAAAAACCACCATATTTCTGGGCCTCATTTTCTTATCTATCAAGGGAAGGAGCTGATGCAGCATACGTGAAGATCTCTTCTAGCTCCTGCTTGGTAGGTATGTAGACCTCAATGCCTCCACAGTCCAGCAACCCGGATACTCAGTTCCTACTATCCAAAGTGCAAGCCTGTTGCTGGGCCCATCTGAGATTGTATATACCTTCTGTGAAACTGTCTGTTCCCTCCTTATCTTCTGGTCCAAATGCTGGTAGTCACCGGGCTTTGGTTGCCGTGTGACTTTGTAACTTTATTCTTCCAGAACAAAAGCAACAATCTGGGGAAAGGAGAAAGGAAATGACTAGCTGGTGGCTCTGTAATGACATGTTCCAGTCTCTGAAATCAGAGACAGTTGTCTTGGTAATATGTTTTTAATGACATAAATGTAGAAAGAGCAGTACTACAAGGAGGCCTATTTAAATCATAACGATCTTAGCTGAACTGGGCCAACTTCAACATCGGGGACTGCTTCATCCTGGACTTGGGCCAGGTGGGCTGGCACTGTCCTTCAAAGGTCAGGGACCAGGAGCCAGGGCAGACTCCAGTCCTCACTGGAGTGCTGCAGGGTTAGAAAACACCCTTATAGGTGAAGACCAAATCCACACCCCTGCCCCCCAGCCCCAGACTTTCAGCTATGGCCACTAGCATCCTGGTCCTCCCTTCCTCCTCATCTTAGGAGACTTTGTGGCACTGAGGTTCACTGCCTGCCAGACCATTCATTGATTCATTCACTCATTCATTCAGCAAGTCCATGATCGTCCCCGAGCCAGCCCCGGACCACAGTGTTGGATTAGACAACATCCCTGTGTCCAGGGAACAGCAGCTCCTGGAGTGGCAGCCAAGATGGGCCCACCACTGGCCACGACCATGGCAGGATGTGGGCTCCCAGGGGGACAGTGGTCGGGGGCTGGGGGGCTCGAGGCAGGAAGGGACCCCTGGCCTGATGAGACCTTCCCAGAGGGGAAATGTCTTCCCAATTAGAAGGGATAGGTGAGGTGATTCCCAGAGGTGGAGAAAGGTGTAGACATGTAGGTAGGTAGAGAAGGGTCCAGCAGGGTGGGGACAGGAATAGGGCAGCAGAGATGGCTAAGGAAGGTGAGACCAGGTCAGGAGGGATCCAAGGTCTGCCTGTGGGGCTGGGACTGCACCTCGGACTAAGGATTTGAGGGACAGGAGGCTCAGCCAGGAGTTGTTTGGAAGGTAGATGAGAAGATGTGAGCTGGGTGCCAGGAATGTACCCTGCCATGCAGTTCAGGAGAGGTGAGAAGGGCTGTGTCCAGTGGAAGATACCAGGCTCAATGGCCTGGGCAGCTGCTCTGACCTGAACCTCCCCAGGTTTCTCCAGAAAATCTTCGTCTTATGCGGAGGCAAATCCAACATCCTGGAGTTCAACAAGGTGTGGGACCTGGCCCTGGCCATTCGGGACAGCGAGCTGCAGGACAAAGGCACAGGTAGAGACTGTCATTGATAAGGCAGAGCCTGCCGAGATGACCCAGGTCTCAGATGCCATGGGCCAGATGCACCTGATCAAGGTGGCTGACTCCAGCCCCTTTGCCCTGGAGCTGCTGTTGCTGCTGGGTGATTGCTCTGTGCTGGACAATGGACTCTGTGGCCAGAGCTACATCTGGAAGGGTGTGTGTGGTCTCAGTGGCTGGGACTTAGCAGGGTTTCCACTGGAGGACTTGGTCTGCCCAGCTGCTACTGAGGCAGCCTTTGGTAACCTGGATGCTTCTGGTGGAGGGTTTTTACTTTGGCGCTCCCTCTCCCTATATCCTAGGCAGTACATCTGAAGCTTTATGGGCATCAGACTCACACCAGGGCCTGTTGAAACACAGACTGCGAGGCCCCCTCCCAGTCTGAGAGCTTTGCATAGAGAAAAATGCTCTACTCTCTTTGGTAGAGCTGAGAGTTTGCATTTCTAGCAAGTTCCTGGGAAGTGCTGCTGCTGCTGGTCCACAGGCCATGCTCTAAGAACTCCGTCCTAGAGAATGAAGCCTTCAGCACTGCTGGACCACCCCAAATCTTGGGATTCAGCCTTGAGGAGTGACAGAGCTAAATGTGAGATAAATAAAACATCACTATATGCAGTGGAAAGTGGACTTGTGGAAATTATCTTCCAATAGATTATATCAGTTGGAGACAGAAATGCTGCTGTGCAGAAGAGCCTGTGCTGCTTGCATTGACTCTTTGATAATGTGGGACACAGCTTCAAGGTACAAAGGTGCTGGGAGCCTCCTGTTACTTTTCTCTGGTTGTTGTTTGTCGGTCCAGTCAGAGCAGACAATTGGAGGATTAGAGTTGGGTAGAAGAGGGTTTTCATCTGACTGTGGCAAGTCTCGAGAGGCTGAAATCACATCTCCAGGAGCTCTTCAGCATCCTCGGAAACTCCCGTCAATTTATGTTGAAAGTTGCCAGGGCAAGATGGTGGCATAGTGAGGTATGGAATTTAGTTTGTCCTCTACAACAGCTAGTAAATAGTCAGGAACTGTATGGAACAACTGTTGGGGGGATATCAGTGACTGGACACATATCACACACCAGTCTGGAATTGAGATCACACAGAACTGTAAGTTTCCCAAGCCTCAGAGGCCAGTGTCCGTCCCTCATAAGCATGGCAACCTGATTCCCCAAGTGGGAAAAGAAACAGACTTTACTAGTAGCAAGGAATTAGCTCAACCAAGCTCCAACTGCAGAATTAATTAACAAATTCTGGCTGCTGAAAACAGGCATGGAGCACAGATAAACCTGGAGTAAGCAGTAAAGGAACCAAGAGTTTTCATTCCAGCAGAGAGGGGGTGGGGCTGATGGAAAAACAAGGGTTTTTTTAGTTGGACAGCACAAAATACTGGAAAAGGGCTAGGAGAAAAGTGGGTACATAAAGCCTGGGGACAAATAGCAGCACATACCAACTCCAGCTCTTGATTGGCAAACCCAGGGTGTTGAGGTCCAGCTTTGAAAATGCTTTTCTTACTCTCTCTCTCTTTTTCAAACTTCTTAGCAGCTCATTAGGTCATTAGATAGAACTGCCAGCACTCTTAGGCTCCAGCACTGTCCCAGGCAAATGTAGAATTAAGACATGTCTGAGAGACAAAAGTAACTAAGCAGATGAATGGGGCTAATTCCCTAAAGGGGGTATCTTCTCCAAGAAAAGGGGACAGGGTCCAGCTCAAGTGGTGACCCTTCTTCAAGGAATTCAGGCCCCAGGGACTGAAAAACAAAAGCAAAATAAGTCCACGTATGGCCTCAGCATCTGTCTCAACCAGACCATTGGCAGGAGAAGGCTGTTGAAATTAAAGGCACTGTATCAATTGACATTGGTGGGAAGCTGTGGGCAGACAAACACCACATGCTGGACAGGATAGGAAAAGCACAGAATCTAAAGGCTTCATAGGAAAGTCTGACAACCTGCTAGGTCTCATCCTCAGAAAAACTTGATACTGGCTACTCTCCCGTTCTGAGACATGTGCTTGTCTAGTCTGGAAAAATCTGACTGGGGTTGATCACATCTGAGGAGACCCTCCTTCAAAAAAAGTTTCCATATGGGTGGGGCAAGAAACAGAAAACGATAGCTGAAAAATTCTGATCAGTTAAAGAGAACCAATGCTGGAGGTCTATAATAAGTTGAACTGAATGCCAAAGAACAAGATAGAGAACAAAGCCACCCAACAAGAAAATCCTAGGGAAAAGAACGAAAACAATCCCCAGAATAACTAATTAAGAACATCAAATGCCTAGAAACCAATAAAAAATAACGAGTTATACTAGAAATATCCAAGATATGGTCCAGGTAAAGGAACAAACCAACAATTCAAATGAGATAAAGGACTTGAAACAACTCAGGATATTCAAACAGACATGCAAAAATCCCATAAAAAATCATATCAATGAGTTGAGGGAATATGGCAAAAGAGATGAAGGATACAAAGAAGACATTGGACAAATATGAAGAACTTGACGTTTGAAAAAACAAATAACAGAACTTATAGAAGTGAAATACACAATAGAAGAGACGAGAAAAACGATGGAGACCTGCAATAGTAGATTTGAAGAGGCAGAAGAAAGGATTAGTGAACTAGAGGGCAGGACATATGAAATCCTATGCACAAAAGAAAACATAGGGAAAAGAATGGGAAAATATGAGCAGAGTCACAGGGAATTGAACATAATACGAAGTGCATGAATACATCTTATTGGTGTTCCAGAAGGAGAAGAGAAAGGAAAAGGAGCAGAAAGACTGATGGAGGAAATAATCAGTGAAAATTTCCCATCTCTTATGAAAGACATAAAATTACAGGTCCAAGAAGTGCAATGTACCCTAAACAGAATAGATCCAAATTAGACCTACTAATCAGATTGCCAAAGAGCAAAGACAAAGAGAATTTTGAAAGCAGCAAGAGAAAAGTAACCCTCACATGCAAGAGAAGTGTGATAAGACTATGTGTGAATTACTCAGCAGAAACCATGGAGGCAAGAAGGCAGTGGTATGATATATTTAAGATAGTGAAAGAGAAAAACTGCCAGCCAAGAATTTTATACCAAGCAAAAATGAAGGGAAAGGCAGGCAATGGTGGCTCGATGGCAGAGTTCTCGCCTGCCATGCCGGGAACCTGGGTTTGAGGCCCAGTGTTGCCCATGTAAAAAAAAAAAAAAAAAATGAGGGGGAGGTGGGTTTGATTCTCAGTCCATGCATGACCCCCAAGAAACAAACAAGCAAAAACAAACAAAAATTCAGCAAAATTGTGCTAAAATAATGGGGTACTCAAATGGAAAAATAATTAAATGTGACCCCACCATACAGTGTACAAAGAAAAAAAAATGAAGGGAAGATTAATATATTTTCAGACAAACAATCACTGAGAGAATTTGTGACTAAGAGACTGGCTTTACAAGAAATACTAAAGGGAGCACTACAGGCAGATAAGAAAAGATAGGAAAGAGAGGTCTGGTGAAGAGCATAGAAATGAAGACTATCAGTAAAAGTAAAAAGAGAGAAAAAATTAGATATGACAGGGGTGCACAGGTGGTTCAGTGGTAGAATGCTAACCTTCCATACAGGAGACCTGGGTTCAATTCCCAGACCATGCAACCTCAAAAAAAATATTAGATATGACATATACAATCCAAAAAACAAAATGGTAGAAGAAAGTCCTGCCTTTATAGTAGTAACATTAAATGTTAATGGATCAATCCTGCCAATCAAAATATATACAGTGGCAGAATGGATTTTAAAAAAGAGAACCTATCTATATTTTGTCTACAGAAGACTCACTTTAGCCCAAGGACAAAAACAGATTGCAAGTGAAAGGTTGGACAAAGATATTTCTTGCTAACAACAACCAGAAAGGAGCAAGGGTAGCTGTAGTAATATCTGACAAATTAGACTTCAAATGTAAAACAATTAAAAGAAGCAAAGAAGGACACTATGTATTAATAAAAGGAACAATTGAATATTTATGCACTGAGCCAGAGTGCTCTAAAAACATGAGGCAAATACTGACAACATGGAAGGCTGAAGTAGACACCTCTACCATAATAGTTGGACACTTCAATTTCCCGTTCTTATCAATGGATAGAATATCTAGACAGAGGATCAATAAGGAAACAGACTTTGAGCAATACAATAGATGAACTAAACTTAACAGATTTTTACAGAACATAACACCCCAAAACAGCAGGATACACATTTTTCTCAAGTGCTCATGGATCATTCTCAAGGATAGACCATATGCTGGGTCACAAAGTAAGTCTCAATAAATTTTAAAAGACTGAAATTATACAAAGCACCTTCTCAGATCATAATGGGATGAAGTTGGAAATCAATAACAGGCAGTGGGCCAGAAAATTCACAAATATATGGAGGCTAAACAACACACTCTTAAACAATGAGTGGGTCAAGGAAGAAACTATAAGGGAAATCAGCATATATCTCAAGGTAAATGAAAATGAAAACACAACACATCAAAATTAATGGGATGCAATAAAAGCAGTGCTAAAAGGGAAATTTATTTTCCTAAATATCTATATTAAAAAAGAAGAAAGAACAAGAATCAAGGAATTAACTCCTCACCTGGAAAAACTAGAGAAAGAACAGAAAACCAACATCAGAGCAAACAAAAGGAAAGAAATAATGAAGATAATAGTAGAAATAAATGAAATTGAGAACATGAAAGCTATCAAGAAAATCAACAAAATCAGAAGTTGATTTTGTGAGAAAATCAATAACACCGATGGACCTTTAGCCAGACTGACAAAAAATAAAAAAGAGAGAGAATGCAAATAAATAAAATCAGAAATGGAAGAGGGCACATAACCACTGACCCCCTGCAGAAATAAAAGAGGTAATGAGAGGATACTATGGGCTACTATATGTTAATAAACTAGACAACATAGATGAAGTGGACAACTTCTAGAAAGGCATGAACAACCAACATTGACCCAAGAAGAAATAGATGACCTCAAGAAACAAATCACAAGTAAAGAGATTGAATCAGCCATCAAGAAGCTCCCAAAAAACAAAAGTCCAGGACCAGATGGCTTCACATGTGGAATCTACCAAGCATTCAAGAAGGAATTAGTGGTTGGGCCGCGGTGGCTCAGCAGGCAAGAATGCTTGCCTGCGATGCCAGAGGACTCGGGTTCGATTCCCAGTGCCTGCCCATGTATTAAAAAAAAAAAAAAGAAGGAATTAGTACCAATCCTGCTTAAACTCTTCAAAAAAATTGGAGAGGAGGGAACACTACCTAACTCATTCTATAAAGTCAACGTCACCTTAATACCAAAGCCAGAAAAAGATACTACATGAAAATACAATTACAAACCAATCTCTTTAATGAACATAGATGCAAAAATCCTCAACAAAATACTTGCAAATCGAATCTAGCAACATATTAAAAGAAATATACACCATGACAAAGTGGGATTTATTCCAAGTATGGAAGGCTGGTTCAACATAAGAAAATCAACTAATGTAATATACCGTATCAACAAATCAAAGCAGAAAAATGAGTGTCTCACTGATGCAGAAAAGGCATTTGACAAAATTTAACATTCTTTCTTGTTGAAAACACTTCAAAAGATAGGAATAGAAGGGAACTTCCTCAACATAAAAAAGGAAATATGTGAAAAACCCACAGTTAACATCATCCTCAATGGGGAAAGACTAAAAGCTTTCCCTCTGAGATCAGGAATAAGACAAGGATGCCCACTGTCACCATTCTTATTCAACATTGTTCTGGAAGTTCTAGGCAGAGCAATTAATAAGAAAAAGAAATAAAAGGCATCCAACTTGGAAAGGAAGAAGTAAAATTCTCACTGTTTGCAGATTACATAATACTATATGTTGAAAATCCTGAAAAATCTATAGCAAAGCTACTAGAGTAAATAAATGAGTACAGCAAATGGCAGGGTACAAGATCAATACCCCAAAACCAGTAGTGTTTCTATACACTAGTGATGAGCAATCTGAAGCAGAAATCAAGAAAAAAAAATTCCATTTACAGTAGCAACCAAAGAATAAAATATTTAGGAAAATTTAACTGAGGACCTATATACAGAAAACTAAAAGAAATTGCTAGAAGTCATGGAAGACCTAAATAAATGGAAGGGCATACCATGTTCATGGATTGGAAGACTAAATAAATTCAAATGTCAGTTCTACCCAAACTGATTTATAGATTAAATCAATGTCAATTAAAATCCCAGCAAACATCTTAGAGTATATTAACCAGATAATCAAAAAGCATTGGCAAAGTTCCCTGAGGGAGGGGAGAAAGACTATGGAGCTATTAAACCTTACCATCAGGGAATCCCCTGACACTGTATCAAACTTTAGGGACACCCAAATCAACAGGCCATGCCCTCGATCATAAGGCTTACTCTTGTGAAGCTTATGTTAGCATAGAAGCTTAGACTACCTATAGGCATGCCTAAGAGTTACTTCTGGAGGACCTCTGTTGGTCAGATGTGGCCTCAGTCTCTCTATGCCTAACTCTGCAAGTGAAATCATTGCCCTCTCCCCAATGTGGGACATGACATCCAGGGGTGAAAGTCTCCCCGGTGACATGGGAGAGGAATTCCAGGGATGAATCCAGACCTGGCACTGTGGGATCAACAATGCCATCCTGACCAAATGGGGGAGAAGAAGTGTAGTGAATAAAGTATCAGTGGTAGAGAGAGTTTAAATAGAGTCGAGAGGCTACTCTGGAGGTTGCTCTTATGCAAGCTTCAGGTAGACCTTGCTACCTATCATAACCTGCCAACCCTCAACCAGGATCATTCCAGCCAACCCTAAAGAATACCTAGGGCAATTTATATGATTCCACAAGGGTTCCAGGCACTAGAGTTAACTTGACAGAAACCTACAACCTCCAGATGGGTTCCTGGTCCAGATAAGTCCTGAAACCTAGCCCAGCCTCTCCAGAACATCAGATAGTTTCATCTCCCTACCCCATATTAGTGACAGACCCTTCCAATATCAAAAATTTAGAATTGCCATAGCCCAAACAACCCCAGTGAGAGGTATGGAAAGATCAAAGGTGATGGTGGAATTATACGTAGAAGATAGGACTTAACAAATGAATATGAATGTTGAATCATTAAACTAATCTCTCTTTTAGTATCCAGTATTTTAGAGCACCTGAGAGTAAAAACCTATAATTGTGGAATCATAACCCATGTCAAACTTTGAAATACGTTCTACAACTAATTGCGGTGCTGTGCTTTGAAATTTATTGCTTTTTCATATATATGCTATTTTTCACAAAAAAGAAAGAAAAAAGTTGATTGTAGTGATAAAAAAATATTTAAGCCTTCTAGCCTCCTATATTCTGAACCAGCTAGAAGGAAAAATCTGAGAGGATCATCTAGTAGCCCACGACAAACTCTGGGCTCTGTCCTACAACTACATGTTGAAAAGTGCTTTGAAAACTCTTCCTTTTTTATTTCTTTGCTTTGTATATATGTTATACTATAAAAAAAAAAATAGTTAAAAAAAAAAAAAAAGGCAGCTTATGCGATGGGAGACAATGTTTGGAAACCACATGTCGTGTAAGGGTTTAGTATCCGGAATATATAAGAGATTTTTCAACTCAACAGCAAAGACAAACAAATTAAAAAATAGGCAAAAGACATGAGCAGACACTTTTCAGAAGAGGAAATACAGATGGCTAAAAGGCACATGAAAAGATGCTCAAATTCACTGGCTTTTAGGGAAACGCAAATCAAAACCACAGTGAGATATCATCTCACACCCATTAGAATCGCCATTATATAAAAACAAACAAACAAACAAAGCAGAAAATGACCAAGGCTGGAGAGGATGTGGAGAAAGAAGTACACTTAACCACTGTTGGTGGGAATGTAAAATGGTACAACCACTCTGGAAGGCAGTTTGGCGGTTCCTCAGAAAGCTAAGTATAGAATTACCATATAATCCAGCAGTTCCATTACTAGGTATATATTCAGAGGAACTGAAGGCAAGGACACAAACAAACATTTGCACTCTGATGTTTATAGTAGCATTATTTAAGATTGCCAAGAAATGGAAACGGCCCAAATGTCCATCAATGGACAAGTGGCTAAACAGGCTGTGGTATATACATAAAATGGAATATTACGCTGCTTCATGACAGAATAAAGTCATGAAGCATGTAACAACGTGGATGAACCTTGAGGACATTATACTGAGTGAAATTAGCCAGAAAGAAAAGAACAAATACAGTGTGGTCTCATTAATATGAACTAACAATGAGTGAACTTTGACAGTTAAAATTAAGAACACAGTTTATCATGGTCTTTCACAGAAATTTTGGATATTTATGTGACACCTGAGACTCAGGGTTAGAGCTCTGAGGCTATGAAAGTCAGTAGTACCCCATACAGGAACTGTTTAGTTGAAAAAGTGATCAGACATTGAGATATGAATGAAGCTGATTTGGCTAGGTCTAAGGTATATCAGAATACAGGGTAAAGGATGATATCATCCACATTCTAAAACTTCAACTTCTGTGTGAGACTAAAGAGAGAGATGTTTATTGGGTGCAAAATTTATATTTTTGGTAGTGTATTACCTAATTTAATTTGTATGGTCAGTTGTGTTGAATACCATAAGTATGTGGAATCTTGAATAGGGCATCATATTTCGTTGGTTTGACCATGTTAGTGTGATGCCCCGATAAATCCCAGAGTGTCTTGGGCAGTGAATAAAGAAGTATTTGCAAAATTCCTTTGGGGGAATGGGGAGAAAGAAGGAAATATTTAATTTCTCCATTTGGAAAATTTCTGATATTCTTGCAAGCAGTGGGGACAACCAAATCAATAGGCTGAGCTCTTGATTTAGGGGTTCACTCCTATGAAACTTATTGTCATAAGGTTAGGGACAGGTGTCAACTTGGCCAAGTTGTGGTACCTGTTCATCTGATTGGGCAAGCGCTGGCTTGTCTGTTGCAATGAGGACATTTCATAGGATTAGGTCATGATCACATCAGCTACATCCACAGCTGATTCCATTTGTAATCAGCCAAGGGGGAGTGTCTTCTGCAATTAGTGATGCTAAATGCAATCATGGGAGGCCTTTTAAGGAGGACTCAGAGGAGACAGTTCCCATTCCTGCTTTGGCTGGTGAGCCTCTCCTGTGGAGTTCATCCAGGCCATCCATCGGAGTCATCGGCTTTGCAGCCTGCCCTGTGGATTTTGGACTCTGCGTTCCTATGGTCACGTGAGACACTTTCATAAATTTTATATTTGCAAGTGTTCCCTGTTGATTCTGTTTCTCTAGAGAACCCTAACTAATACACTTATTCCTTCAAAGGATAGGCTAAGCCTACTTAAAATTAGGCCTAAGAGTCACTCCAAGAGAACCTCTCTTGTTACTCAAATGTGGCCTCTCTCTCTAAACCAAAGCAGTATGTGAACTCACTGCCCTCCCTCCTACATGGGACATGACTCCCAGGGGGTGTAAACCTCTCTGGCAATGTGGGACAGAAATCCTGGGATGAACTGGGACCCATCATCAAGGGATTGAGAAAGCCTCCTTGACCAAAAGGAGTAAGAGAGAAATGAGACAAAATGAAGTTTCAGTGGCTGAGAAATTTCAGAGTCAAGAGGTTATCCTGGAAGTTATTTTTATGCATGATATAGATATCCCTTTTTAGTTTATGGTATATTGGGGTGGCTAGAGTGAAGTACTTGAAACTGTTGAGCTGTGTTCCAGTAGCTTTGATTTTTGAAGGCAACTGTACAACAATATAGCTTATACAATGTGACTGTGTGATTGTGAAAACCTTGTGTCTGATGCTCCTTTTATCCAGGGTATGGACAGATGAATAAAAAATATGGATAGTTAAATAAACAAACAAACAAATAAATAAATAAATAATGGGGGGACAAAGGGTAAAATGAATTGGATAGATGGAAATACTAGTGGTCAATGAGAGGGAGGGGTAAGGTGTATGGTATGTATCAGTGTTTTTTTTTCTCTTTTTATTATTTTCCTGGAGTGATGCAAATGTTCTAAAAATGATCATGGTGATGAATACACAACTATGTGATGATATTGTAAGCCACTGATTGTACACCATGTATAGAATGTATGCGTGTGACAAGTTCTCAATTAAATAAAAAATCAGTTTATCAGGAGATAGAAATAAGATGGAGACTGGGAATTTGTTGCTGAAGGAATAAAGATTGTGCAACAAGACTGACTATAAAAATCCAGAAATGGATAGCACAATACTTTACCTGTTGGTAGCACAATATAAGTACACTGAATGAAGCTGAATGCATGTTTGAGGGAGAAGGGATGAGGACATGTATGAAGCCAGAAGGAAAGATGGAGGATAAAGACTGAGATGGTATAACTTAGGAATGCCTAGAATGACGGTGATTAAATGTACAAATAAAAAAATATATTTTTGCATGAGGAAGAACAAATGAATGTCAGCATTGCAAAGCATTGAAAATGGGGTGGTATGCAGGAAAAAGTACAGTCAACGCAAGCTAGGGTCTATAGTCAACAGTAACATCGTAATGTGCTTCCACGGAATGTAGCAAAGGCATTTTGCCAAAACTAAATGTCAACAAGCAGGGGCGGAGGGGTATGGATTATTTGTGGAAAAAGGAAATGTCTTCATATAGATCATGGTGGCAAAGGCATATCTATTTAGTTAGGTTGAATTGTATGATGTGCAAATAAAATTGTCTAAAAATGGACAGAGAGAACTAAGTGCTAGAGAAAATGTGGAGAAAGGATGTACCTATTCACTATTGGTAGGGATGCTGAGAGGTGCAGCCCCTCTGCAGGGCAGTGTGATGGCTCCACAGGAAGCTAGGATTGGGATTGCCATAGGATCCTACAACCCCATTGCTAGGTATTTACCTGGAGGAACTGACAGTGGAAACACAAGTGGACGTTTAAACACTGGTGTTTATGATTCACAATGGATGGAGGGGGTCCAACGAGGCAACAACTGAGGAATGGAAGGGGGACCTGTGGTGTATATATACAATGGACTACTGAACGGCTGCAAAGGAATGAAGTTGTAAGGCATACAAATAGGTGAATGAACCTGAAGGACAGCATGTTGAATGTAATATCAGAAACAAAAGACAAATATTATCATGCCTCTCTCAGATGGACTAACTATAATATACAAACTCAGAGAATTGAAGTTGAGAGCATGGGTTATCAGGTTGGGGCCTATTGAAAGTGTTTTTAGACTGTAAGCTCTCCTAGCAGTCACATGAATTCAGGAGTGTAACTTTTATTTCTAAATTCTGAGCTACTGAGCTCCTGAGTATAACCTGGTCATTCCCTGAAAGTTTGGGTGTGTATGTGTCACCTGACTCTGAGTTAGAGCTCTGAAGCTATGAAAGTCCTAGTACCCCATACCGCAATTGTTAGAAAAGTTGAAAAAGTGATCAGACTTCAATTAAAGATATGAATGAAGCTAATTTGGACAGGATGAAGGTAAATCAGAATACAAGGTAAAGGATGATGGTCTATTCTTTGGAACTTCAACATCTGTGTGAGATCAAAGGAAGGGATGTTTATTTAGTGAAAAATTTATATTTTGGGTAGCACATTATCTAATTTAACTTGTATGATCAGTTTATTTGAACACCATAATTACATGGAATCTTGAATAGGGTATGAGGCCCTGGTGGTTTGTGCAGGTTAGTGTGATGCTGCGATATACCCCAGAGTAATTTGGACAGAGAATCAGAAAGTATTGGAAAAGCCCCTTGGGGAACTGGGAAGGAAGGAGGAAATATTCAACTTCCCCATGAGGGGAATTCCTGATATTCTCACGAGCAGTGGGGACAACCAGTTCAGTACACTGAGCCCCGGATTGTGGGGCTCGCCCCTATGAGGCTTATTCCTGCAAAGGAGCAGCTAAGCCTACTTGTAATTATGTCCGAGTCACCTCCAGAGAACCTCTTTTTTTTCAAATACAGTTTTATGGAGATATACTCACACCATAGACCATCTGAAGTATAAAATCACTGGCTCACAGTATCATCATTTAGTTGTGCAGACATCCCCATGATCAATTTTGGAACATTTTCGTTACTCCAGAAGGGAAATAAAAATAAAAAATAAAACCCAAATCCTCCCATACGCTTTATCCCTCCATCCCCACCCACCCATTGACTGATAGTATTGGGGTGGTACGTTTGTTAACTGTTAATGAAAGAATATTAAAATATTACTGCTAACCATAATCCATAGTTTGCGATAAGTACTTTTCTCCCCATGTATCCATCTATTATTATTTTTTTTAACATTTGTTCCCCCAATTATTTATTTATTTTTATCCATATGTTTTACTCATCTGTCCAAACCGCAGATAAAAGGAGAACAGACGTGAGGTTTTCACAATCACACAGTCACATTGTGAAAGCTATATCATTATACAATCATCTTCAAGGAACATGGTTACTGGAACACAGCTCTACAGTTTCAGGTACTTCCCTCCACCCTCTCCATTACACCTTAGACTAAAAAGGGGATATCTATAGAATGCATAAGAATAACCTCCAAGATAACCTCTTGACTCTGGTTGAAATCCCCAGAGAACCTCTTTTGTTACTCAGGCTGTGGCCTCTCTCTCTAAGCCAATCAACAGGTGAACTCACTGTTGTACCCCATGACATGGGACACAACACCCAGGGGTGTGAGTTTTCCTGGTATTAGGGGACAGGAGTCACCGAATAAGCCAGGACCTGACATCATGGGATCGAGAAAACCTTCTTAACCAAAATGGGGGAGAAATCAGACAAAATAAATTTCAATGGCTGAGACATTTCAAATAAGAGTCGAGAGGTTATCCTGGAGGTTATTCTTATGAGTTATGTAGATATCCCCTTTTTAGTTTATGATACATTGGAGTGGTTAGAGGGAAGTACTTGAAACTGGTGAGTTGTCTTCCAGTAGCCTTGTTTCTTGAAGATGAATGTATAACTATGTAGCTTTTACAATGTGACCATGTAATTATGAAAACCTTGTATCTGATGCTCCTTTTATCCAGGGTATGGACAGATGAGAAAAAAAAATAAGGACAAAAATAAATAGATAATAGGGAGGGATAAGGGATAAAAAAAATTGGGTAGATTGCAATACTAGTGGCCAATGAGAGGGAGGGGTAAGGTGTGTGGTATGTATGAGTTTTTTTTTTCTTTTTCTGGAATGATGCAAATGTCCTAAAAATGATCATAGTGATGAATATATACCTATGTGATTATATTGTGGGCCACTGATTGTACACTTTGGATGGACTATATGTGTAAAGATATATTAATAAAAATATATATATTTTTTATTTTAACATTTGTTCCCCCTATTATTTATTTTTATTCCATCTGTTCTACTCTTCTGTTGACAAGGTAGATAAAAGGAGCATTAGACACAAGGTTTTCACAATCACACAGTCACATTGTGAAAGCTATATCATTATTCAATCATCCTCAAGAAACATGGCTACTGGAACACAGCTCTACATTTTCAGGCAGTTCCCTCCAGCTTCTCCATTACATCTTGAATAACAAGGTGATATCTACTTAATGTGTAAGAATAAGGATAACCTCTCAACTCTGTTTGGAATCTCTCAGCCATTGACACTTTGTCTCATTTCACTCTTCCCCCTTTTGGTCAAGAAGATTTTCTCAATCCCTTGTTGCTGAGTCTCAGTTCATTCTAGGATTTCTGTCCCACGTTGCCAGGAAGGTCCACACCCCTGGGAGTCATGTCCCAGGTAGACAGGGGGAGGGTGGTGAGTTTGCTTGTTGTGCTGGCTAGAGAGAGAGGCCACATCTGAGCAACAAAAGAGGCTCTCTTGGGGGTGACTCTTAGGCCTAATTTTAAGTGTCTTGACCTATTCTTTGTGGGGTTAAGTTTCATATGAACAAACCCCAAGACTGGGGGCTCAGCCTATTGCTTTGGTTGTCCACACTGCTTGTGAGAACATCAAGAATTCAACTTGGGAAAGCTGAATTTCTCCCCATTCTCACCATTCTCTGCAGGGGACTTTGCAAATACTTTTCCACTCACTGATCAAATCACTCTGGGATTTATCGGGGCATTACTCTGGACAAACCCCATGTCCTACCCAAGGTTCCACGTACTTATGGTGTTCAACCAAGCTATCTACATAATTTATATTAGGAGATGCACTAGTCAAAATATAAATTTTGTACCAAATAAACATTTTTTGCTTTAGTCTCACACAGAAGTTGAAATTTTAAAATATTAATTACCATCTAATTAAAAATATTTTTTAAAGAAAGAAAAAAAATAGAAGAAAACCACTGATCTCATCCTCTCAGGGTAAAAAAAAAAGTTGCAAGAAATCCTGTGGGCCTCATGAATTTCCCTGAGAAAAATGCGATGGGAGATGGAGAACGTCTTGGCCCTTTTTATGCATCCTCCTGTGGCCCAGGGCGGAGAGCCAATGAGAAGGAGCGGCAGGCGGCTCTCCAGGTAGCCGAGGACTTCACCTCCCGCGTGCGGTACACCCCGAATACCCAGGTGAGGCGACGCCGCCTGTCCCCTGTCCCATTCCTGGGGCTCTTTGTGGCTCCTACACCCCAAACAGGAGAAGAAGGACAGGAAAGCTGCAGGTTTCTCCCAGATTCATCCAGTGGGAAAATCCTTCTCAAACCTCAAAAATTAAAAACTACGTATTTCCTAAGAAGGTGTCTGGTGGCATGTCATCTTGTACTCATCCTCGAGGCCATTGTCCCTAGCTGAGACCATCCCTTCCAGCCCCAGCCCAGTGGCCCATCAGCTGATACAAAGAGAGCCACTAATGTGCATTTACCAAATGCACCCAAGCCCAGAGAGCAGTCAGTTTTCCCAGCCCATGTCCCATACTCATACTTTCCATATTTTGGCTGAATTGGAGGAGCAACTCCAGCCTGGCCTGTGTGTGGGCTCAGGCATGATGCCCTACACCCCTCTCCAGGGCTCCGACCCTCTCTGACCAACCTTTTCTCTCCTGTAGTCATGCCTACAACTCACCCTGCCACCTCTGTCTGTCACCTAAGGGCCCAGTCTGGAGGAAGTAAGGAAACCAAAGACTGTCAGCAAAGACAACACCAGGCACAGAGTGGGGTATCCCATCTCCCTGCCTTGTGGCCTCCTGCTGACAGCAGTCTAGGGGTTCCCTTCCACAGCTGGGTGACCATCTGCTTTTCCAACACCTGGGACGGTCCCCAGTCCAGGGGTCAGACAATGACTTCTCATGGATCTACTTGAGGGAGCAGGAAGGATAAGAGAGTGGTGGCGCACTATTAACCACCCACCCCATGGCCTGTGGTGGATGGTGGAGGACAATGGAATCCTCCAGAAGCAGAGCCCAGATGCAGGGGACAGAGCTTCCTCACAGCCTGAACACCAGAAGCCCAAATGCAGCCAAGGCCCGGCCCGGCCTGAGCAGAGCTGGGGGGTTCCCACACTTCAGCTCAAGTGACCCTGGCCTGGTGGCCCTTTTGCAGATGTGGGATCATGGCCAGGCTCACCTAGAGGCAGATGTATGGGGACCCCACAACAGTCACCCTTAACAAGAACCACGGCAACCTGCACCACTGGCTGGAGCTTGCGAGGAGTTTCTGGGGCCGGCAGTGTGACAAGGAGTATGACATCAGCTCAGCAGAAGGTCAGCCAGAGCAAGGTGAATTTCTCTCTCCTGGATCCCCAACCTGTGGCACAGCCCACCTATGCACTCACCTGGGCGGCGGGCCCAGCTCTAACCTGCCCTGGAACCACAGGGCCACAGGAAAACACCTGAAACCCTTAAACTAGAACAATTTCTTTATTTGAAAACTGCCAGTGTTCTAGTTTGCTAACTGCCAGAATGCAATATACCAGGAACAGTATGGCTTTTAAAGAGGAATTTAATAAGTTGCTAGTTTATAGTTCTAAGGCTGAGAAAATGTCCCAATTAAAACAAGTCTATGGAAATGTCCAATCTAAGGCATCCAGGGCAACATACCTTGGTTCAAGAAGGTCGATGAAGTTCAGGGTTTCTCTCTCAAGTGAGAAGACACATGGTGAACACAGTTTCTCTCTCTCATCTGGAAGGGCACATGGCGAACACGGCGTCATCTGCTGACTTCCTCTCCTGGCTTCCCGTTTCGTGAAGCTCCCTGGGAGACGTTTTCCTTCTTCATCTCCAAAAGTCGCTGGCTGATGGACTCTGCTTCTGGTGGCTATGTCGTTCTGCTCTGCTTTCTCTGCATCTCTCTCATTCTCCAAAATGTTTCCTCTTTTACAGGATTCCAGTAAACCAATCAAGACCCACCCAAATGGGTGGAGACATGCCTCCACCTAATCCAGTTTAACAACCACTCTTGATTGAGTCACATCTCCAGGGAGATGATCTAATTACAGTTTCAAACATACAGTACTGAATAGGGATTAGAAGAAATGGCAGGTTTTACAAAATGGGATTAGGATTACAACATGGCTTTTCCAGGGTCCATACATCCTTTCAAACCAGCACAGCCGGTGTGTGAATTTCCTCCTTTTCTTTGCCAGGCCAGAAAACTGTGCCTGAAGGGAACTGAACAGCTTCCACAGGTGAGAAAGCTGTCATTCAGGGGTGATTTGAGGGGAGCAGCCAGGAGAGAGACTAGGCTGAATGCCACCCCCATGTGACAAAATGGGGGTGGGGCAGTTGGGGGAGTTGGGGATGGTGAGGGTAGAGCTAGGGAGAGAAGAGGGAGAAGAGGGTAAGTGGCAAGGCCAGAAAGCCTGGGGGTTCCGTGACAGGGGCCTGGCAGAGGGAGGAGGAAGACCAGCCGGCGGACGTTTCAGGCACTTTCTCTGGTTCAAGCTGCCCTGCTGGCTGCTGCTGCTACTGCCTCCCTCCAGATGGTTACACAGTTTCCCAGCCCTGCAGACATCGGGGCCTGAGAGCACTGCCTCCAGGGAGTTGAAATACAGCTGGCCTCTGCTTGGGAATATCCTTCAGCTCAGGCTTATGTAGAACCTCCTTGCAGGGTCCATGTACGACAGGGTGAACGCCTGGCACCCAATCCTGGAAGCTGTGGTCCGGCTAAGATGACGTCTAAGGCCAAATGCTTACTGTGGAGACAGCTCTGGGGAGTGGGTTGAGTCTAACCCCATCTAATGGCTCATGAGGAGCCTTGGCTTTCCCTGACCACGTGTCTGCTGAGACTGGAAAGGCCTTGGCACAGCACAGTGCTTCCACCACAGCTCATGATGGTCCTCTGAAGGCCACTGCGGCCCAAACTGTCTGTCCTTCTGTCTGTCGGCCTGCAGTCAGGTCAGCCATGGGCCTCTGATGAGTGCAGGGGCAGGTCACACATACCCGTAAATGGGAGGTCCTTGGAGGGAGGGCCTTGTGGCCCCCGGCACTTGTGAGCTCCCAGCAGAGAGGCCTGACCCTGTGACACGCGGGCCAAGTAGCTCTCCAGGGTCTTGAGCAACAGCTTCGGGTTCTTCTTGGCCAATGCTTCCAAGTCTGAGACAGAGAGGATTGGGAAAGATGAGCAGCTCTAGGGAGCTGCCCTGGTTTCATGCAGCACTAACAACCCCCACCCAGATAGCCCGGGGAGAAAGGAGACACATCTTCTAAGATGGAAAGAGCATCGCCAAGGAAGCCCAGGAGCCACACAGAGCCTGGACCACACACTCTTCCCAGTCCAGGAAAAGCATGATTTTGAATGGTCAGTCCAACTGTCAGACTGCAGCTTCTAATTTTTGATTCAGAAAACATGACCAGCATGGGGATAAGGCCAGAAAGGGAGGAGTGATGGCTGAGAAAGGAGTAGTAAGGTCCAGAGTGTGTCAGGTAGAGATCTGGGTGAAAGCTTGGAGGGAGGGAATGGGTAAGGAACTGTAGCCCCAAATCATCTAGCCCTCAGTGCTGGGGACCCCAGGCCTCCCTGGGAGCACACCTTTGAGGACAAAGCCCGAGTCTGAGATTGTCTTGCGCTGTGTCTTCCAGATGTGGGCGAGGCGGAGGAAAGCGGCCGCATAGAAGCTGTTCACCACCGGGATGACCGCCTGCTGCCGGTTACACTCCCTGTGGCACATGGAGGCTGGGGGCTCATCAGTGCACAAGGGTGACACTGGGCCACCCTGCCCTCAGGGAATGGGCCTGAGCATCCAGGGCCTTCACAGCTGGGGTCGTGGGTGGGAGAAGGGGCTGGGGGCCCCTCTAGAAGCAGTGGGGGAGGAAGCAAGCTGGTGAAAATGAGGCAGGGTGATGGCTGGCAGGCAGCGTGGGCACTCACCTGGAGAGACAGCCCTCCCTCAGGGCCTGGATTGCGATGCGGGTGATGTTTACCGACATCACACAGAAGGGGAAGTGCTGGAATGGAGAGGCACCGGGTCAGGGGCCACCCCAGTGCCCGCCTGCCATGCTTGTCACTGGCAGCTCAGCATGGGCCACAGGCAGCAGCTGACTTACTGTTAAGCCCTTACTGCTAATTCTCACAATAATCTTCCTCCCATCTGACGGAGAAGGAAACCAAGGCCCAGCAACCAACCGTGACCTTCCTACTGCCTCAGGGCCAAGACTGCAACTGAGCTGGCATGCACAGTCCCCACGAGGCCCCAGGCCCACGTCACCTCTGTTACCTCCAGGGTCAGCATGAGCATGAGGAGTGCGGCTCAGTTACCTGACTGACTCCACAGGTGCTCAATGCCAACCCCTCCCCTTCTCTAGGCTTCCAGTTACCTGCTACTCATGAGCACCTCCTCCAAAAGCCAGTGGAGAAGAGGCCAGCAGGGGGGCAGTCAGTCCGGTCTTGCTGACACACCCTGTCTCTCAATAACACAGAGGCCTGAGGACCATCTGGGCAGGCTACCTGCCTGGAGAAGGCTGGGAGGGGGACAGTGGGGGGCTTCACCCAGAACCTCAGAGCTGTGTTTCTGGAGGGCCGAGTTCCTCTCTGTCCTTTAGTTTAAAAGCAACCAATAGGAGTTTTACATGAGCAGGGTTTGTTTGGTTTTTTTAAACAGAGATTGGGCAGACTGTACCTGTTGTTTCCCTGCTGTACATGTACAAGAACATCTGCTGAGAGGACATGCAGGTCGGTGTACCCTTTTAGTTTAGAGCAAGGGTCTATTTATCCCACCTGCTGCCCAAAAGAAGAAAAATCCATTACATTATGGTGGAGAGCGGAGCCTATGGCAGCAACCAGCTACAAATAAAAGCAGAAGTTCAGCTCCACAGTCACACAAGCCCCTTGTCAAGCACTCAACAGCCACATGTCCTTAGCAGCCACTGCACTGGACATGCAGAAACATGACCATCTATCACTGTAGAAGTTCTCCTGGACAGTGCTCAACTGCAGAGGGTCTTCTAGCTCCACAAAGACTTTCCTCAGGAGCTCCCGTGTCAACTAGATTCCAGAATCTCAGCTCTGCTACCTGCAACCTGTGTGTCCTCGGGAAGGACTCCCAACCTTGGAGATTCAGCTCTCCCAAATCTCAAAATCAAAAAAGGCAATGAGCTTTGAGTGCTGTGCTGAATAGAGCCAACCCAGCAGGCCGAGGACTGCTAGCTTCAGGAAGGCTGGTGGGCCAGGTGGCCCTTGGCTGGCCTCTGGAAACCTGGATTTCAGTAAGGTTCCCAAAGCTCCCTACCAGACAGGGTGGCTCACTGTGCCTAAATGGTGCAGACAATATGTTTTATGTACCCAGGCTTTGCCTCTAGGCATCTGGAATTTTGACACATGCCAGGCAGAGAAGGCTGATGTGACCAGCCCCCAGTCAAAACCCTGGGCACTGAGTCTTGGATGAGCTTCCCCAGAGATAGCATTGCAGATATGTCACAATGTGTTGCTGGAGAAACTAAGTGTATCTTGCGTCTCCAGGGAGAGAACACTTGGAAGCTTGAGCCTGGCTCCCACTGCACTTTGCTCCATTCTGCTCTTACCTTTGCTGATTTTGCTTTGAAACCTTTCTCTGTAATAAGTCCTAAGTGTGAGTAGGACTATATGCTGCATTCTGTGGGTTCTTCTAGAGAATCAAAGAACCTGGGGCTGGTTGTAGGGACCAGGACGTAAGTGTCATTTGGGTGCGGTCAAGTCACTAAGCATGCCAAAAGTCCTGTGAGATAGGTTTATTTTCTATGGTTTACTCTCTATCATCTCAGTACCTATACCACTGAGTACTCTGAGGACTAGGATGGGTCAGGAATGCAAAGACCTCAGCCTGATGCCCTTCTGCTCCAGGGAGGTGCTAACAAACGATTACCTGGGCTCCATGCAGAGAGCTGGAGTGGCAGCTGTGCGTGTACGGGTTAGCGTCGCCTGTTAACTAGTACATATGCTGGATTGTCTTCAGCCTAAAAATAAATAAGGGAACAAGAATATACTAGTAAACCCATTAACAGAGGATTTAAACCAACTCTTCATTCACCCTTGGGAATATCTTTAACCCTTTTATTAAGAAGCTATGAAAAACTGGAATTCAGATCTAAAATGTCTCCTTTTCTTCAGCAATTCCTGTAGACTTAGGAGTGCTGCATAGAGCTAAAATACTGCATGGAGGCTGTGTTTCGGGTACTGGCAAAGATAGCAGAGGAAATCAGATTTGGAAACGTTTGTATTCCCATTTAGGATCTGATCTCTCTTCGTGTCTCAAGGCTGGACTTAAACATAATCTGTGAGTGCAATACTGAAACGGGAAGACCAGACCATCTTCTCTGGCCACTGTTCAAGGGACCCCACCCTAAGGATTCCAATTCAGTAGTTCTGGGCACAGGCCTGGGCATCTGTATGTTAACTCACTGCCCCCCAGCTGAAGTGTGCTGCTGGCCAGGAATCACTGCTGCAAAGAGCCCACAGCTAGGCTTAGTGCCAGCAAATGGGGGATCTGGGCCCTCACTCACCAGCTACTAGCTACCTGGATTTGGGCTGATGGGGTGAAACAATGGTTGAAAAACTGCTGGGAAAGTCGTAAGAACCGTGGATATGAATAGTGTTATTATAAGGTGCTTCCCTTCCTGCCAGTCTTTACTCTGAAGTGCCCTGTGTCTCCCAGAGTGACTGGGGGCAGTTCTCCTGCTTCTCAGGCCACTTCCACCAGGCTGGGAGTCATGATCCATAGGGGTCCTGGTTAGCAGGACAGACCACAGGCACCTACAACTTCAGCTCTCTCCTAGGAGAGGGCAGGACTGCTGCTGGCAGGGCTATGATCCCCACAGAGATGTTTTCTGGAAACATCTGATTTTTAAAAATTCCTAGGGGCTTGAGGTCCAGTTTTATTTTAAAGCCTTGAAATTATATACAACTCAAGGAATTTTAAAATAAAGCTGGAAGGGACATTAGAATTATTTAGACCAACCTCTTCATTTCATAGAAGAAAAAACAGAGGCCCAGAGAGGTTAATGCTACAGATGGAACCAGAATCTGGCTTCCAGATCCTGGAGGCCAGCCCTTTTACTTCCTTTTTTTGTATTGAGCTGCTATTCCTTCTTCTCGTTTGCCACATGAATCGTGGGGTTAATGCAAGTCTCTAACATATTCACCAGAGGCCAGATGAAGGCAGAGGAAACAGATGTGTCCAAGTGATCTGTCCGGGTCCATGAAGATCGGTGTGCCCAGAATTGATTCTCTGTTCCTGCTCTTTCCTCGGCCTCTTGTCTCAGGCATCCGAATGGATTTCTCTGGTCCCTCATCCAGCCCTTCCTCGAAAGCACAAATGAGGGCTGCTGAGTTGACAAGAATCCTCTACCGTGGTTTCCTTTTGCTACAGGAAGGTCTGAGAAGAGAGTCTTGTCTGAGGTAAGTTTACCTCAGTTTACAGGAAATACTCCCTGGCTGTGGGGTGCTGGGCCTCTGTCCCCAGTCTCTAAAATGAAGGGGCTAGACCAGCAACCACAAAGACACGCTTCAAGTCTGGAGTCTGCTATTATGAAGCCAGCCTTGGCAAGAGACCACGTCAGTTCATACGCTACCTTACAGAGCCCTCAAATTCGGCCCAGGCATTACATTCCTGCACTAAGAAAACCACAGCCTGTGCCCACATTCTCAGCCTGGGGGGTCCCAGCTACTTGTGGAGTCGGACTCTTGCCCTCTCCAGAACTCATGGACTAGAAAGGCAAATGTGAAACCTTAAGATTCAAATGGTGGTACCCCAAGAAGAAACAGAGATATTCTATAAAAGTTAGAAACAAACAACTACCCAGGTGCCAGGAACTGTCCATCTGTGTGTCTGCGTTTAAGAAGCTTTGGATTCAAGAAGTGGTTGCCTTACCAAGGGTCATGTGTATGTGCAGGGATGCTGCCATTGATTTAAAAAACATAAAATGCATTTCTACTCATGAAAAGCAAGGCTACCTCAATAATTGACACTTCCTGAGTGTTTGATAAGCTTGGCACTTTACATAGCTTATCTCCAATTTAGAACAACTCTATAAGGTTGCAATTATTTTCCCAGATTACAAACCACTCTCTATTTCAAGAAAAAAGAAGTCCTTAGAGACATGTTTGATACCAAGGCTGAGGCAGAGAAAATACAAGATGAGGGTGGGGCATCTCGCAGTGCCAGAAAGGGTTCAAACAAGGGCGGGGGCACACTGAAAGGGCCCCGGGCTTACCTGAAATAGCCCTAATCACCTAAGTCGGGCAAAGGAGGAAAAGAAGAATCAGAGTAGTGAACTATGACCTACTAAATAAAATACCTATTCACATGCGCAAACTGATAGAAAAGTAATTGAATAACATATGTAGGTGAAAGTCTGAGGAGAAACAGGATATCTGTAGAGCCTCAAGGCATCACCCCTGAGGGAGTAATTTCAAAGGGTTAAAAGTCACTTTTGACCCCTGCAGATACCACCTTAACCCAGTGATCAGGGCTAGCACTCCAGGATGAAGACAGAAGGATACCACGTGTACCCCGATCCGAGGCAAGGACAAGGGCATGTCACGTCTGTGCCATCAGCCCAGGACCAGAGCTGCTGATCCACACGCTGACAATTCTCATCTCCAGCCAAAACCTCTCTCCTCATGCCTTACTCATTTACTCCAAAGTCTGACAGACCTCTCAAAATATGGGTGCTTCCACGGGACCCCTAAAACTTGCTCTGTCTCTTTCCATTTCAGTTAAAAGCAACCCTACTTTTCCAGTTACTCAGACTAAAAGTCATAACCAACTCCTCTTTTTTTTCTTAGACCCAAATCCAACCCATCATGTAAACAAGCTGGCTCTATTCTTTCGAATTTATAGCCTAGAGAAACCACAGGTAGACTCTGACCACTTCTTATTTTCACCTCCACTGAAAATATCCTAGTCCGAACCGCCACCATCTCTAGCGTGGATGCTGCACCAGCCCTCACTAGAGCTATTCTCAACCCAGCAGCAGGTAAGGGGTGATCTCCTTACAACTCTTCCCTGGCTCCTTGTTTATACAGCAAAATGAAAAGTCGTCGTCACTACCTACCAGGGCGTGCTCCCTTTGTAACTTCCTACTGCTTGCCCCCTGCTCCAGTTGGCTTCCATCCTATTCTCTACATAGGTTAGACACACCCCTTCCTGAGGATGTTTGCCCCAGCTGCTCCCCTTTCCCAGATGGCATCAGCAGGGCTATATCCCACCTCCTTTAGCTCTGGCCTTCTCAAGAGCGTCCCTAATCACCCTATAGACACTGTCACCTCCCCGCAAGCCATTCTCCAAACCCCACCTGATTTCTTCTTCCTCAGCATTTACTACCAACATTCTCTATAATTTACTTATTTATTATGCTTTGCCTTGTCTCCTCTGCTGCAAGATAAGCTCCTCACGAGCAGGATATTTGTCTGCTTTGTTCACAGATGTACCCCGAGTGCTAAGAACTGTACCCAGCACACAGGATGCTGAGAAAATATTTGTTCAGTCAACAAATGAGTTCCAGGTCCCTTGAATCTGGGACAGACAAATGGCAGGAGGGCTGGTTAAATCTGTTTTCTAAAACAGAGGCACCCATGTTTCTTGAAGATTGTATAATGATAGAGCTTTCGTAATGTGACTGTGTGGTTGTGAAACCCTTGTGTCTGATGCTTCTTTTATCTACCTTATCAACAGGTGAGTAAAACATATAGATTAAAAATAAATAAATAATAGGGGGAACAAATGTTAAAATAAATTTAGTAGATTGGAATGCTAGTGATCAATGAAAGGGAGGGGTAAAGGGTATGGTATGTATGAATTTTCTTCTGTTTTTTTTTTCTAATTGATGCAAATGTTCTAAGAAATGATCATGATGAATATACAACTATGCGATGATATTGTGAGTTACTGATTATATAACAAGAATGGAATGATCATATGGTAAGAATGTTGTGTTCGTATGTGGTTATGTTTCATAAATAAAAATAAATAAAAATAAAAGAGGCACCACCACCTTTTTAAAAAAATTTATTAATTTAAAAAATTTAACAAATGTAATAAAACATTAGATAATCAGTAATTCACAATATCATCACTTAGTTGCATAGTCATCATTTCTTAGAACATTTGCATCCATTCAGAAAAAGAAATAAAAAGACAATAGAAAAAGAAATAAAACGAAAACAGAAAAAACAAAAAAAAGATTATACCTACCATACTCCTTACCCCTCACTTTCATTGATCACTAGCATTTCAAACTAAGTTTATTTTAACATTTGTTCCCCCTATTATTTAATTTTATTCCATATGTTCTACTCATTTGTTGACAAGTGTATTAGTTAGGGTTCTCTAGAGAAACAGAATCAACAGGGAACACTTGCAAATATAAAACTTATGAAAGTGTCTCACACGACCGTAGGAATGCAGAGTCCAAAATCCACAGGGCAGGCTGCGAAGCTGATGACTCCGATGGATGGCCTGGATGAACTTCACAGGAGAGGCTCACCAGCCAAAGCAGGAATGGAACCTGTCTCCTCTGAGTCCTCCTTAAAAGGCTTCCCATGATTACATTTAGCATCACTAATTGCAGAAGACACTCCCCTTTGGCTGATTACAAATGGAATCAGCTGTGGATGTAGCTGACGTGCTCATGACCTAATCCTATGAAATGTCCTCATTGCAACAGACAGGCCAGCGCTTGCCCAATCAGATAAACAAGTACCACAACTTGGCCAAGTTGACACCTGTCCCTAATCATGACAGTCCACCCCTTGTCAACTTGGCCAGGTGAGCATACCTAGTTCTGTTGCTGTGGACACAAACCAATGGTATGGGAATCTCATCTGTTGCTAATTACATCTGCAGTTGGCTAGGAGGCGTGTCTGCTGCAATGAGTGACGCTTGACTTAACTGGCTGGTGCTTAAATGAGAGAACGCAATGTAGCACAGACTAGCAGCTTGGCATTCCTCATCTCAGCACTAGCAGCTCAGCCCAGGCCTTTGGAGATGCAGAAAGAAGTCACCCCGGGGAAGGTTGTTGGAACCCAGGGGCCTGGAGAGAAGACCAGCAGAGACCATCTTGTGCCTTCCATGTAAGAAAGAACCTCAGTGGAAAGTTAGCTGCCTTTCCTCTGAAGAACCAACAAAATAAATACCCTTTTATTAAAAGCCAATCCATCTCTGGTGTGTTGCATTCCGGCAGCTAGCAAACTAGAACAACAAGGTAGATAAAAGGAGTATCAGACACAAGGTTTTCATAATCACACAGTCACATTGTGAAAGCTTTATCATTATACAATCATCTTCAAGAAACATGGCTACTGGAACACAGCTCTACATTTTCAGGAAGTTCCCTCCAGCCTCTCCATTACATCTTGAATAACAAGGTGATAATGCATAAGAATAACCTCCAGGATAACCTCTCTACTCTGTTTGGAATCTCTCAGTCATTGACACTTTGTCTCATTTCACTCTTCCCCCTTTTGATCAAGAAGGTTTTCTCAATCCCTTGATGTTGAGTTTCAGTTCATTCTAGGGTTTTTCTCAATCCCTTGTTGCTGAGTTTCAGCTCATTCTAGGATTTCTGTCCCATGTTGCCAGGAAGGTCCACACCCCTGGGAGTCATGTCCCATGTAGACAGTGGGAGGGTGGTGAGATTGCTTGTTGTGTTGGCTGGAGACCACATCTGAGCAACAAAAGAGGCTCTCTTGGGGGCACCACCACCTTTTACTACCTGGCAGAATCATCAACCCAACCCCAGAGAACTATCCAGGGAGGAGACTGAGGGGATGTAGTCAGTAAGTCTGTGTGCCATGTCTTTTCCTCTTAGGCAAATGAAGGCTCATTTTCCTCCCTCAGGGCAGGAGAAACTACCAGTACCATGCAAAGGATTTCCTCAGAGAGGGCAGCAGTGATGGTTGGGTTCATGTGTCAACTTGGCTTGGTAACGGTACCCAGCTGTCTGGTCAGGCAAGCACTGCCTAACTGTTATGTGAGGACATTTCATGAGCTTCAATCATCAATAAGTTGTTTGCATTTATGGCTGATTACATCTATAATAAAGTAAGGAGTATCTTCCTCAATGAGAGACATTTAATCTAATCGACTTAAGGCATTAAAAGAAGTGATGACTTCAGCAGTCAGAAGAGAGAACTTTCATCTCTACTTCAGCCAGCCAGTTTCTCCTGGGCGAATTCATCGAGTACATCAGAGTTGCCAGCTTGCAGTGTGCCCTATGGAATTCAGACTTGTGTGTCCCACAGTTACATGCACATTTTTATTAAAGCTCATAATATTTACAGATATCTCCTGTTGGTTCTGTTTCCCTAGAGAACCCTGACTAATGGAGTAGTGAATTGAAACAATAACATCACAAGACTAGCAGCTGTGCTAAGAGCTTTTGCATATTATCCCATTTAGTTTTGCCAATAAACCGGCTGAAGTTTTTGCGATCTCCACTCTACAGATGGGGAAACTGAGGCTCAGAAGCATTGAGCCTTGACACACAGTTAACAAGTGGAGCAGTGTAGATTCTAACTTCAGACAGAAGTCCGTCCCTGGTTTGCCTCAGCATCTGTCCGGGGGCCCTCCTGGCTTGCTCGGGAAAGCCCTGCAGCTCAGGTCCCAGCTCCACAGTCATCTCCTGAGTCCCGCCAGAGCCCCACCTGGATGTGGTGATGAGACAGTCAGAAAATCTCCTGTGCCATCAGCAAGGTCTTTGAGTCCATCACCAGGTACAGCAGATGCAGAAGACCAAGGAAACCTGCTCCTCACAGGTCCATGGTTGGATTTGCTCCTATAACAGTATGCACAAGGAAACTGGAGTGGGCCAGTGAGCTTCCCCTGAGCTTCAAGGACTTAGTTTGAGAAGTTGCCTCTGGCACTCGCCTCTTCCCCGGGCTAGTGGAGCAGGAAAAGCCAGGCTCACTACCTGCTTCCTGCTATGAATGACTCCAAGGGGCTGAGCAGAAGGGCTAGGAGGCTACACAAGCTGGCAGTGAGGCCAGAGCACCCTGGGAACAGCCTCCTATATCTGTTTTCTTCTGTCAGTTTATTGCTGCCCTTGGCCCTCAGTCATTTTTCCACACATTTGCCAGAGTTATCCTTTAAAAACAGATGTGAAAAAAACAAAACAAAACATAACAGATGTGAGACTTTTGGTTCTGGAACAAGATGAAATAGATATACTTCTCTATATTTCTCCCACTCTCTTTTTTTTTAAACTTTTTTGTTTTGTTTTGTTTAGTATAACATATATACAAAGCAAAGAAATAAAAAAGTAATAGTTTTCAAAGCACTCTTCAACAAGCGGTCACAGGACAGACCTCAGAGTTTGTCACGGGCCACCACATGATCTTCATATTTTTCCTTCTAGCTGCTCCAGAATATAGGAGGCTAGAGCCTCCTACTCTTTATCCAGTTTTTAATGTTTACTTGATTGAATTTTTTATACAAAGACTCCGTGGTTTTCATAAGAAAAGAATTCCAAAAAAAGGAAGGGAAGTATAGAGGAGGGCTAAAGAAGGGAGAGATGGGTCTTTTAGAAATGGTGTCTATGCCTCCCCCTAAGTACCTAAAAACCCTGGACGTTAATACATAAAACAAACCTAAGATGATTCTGGAATGCAGAGAAGAGTAGGCAGACTGGCGTAAAGCACTATGGTGGGTTTCCTGGGCTTCTATTCGCATAGGACATCTCAACTGGAGGCTGGACAAACCACATACCAAAAATGCCAACGGGAGAAGACCAAAAGAGCTCCCTGCAAAGCTGCTCTCTCTAGTCAAGGGACTAGGAAAGGGGCGTCCTAGCAACACAGAAAACTTAGATACTATTCACCCTACTGCAACCAAGCTCCACAGAAAAAGCTGTGGCCCAATCCAACCCCCACTGGCCAAGATGAAATGGGAACCTCAACTTCCACCCTCGCCTGGCTGTAACAAGGCACTCCTTAGTTCTGAGAGCTTCAAGTCAGAGAAGGCTGAGTGGGGAGTGCCTTCTGGAGTGTCAGAAGAGGGCATGTGGAAACTGTAATGAGGCATATACCCTCTACCCCCTCTCCATCAGGGTGGCCTCAGCAGTGGTAGAGCAGAGAATTGGACTTTTACCATCTCCCAGCAGTAATGAGGGACACCCTCGGTTCCCCCACTGGCTTTGTGTCAGAGGAGGCCTGCCAAAGCAAAAGGTTTAAACAAGGTCTGGAGTGTCACACCCCAAAGCCCATGATACAATCACAAATCACTTGTACACCAAGAACCAGGAAAATGTTACTTTGGATGAGAGAAGAATCAACATAAACCATGTTCTAGTTTGCTAGCTGCCAGAATGCAATATACCAGAAATGGAATGACTTTTAAGAAGGGGAATTTAATAAGTTGCTAGTTTACAGTTCTAAGGCTGAGAAAATGTCCCAATTAAAACAAGTCTATATAAATGTTCAATCTAAGGCATCCAGGAAAAGATACCTTGGTTCAAGAAGGCTGATGAAGTTTAGGGTTTCTCTTTCATCCAAGAAGGCACATGGTGAACACAGTCATGGTTTCTCCCTCATCTGGAAAGGCACATGGTGAACACGGTCAGGGTTCCTCTCTCATCTGGAAGGGCACATGGCAAACATGGCGTCATCTGCTAGCTTCTTCTCCTGGCTTCCTGTTTCATGAAGCTCCCCGGGAGGCATTTTCCTTCTTCATCTGTTCTAGTTTGCTAGCTGCTGGAATGCAATATACCAGAAATGGAATGGCTTTTAACAAGGGGAATTTAATGAGTTGCTAGTTTACAGTTCTAAGGCCAAAAAAATGTCCAATTAAAACAAGCCTATAGAAATGTCCAGTCAAAAGCATCCATCCAGGGAAAGATACCTTGGTTCTAGAAGGCCAGTGAAGTTCAGGGTTTCTCTCTCATCTGGAAGGGCACGTGGCGCACATGGCGTCATCTGCTAGCTTTCTCTCCTGGCTTCCGGTTTCATGAAGCTCCCCGGGAGGCGTTTTCCTTCTTCATCTCCAAAGATTGCTGGCTGGTGGACTCTCTGCTTCGTAGTGTTGCTCTCTCTGAATCTCTCATTCTCCAAAATATTTCCTCTTTTATAGGACTCCAATAAACCAATCAAGACCCACCCAAATGGGTGGAAACATGTCGTCCCTTAATCCAGTTTAACAACCACTCTTGACTAAATCACATCATCCAGGGAGATGATTTCATTACAGTTTCAAACATACAGCATTGAATAGAGATTATTCTACCTTTATGAAATGGGATTTATATTAAAACATGGCTTTTCTTAGGGGGCATGCTTCCTTTCAAACCAGCACATCATCTCCAAAGGTCGCTGGCTGGTGGACTCTGCTTCTCATAGCTATGTCATTCTGCTCTGCTGTCTCTGAATCTCTCATTTTCCAAAATGTTTCCTCTTTTATAGGACTTCAGAAACTAATCAAGACCCACCCAAATGGGTGGAGGCACGCTTCCATCTAATCCAGTTTAACAACCACTCTTGCTTAAATCACATAAGAAACGGCTGCCTTTACAAAATGGGATTAGGATTACAATACGGCTTTTCTAGGGGGCATACATCCTTTCAAACCAGCACACACCAACATGGAGACAACACAGATCCTGGGATGATCCGAAGAGGATTTTAAAGCGGCTACTGAAGACAAAATGACAGCCTCCTCAGGGTGCACATCCCAATCTCTGGAACCTGTACAGATGCTCAGGTGGAGAAGGCGAGGCCGCCCTGCTATCATGTTGACTGTAGCCCAGCGAATCTGTGTTGGACTTCTGGACTACAGAAAGTGAAAGATAATATATTTTTGTCCTTTCAAGCCACCAAATCTGTGTAATATTGCAGGGATCATAAAAAATGCTTTTGAAGAGCAAATATTTGAGAGAAATGAAAAAGCAAAGAAAGAGACATAAAGAAAACCAATAGGAACTTGAGAACTGAAAAAGAGAGAAACTAAAAGGAAAAATTCACTGGATGGGCTCAAGAACAGAATAGTGACAGAGGGAAGAATTCGTGAAGGTGAAGACAGAAGCATAGTGATCACACAATCTAACAGCAGAGGGAAAACTGGACACAGACTCAGAGATCTACGGTGCTGTAACAGAAGATATGCTCTAAAATTTGACTTCAGAGAGTTCTTGAAATGAAAGGAAATGATAAAAGAAGGAATCCTGGAGTATCAGAAAGGAGAAAGGAACAAGGAACAACAGAAAATAAATATTTGGGAAAATACAACAGAATATCCTTTTTTTCTTGAAGTTTCTAAATTATGTTAGATGGCTGAAACAAAGATCATAACATTGTTTACATGGAGGAAATATTTCAACAGAGAAGGGTAAACACGCTGTCAATACTGACAAACAACCAACTAATTACACGTATATAAAATTCACTTTCAAATGAAGATATTTTCCTCCTTTTTAGAAATGGAATGTTATGATTTTGAATAACCCAGGTAGCACGATCCAGAAACAGTTGAGATCATTCGGTTTCACTTAAAATGTAAAATGATATAAAATAAAAGCTTATCACTATTTTAAAAGAGCGTGACCCCCCCCCCACACACACACACAGATTTCCAAGTCACATCACTCCCAGGGCCCCCAGTACTTAGAGGAAAGGTTTCCCAAGGGTCTGCAAGCCCATGATGAACTTCTGCCCTTCAGCTGCTTCCCCTGCTCCATCCTGTGACCTCTGCACCTCTCCGTGCCCTCTCCCCGGCATGCTTTCCCCCAGGTGTGTCATCTCATGGGACTGGCATGATGGGTTATCATCATGAGGGTTACCCGGCCTCTTGAACTGGTCCTGGGATTAGGGATCAAAGAAAGGAGGATGAACCATTCCTTCCTCTTACCCTGGAAGCCCAGACTTTCCCAGTCGTGTCCATGGAAGGTGCAGCCAAACTTGGAGCCAGTGAGCTGCTTGAAGATGGTCTGGGGGACTCGGCCATGCACTGGGTCTCCGCTGTCCAGGCTACCTAAACTCAGACAGGCCCACGCCCACTGTTGGCTTGCCCTCAGGGGAGGCCTAGGGGCTTCACAGAGAATGGACAAGGGGGATCTAGACTGTGCTCAAGACACCCTGCTCTCCTGGATTCCATGCCTCAGCTCCCACCCCCTACCACCAACAGGGTACATGCAAAGCCACTCCATGCTTAGCCTCAGCACCATGGGGGTGCACGGGGTTGTGACCTCCACCAAGGGGGCCCACAGGGCCTGGGCCACCACCATGGGGGGCACATGGGACCAAAACCACCACCATGGGGGCACACACGACCGGGACTGCCACCACGGGGACCCATGGGGCTGCAACCTTCACCACATGGGGCCCACATGGCTGCAGTGTCCCACTGGGATGGACTGGCACTTACACTGAGTGATGGTCAGGACCAACTCCCTTTCTTCACCGAGGCCCTGGTGGAACTTAGGAGGCCCAAAGAGGCAGTGCCAGGGGGCTGCAAGCCCAGTCCTGTGAACATTTGGCTGGATTCTCTCCTATGGAGGAAGTAGGAGGCAGTGGGCAGAGTGGGCTTGCCTGCCTTCTCAAACTGAACGTCAAGCCCATGTATGGGGACAGTTCTCACAAGAAGGAGCTTCTGACCACTGGCTGGTCTTTGGGGCAGAAGCTGTGAGCAGCTCTGCAGTATGCAGTCAGGCTCTCCTAGCGTCCAAGGTCTTTACAAGGAGGAAGGGATCTCCATAAGCAAAGGCATTATCGGCCAGTTCTCTGCATTTGCTGCTTTAGGCTTCTCCAAAGTTGCTATTTCCCTGACTCCCAGTGAGGCTAGAGCAGTCCATGTGCTCAGACAACAGTCAGGCCAAGTTTCCAAGCAAAGCTGCTTTACCCTGTAAGGAGCATAAGTTACAAAGCATAGCCGCCTGCTCACAACATCCAGAATGAGAGCCGGTGGGGAGAGAGTTTAGTAGAGACTCTTGGAGCTAAACTGGAAGGCATAACTGGAAACTTCCTAAACCAGGTTATATTGGCCTCTCTGGGCCTGGGGCCTCGGTCACGGGCCTTGGAATATTCCTATTTGGGTAGCTTCTGGTTCTCTGGGACCGATAATCAATCTTATTTCTGGCTTTTCAGCCTCTCTCTTTCGAGCCAGTTTTTAGACTAAAGGTCTGAAATCATATTCCCCTCAACTTACCACTAGTTACATAAGATTCTATGCTCCAGAAAGCACCCCAGCTTTTATTCTACCCAATATTCCTTCTTTCTCCATTCCTGCATAATTCATAAATTCCCAAATAGTTTTTGGCTCCCTAAAGGGATGGTTTATTCTCTTGCATTGGCCATGAACCACTCAGCTGTCTGGACAGGCTGCCCTACTTCCCCAAAGAACCACCTGGCACTTGAGCCCAAACTTCCCTGTTCCTGAGTGGGAAGAGCAGGGGACAGGTGCACGCACGCCCATACCCAGGGCACGGGAGTCCATGGCACGTCCCTGAGAGGCGTAGGGCCTTGCGTGAGACACGGGTCTGCAGCTTCCCCTGATCCTGGACTTCCAGATTCCTTAGTTAAGTCAAAGCCCACAACTGGCAGCTTTCAGGGCTCTGTTCTGATAGGATGGAGGCCTGGCTCCTGGGATACCACTACTTTGCTTGAGACCCAAAACCTCCCCACAGCTGCACTTTGAAGGAGGAGAGTTCTAGAGTTCGAAAATGCTGTAGGACCTTGCTAAAGGAGATTAGCTGCCCAGGTTGTTCTGTGCTGGCCCCGCTCCCTGTGGCAAAAGGAAGACACTCCAGGATTCATAAAGGTAACCATTCGGTCAGCAAACATTGACTGATGGCCTCCCGGTGGTCACCTCCCAGCCAACCATCAGACACCCACAGCTACAGCTGGTTCGGTCAGGAGATGGTGGTATCTGGTGGGTGGAACTCTGTGCCTCTGTCCTTTTGCCCACCTCGCCACCCTGCAGAGGCTGACCCTGACCCAGGCCCTCCCCATCTTCTCACAGGGCTGGGAGAGGATGGGTCCTTTCCCTGCAGCATTCATTCCCACTTTCCCCAGAGGGAGAAGGTCATTATCTCTGGATTTGGGAAACAGAGTTTAGGCTATGTCACGTAGCTAAAATGAGAATACTCAGGGATTCTGCCTTCCCAAAGTATTGGCTACCTACATGGGATGTGGCCTCTGCTAGCAGCTGGGACATGTGAAGTCAGTGCCATTCCTTCAATTACCTGTCTCTGGCTGGATGCTGTCCATGGGTTCCCATTCTTCCTGGGCCCTGAGCACCTCTACTCACAACTGCAACAGTGGGAAAAAGAGGCCCTCTGAGATCCAGGCATGTGTGGACGACTGCAGCAGCCCCAACCCTGGCCGCCTGCCTTTGGTCTTGCTCCCTCCAATCCCCTCTTCACATGGCTAGCAGAGAGAGCTTTCAAAAAAGATCTGATGTCAACATCCACATAGTTCAAAATCCTTCAGGGATTCTACCTCATGGTAAAAGCCAAACTCTTTGGCACAGCATGTAAGTACATTCACAGTCTGGGTCCTTCTGGCCTCTCAGCTTTGCCCTGGGATTATTGAGAACTACCTGAAGTTTCACCTTAGTCCTCAGTACCCTGGAGGGTCACTTCCAACCCCTGCTGGCAGAGCTCCTTCTCACCATGTAGGTGAGTGACCTTACCCTTAACTGGAGGCCTTCTTTGATCATAACGGCCTGGACAGGAGCCACTTCTCTGAGACACCAACACTCAGGGCTTATTATGCAGTGTCATCAGTCCTTCTCACTAGACCATGAGCTACCTGAGGCAGGCTTCCTGGAACCTACCTCAGTGCCTGCTTGCGGAATGAAGGAATCAAAAGAAAAGGGGGAAAAAGCTGCAAAACAGGTTCTCTAAAGCTACTACACAGCCCCTTTCTCCAAACCACAGCTGTTATTCTGTAGCTCAAATGGCTGTGTCCTCTCTCTGGGCTCTCCAATTTGCTAGAGAGGACTCTAGCAGACAGGATGAAGGGCAGAAAAACCTCAGTTCAATGCTAAAAACTATGATCCCTCCTACTTCAATGGTAAAAGTAGTTTAGGACATCTCTCAGCCACTCTTGCAAATCAAATAGAATGCTATCCAAATCTAGTCTAGCCCCAGGGCTTCCACTCTAGACAACTCCAACAGAATATAGAATACACAATCTTGGAGGGTCAAGAAAACAAAACTTACTTCTAGCACGCTGGTTGCTTGGGAGACGAAAAGGAGGGACAAAGTGGAAGGACAGTAATGAAAGCTCACTACGAAGCAAAAAGGGTCTTTTCACTGTCCATCCCCTTTCCTACACGCAACCTGATTCTTTGCCCTTCGAACTCTCAATAAGCGAGCTGATGTATCTTTCACTCCTCACACCCCCACCCACTCATGACTTGATCTGAAATTGTGAGCGAGATGTGTAAACGGCACCAGATACCAACTGGCAAAATCAACCTGGTGCTAAAGAAGGAGACAAAAGTCCAAGTCTAAAAGCATCTCTTTCCCAGCTTCCTCTCAGAACGAGGTGGGCTCTCCTACTTGTGAAGACAATTCCAACACAAGGACTCTTTTCTCCTGGCTGACAGAAGAACAGCGGGCCGAAGACATATCTTCAGGCTAGAACAGAGCTCACAGTTAGTTTGATTCTTTATCTTTTTCCATAGCTGCCTCCTTTCTTTAGGCACTTTCCCTCTTCTTCAGATAGTAAATGGCATTACTGATTTGTCAGCCTATTAATTCAAATTAGCTGAGCGCAATATGAACAAAAAAATGTAAGTTATTTAATACAATTAAAGGTATTTGGCACATCTATGTCAGTTGTTACTTTACCAGGAGATATCTTGGTATTTAAGGTAAATCATTAATAATTATGGAGTGTGTCATCAGATGATAAAGACAAAACTTTGTTAAAAGAAACTTCAGAGACCTCCAAATGATTTTTCTACATTAGAATATTTTTTAAAAGCACCATATATCTGGAGATTGCATTTTCAGTTGGCATGATTTAAAGATAACAATACATACTAACATGCCCTCAGTATGATTCATAGTCTGTGTGCTAAGCATGTTATATTCACTGACTTACTCCTTACAATATCCCTATGAAAATGTTTCTGATATAAAACTTGTTTTACAGATGAGGAAACTGAGGGTTAGAAAGTGTAGGTAATTTGTTCAAGGTCATACAGTTGGTGGCGGTGAGGCCGAGGGGATGAGAGCGCCAGCATTTAAACCTGGGATATGTGACTCTGGAACAACTACTAAAAATTGGTGAGTACGCTTTCTCTGTAATAAACTGTTAAGTAGAATGAACTTCAAATATAGCATAGGAAAGAGCCTATACTGTAAAGCCTTTTAACACACATATCATCTCACTTCCTTGTCATGCTATCTCTTTGAGGGTAAGAGACATAGTACCATGTCCTCACAGACCAGAGATTCTGTGACTTGTCCAGAGGTGCACAGTAAGCCACCAGCAGACAAAGAAGAGGTTTCCTGACTCCTAGACAAAGAGTCATTTCCTGACTCTAATTTTTCTTGAGGAACAACAAACATACAAAATTCTGCAGGACAAGGAGTGAGAAACTCAAACGGTGAGAGGAAGATCCATGAGGCCATGTCACTTGGGTCCCACCCCAACTCCAAGGGCCCAGGGGATCTTACCACCTGGCTCCCAGGTATCAGTGTCCGTTGTCAGGGCCCGGAGGATGCCAAGGTTTTTCAGCTCCGAGATCTGGAGGGGCAGCTGACCATTAGGGTGAGGGGGGGAGCCGGGCCTGTCCACACAGTCGCTCCCACCCACTGTACATCGGCCCTCTGAAACTGGAAGCTGGAAGGATCCAGCTGCCCTGAAGGACTGATCAAAGCTGACCTTAAAGTGACGCACGTGGGAAACTCCAACTTTGCTGGAGAAGTTGGAGGGCGTGCGGGGCAAGTGTACACTCTGCTTGAGTAGTAAACAAACAGAACTTTATACAACT
This sequence comes from Tamandua tetradactyla, assembly GCF_023851605.1. Taxonomy (NCBI): domain Eukaryota; kingdom Metazoa; phylum Chordata; class Mammalia; order Pilosa; family Myrmecophagidae; genus Tamandua; species Tamandua tetradactyla. The sequence continues at coordinate 59,605,013 of NC_135343.1, read as the reverse complement.
CATCTGAGATCATGGTGTGCCTCTGATATTCCTACTGCATTCTACACACTGCGTCACTGTGGCAATTATCCTCCCATATCGAGGCTGTGGTTTGCGTGTCTGTGCCCTAACTTCCCTCCCCTTAGTGTGAGTTCTTGGAGGAGGGTCAGTGGCATCCTCGACCCCCACACCCAGTGCTTTGTTGGCAGGGGGCACTGAGGTATGGTTGGTACGTACAGGAATTCCTCTGAATGTGGGAAGAATACTGTTCTCTTTGCCACATGGTGAGAAGCAGACAGCAGACACTTGTTCAACCTGTAAGACACGACCAGGGTCAATTTCGCAGACACATATTGATCCCTCAAAGATGACAGTTTAAATGTGGCAGCTTTTCCCAGTACCACAAAGTAAATGGATCAACTCCAGAGAAGTTAACTGCAAGGAACATTTCTGTTTACTCTGGTCTTAAGAAAACGTGCAAAAGGCTTAGCTAATGTTATCTTGAAAATCTTAATGCAAAGGTCTTGGCTTTCCTAAAGGTCTCAGGGCTCTGAGTGAGTGAAGTTCAGTGAGGCAGTTTTTTATGATCTTTCTCCTCAGCGAAACGTCTTCCTTACTTGAGACAAAAAGAAAAACCAAACAATTGTTTGCAACTCGTATCATAGACACATGACTTATTTCCCAATATGTTAAAAAAAATTTTTCACAAATCAGTAATAAAAGAAAAACAATTAGAAAAACGGGCGAAGGATATGGATGGTTTATGAAAGGAAACACATAGAGGGCTTTAGTATATAAAAAATGCTCAATGTCACTGATAATAAGAGAAATACCAATTAAAACTACTCTGAGATAACATTTTTCATTTAGCTTAGCAAGGATATAAAAGCTTGCTGACATACTACGTGGGCTTGAGTGGAAAGTGCTACAACACACTGGAGAGTGAATGGCCCCCACCTACAGCAACCAACGAAAAAAATAAAGCTTTGCATCTCTAAAACTGAAAGAAAAATGTTAACTGTGGTAACTTGTCGATAACATAAAACAAAAGATAGCTTTCTCACGCTACATACAAACTTCTGTACCTTCCGGATTGTGAACCACATGAATGTAATATTTTCTCTAAAAATAAATAAAAGGGAAAAAAACTAATAAAGGAATTGTTGCTTATGCCAAGACTTATGATTTTTCATTCATGACTCATATTATCATCAACTAAACATTTCTTAACCACAGCTTTGATTTTTTCATGTCCTGGACACAAGAATGGATGCCAAAACACTCCAGAGCTCAGCAAACTCCCTCACAGCTGGCCGCTGATGCCTAAGCATTATTTTCTACCATGTCAACCCCATGAACACGCTTGCCGGGGTTTCTTTCTGTACTTCCTGCCCGTGCCTGGTGGGCTTTGCTCCAGAATATACCCCCAACTTCCTTGTTTCGCCCAGGCCTTTTAAGATCAATTCCACCTTCTCAAGGCCACATCCTTCACCATCTGGACGACAGTGACTTCTCCCTGTAAGTGCTGGGGCTGCTGTGTATGTAGCACAAGTTCCTAAGCAAAAAGCCTGTCTCCCCAGTCAGACTCCCTGCTGCTTTGGGCACAGGAACCACCTCCTGTAGTCCTCTTAGGTTTTCAGCTCTGTTAGCGTGGGACTATGCTACAAAGCACGTGGTGATTCGTCATGCTGAACCATTCCCCACAGAGATCTGTGCACTCAGGATTCACTTTGTTATTTCTTACCCTCTCGAAGTCAGTCCCTCCAGCACCCAAATACTTCTCTCTGGAAGGACAGCTCACTTATCTTACTGTGGTTAAGAAAACTTTAGTGGAGTCCCAAAGCAAAGGCTTTGGGCCAGGTCTGGCCACTGACTCTAACAAGCTTCATATAAGTCCATTTCTGGGGAAGCTGGAAGAAAGGTAGCAAATGTAGGGTTGGCTGCCAGTTCACACAAAGACCCGTCACGTCACATGGAACCAAGAGGCCCGGATGATCAGGTCAAAGCAGGGGAATAACAATGAAGGGGCTATTAAGGTGAACAATCCAAGCCTAGGAAATAACAGATTTCTTCAGAAATTCCTCATTCAAATTCTTCCTTCTAACTAAGAAAAGTAAAAAAAGAAAAAAACCCAGTTAGAAAATAATCTATTGGGAAAGGTTACCAACTCAAGAGATGAACAGAACTCCTTTGAATAGAACAAAGAGGACTATAAGAAGGTTTTAACCAAATATTTCCAAATCTCCACATTCTCTTACTATGCTCTGTCTCACCTATATTAACAATATATTCCAAACCCACCATATTTCCCAGATAGGAGTGCTTGCTTACTTGTCCATCTGTTAATTCTTTCTCATTACGGAAAGAGCAGGATTTTTCATTCATGACTCAAAAGCATTTGTTCAAGTGAGCTTTGTCCTTAAGTTCTGAAAGGGGTTCAGTAAGGCCTGAGATCAGAAGCATCGGAGAGAGCCAGAGATCCAACTGCTCTACCTTGGCCTTCCTTCTTGGCAGTCATTCAGGCTACGAGTAAGAAAACAGTCCCTTTGTGCCATCACCAGGGTGAAGGAGGTTCCTGTGCATGCTGAAAGAAGTCTCTGAGGTCTTTGAATTCTCATCCCTGCAAAACCAAACAGACAAACTGGTTTCATCATCATTATATCTGTTGAGAAAAAGTGACTTTTAAAATCTTTAAGTAGCTATGAATTTACTCTAAATAAATAAGCTGCCTTAGCCAAATGCCTACCTTTTACTCCTTGTGCCACAGGATGGAGAGAAGGAATGTCCTAGTAGGAGTCAAGGGGCTGGATTCTCAAAGTCCCAAATGCAGCATCTGACCTGTGAGTGGCAGGGCCTGTTTCTGATGGTGAAGTTACTGGGACCTGGGCAACTTATCGAAGGGGTGAAGCTAACAGGTGACACCTTGGTTGGTGGTCACAGCTGAAGTGCTTAGGCTCTGCCCAGGTCCCACGTTGGGTTGGTTCTGGGGGGCTTAAAAAACTAGACTTGGTTTCTATGCTGGTACAAACTCAAAATGCAACACAACCTACTTCCCTTCCCTCCGTTTTTACAGAATCTGCACATGTGACAGCTGCCTAGCTAGTCTGGCAAATACTAAGTCTTCCACCTCACATTGTCTGCCTCAGGGAAAGGAATGGACAGGATCGTACAATTTGGGAGAAATTAACATCATCGGTCCAATTTTTGCCAACTCAACAATCCTCAGAGGGATCCCAAGTGAGCACATTGCCGATACACGACTGACAGTCAAACCTCTCAGACTCATGTGACTTGAGAAGGGAAGGTAGTCCGTCTATGAGGTTGTCCCTTCACAGTGCGAGTATGATCTGAATTCCCTAATAATTGGCTGCCAGTAACAAAGTGGGATTTCTATTTGGGGTAAGACGCACTGATTCCTAACATCAGCAATTTCCTTAGAGATGGACCTAAGGAAATGGCCTTTCTTTCAGGAGAGATCCTTTAGAATCACTGGAGTATTTAGCATGCTCTCTCGCTGCGGGAAAGGCACTGCTTCCTGGAGCTAAAACTCCCTGAATAGGTGTTTCATCAATACACTGAGTCCAAACGTGCACAGCTTCTCGGATCCTTCAGCATGCTTGTCGCTTGACCACCCGCGTGAAGGGGGTGGCCTGGGGACCAGCCAGAGACCAGGGGACGCACAGGCAATGCGGTCCGCAGAGGGATGCCTCGGCCAAATTACGTCCCTTTTGGAGACCCGGGGCACGGTGCTTGCTGGGCTGTCACGAGCTGGAGAGCTCAATTCTCCAAGATACCCAGGCAGCTAGGAGCTGCTTGGGGACCCCTGACCACCACGTCCTCACTGCTAAGAGGGGAAATTGAGGAAAGCAAGTTGCCTCGAGTGAGTCAGCGACTGCGCGGCAGAGCCGTGACCAGAACCGAGGTCCCCTGTCTCCCAGTTTTCATTCTCTCTCAGTCCCACGACTCTCAGCCCAGTCCTGCCCCACGGTGGTCATCCGCACGGCCCATTGCCTCTCCTCGGATCTTCGCCGGGCGCGGTCCTGCCGTGGTCAGCACATTGACTAGGGGAACCTCGCAGCCCGGGCGGCCCCTCCCCGCGCACGCGCAGAACCTGTCCGCGCAAGCCCACAGCGCCTGCCTGCCCCACGAGCTGCACATCCAGCGGGCAAAGGACTACGGGCCGCCGGAGGTCTCAATCCACTCCCACGCGTTCACCTGCCACCGACAAGGGTCCGCGTGCAGAGTGAAGCCGCCTCCGCCTTCGGGGGAGCGGGGCATGATGAGCTGTGTGGGGCGTAGTGCTGCGGAGTGTGGCGGCGCCGCCGCGGCGATAAACAGGAGAGCGCCTGCAGCCCACCCAGTGCTCGCAAAGGCGCCGGCGCGACGTGGCTCTCACTGGTGCTGCTGGCGGGGCTGCCGCTCTCCGTCCTCCGCAAAGCTTACGTGGGGCTGTTCGCGGGCAGATCCCGGAACCCCTTCTCCGAGGATGCACAGCGGCCCCCGGCGCCCCTGGTGACCGGCAAGGAGGCCAGGAAGCGGGTCCTCAAGCAAGGTCGGCGGGAGAGGCCCTGGGGTCCGGGGCTGCGCTCGTCAGTCCTCGCGGGTTCGCTCCTCCTTTCCGGCCGGGCCTCAGTTTCCTCATATGTGAAATGCGGGACTCACTGTAGCGCCTGCCACGGGAAAGCCCGGGGAATAGATGTCTCAAGGGCGCCGGCACTGCCCTGGGCGGGCCAAGGTCTCGCTCCGCACAGTCGCGGTCCTGCTTCTTGGCCGCCTCGCGGCTCCTGGGCTAGATAAGGAGAGATCTCTACCCTCGTGGGTGTAGGACCTTCCCTTTGTCGTGAGTCCTCCCAGTGGGCTCCGGTTGGAGGAGCTGCCTCGAAATCTTTTCCAGCTTCCTTAGATGGCTACAAGTTGCTGATCAAATCATTTGACGGGTTCTGGGTGGTCCAACTCAGGGTGCCGACCCTGGTTCTAAAACTTTGGGGCAGGCTGGATAGAGGGTGCCTCGCTCTCCTGTCAACCAGAGTCCCTCCCCTGTCATCTTTAACACGTTTTGTGAGTGCTTCTAAGTTTTGAAGAAAGAGTTCTACTTTAAAAAGTGGAATCCCCTGTTTTACCTTCAGGGTCTCTTTACCATGAATTTTAGAATCTGGGCTACACGTCTTGCAACACAGTTGGAAACACTACTGGCTTAAGTGGAAGATCCGATAGTCTGGACTTTTGAGATCAGAGTTTTAGCTTGGACTCTGTAGCTAACTTCCTGATTAAACCTTATCTAGTCACCCCACATCTCTGGGCTAGTCTTAACATGAGATGACTGGTTTAGCTGTGTTTCATACCAGGAGGTGAACTCTTAGTGGGTCCTGAAATAAATTTGGTGGGTTGCAGCTACCACTTTAAAATGCAGTAGAGACCATGCATCCCACTCCCAAATGCAGAATAAAAAATATCAGCACATTATTGATAGGGTAATTACTATATTGTGAAACTTCTGTTTACATATGTTCAGGGCCATGATATAAAATGTATTTTTCAGATTCCCTCCCCAAACTTTTGAAAGCTACAAAGTTTGTGCAGTTCTCTTGCAGCTTGAAAACTGGAACCCTCAGTTCCTTGTGAGTGTGACTTCTTAAAGAACAATTTTGTGCAGGAATTGCCCACTTAGTACCACCAGTGGGTACCAGATACTGTCAGTTTTGTGTTCTGTTAAGCTGCTGCCCCAGCAGCCCTGCTTCCAGAGTACCCCAATAAGGTTTGGTGCTGAAATTTCTGAGTTTCTGAAATCATTTAGATGTCATGAGCAGCTCTGTCCTGCCCAATCCTCTTGTGTCAGGCTCTCTAAGACCCACCACATGATTCTATGGCTTCACTGTTATCTGCAGACCCTGCATCTTTCAAAGATAAATCGCTTGTGAGTGGATGGTTTCAGGAGCCAGCATGTATTCTCTGCACCCCTGCCCCCTTATCTTCCTTCCCTAGCTCTCTCTGCACCTTGGTTTCTCAGGCTGTATTGTTTCCCTTCTTTTTTGTTTCTCGTGTAGCTCACTGATTCCTACTAAATTCTTTGAAAGTAGGGAAAATTCCCAGGTCCATAATTTAGATCAAGCCAAATGGCTCTGCTTCATCTGCCTAGGTGGTCCTGTGTATTTCTCAGGGAAAGTGTTGGAGGCATCTCAGGTGGAAGCTCCATGCCAAACTGTTCTGGAGGCTTCTTGCATTGTACAAACTAGAGAAGTTTTCCGTGGTTTCCTTTTCTTTGCTCTTTCCCTACTTTTGTCTGAGAAACCCACCCTCCACCCTCTCCCCTCTGCTGCAGCTTTCTCAGCCAGCCGAGTACCAGAGACGCTAGATGTGGTGCTGATCTGCAGTGGCTTTGGGGGGTTGGCTACAGCTGTAATTCTAGCCAAAGCTGGCAAATGGGTTCTGGTGCTGGAACAACATACCAAGGCAGGAGGCTGCTGTCATACCTTTGGACAGGATGGCCTTGAATTTAACACAGGTGAGCCTTGTGGAGAAGGGGCAGGCACATGGCTCTGTCTATGTTCAGGGGGCTTCGAGCAGCCATCACAGGACCATGCTGGCCATTTGTTTGGAGACCCCATCTTCTCATTGGGTACCACTTTCCTGGTCTGACAAATACACTTCTGCTGGGTGCTTAACTGGGAAGGGAGATGGTAGTTTCTTCTGTGACACCTCACTAGAGAGACGGTGGGTAGCAAGGCTGCACAGACTTGGCCATGCAGACAACCTTTTCCACTTTGTTTCCTGGTCCACAGCCCCTTATTCCAATGACACCTTATTTTTTCCATCTCTCAACAGGAATTCATTATATTGGGCAAATGCAGGAGGACAACTATGAACGTTTTATCATGGACCAGCTCACAGACGGGCAGCTGGACTGGGCTACTCTGTCCTCTCCCTCTGACATCATGGTCCTCGAGGGGCCCAGTGGCCAGAAGGAGTTCTCCATGTATAGTGGGGAGAAAGCCTATATTTAGGGCCTCAAGGAGAAGTTTCTCCAAGAAGCAGCTGCCATTGACAGGTACATGAAGCTGGTTAAGGTAACACAAGTATGCTAAGGAGAGCCAGGCGGTTCCCCAAAAGGTTGACCTTCCTCAATAGTGGAGTGACTCGTGGGGTGGGAGTGGGGGGTCGCAAAGGGGGGCGCAGAAAGGGAAGAACAGCCCTGTCTGCCCTGAGTGCAGCCTTCGCCCCAGGCTACCACTCTGTCCCCTAGGGGACCTTTGTCTCTGGACTTTGACTTTGGAGCTGCACTTTCACTTCTGACCTCTGGGATGCACCCTGTTCTTTCTGCCTAGGCCAGTTTCCATGAGTTCAGATCATTCTGAGGCCAGAAGTGGATTTTTTAAAAAGAATTTGTGCAGAAAGCTAAAAGGTGAACAAAAGGGCTCATCTGAGTGTAGACTGGAGAAAACTTCACGGAGTATAGATATTAGAAAAATCCCAACTGAACAAAGCTCAGCAGGGGCCAATGTGGCTGGGTCCTAGGACTGGTGCAGGCTAACAGAACTGTGCTTTGGCTGCATCCATTCCCAAACAATTCCACCTGTTCCTCGGGGCTCTTTCTTTCTCAGGTGCTATCCAAAGGAATCACTTATCCTGCTGCCTGTGATTCAGCTCCTCAGCAAGTTTGGGCTGCTGACCCGTCTCTCTCCATTCCTTCGAGCATCTACCCAGAGCCTGTCTCAGGTCCTGCGGCAGCTGCCAGCCTCCCCAGAGCTCTGGGTTGTGCTCAGCTACATCTTCCCCATGTACGGTGGGTACCGGCTGCAGGCTCTGGGAGGCTCCTGGAGGAGGGGGTGCTGCACTCCCAGCTCTCAGCCTTCCTCCCTGAGCCTGCTTGAGAAACTGAAATGGGGTAAAGGCCAGGCCCCGTGGAGCTTGTGAGTGAGAAGTCTGTCTACCTGCTGACCTCCCTGGGAAAACTCCTTCCATGCCCTGGATGATACTTCTGTTCAGCCAACACTCTTGTCTCTGGTCCTGATGGTGTGGCTGTTTGCAGGGAAGACAGTCCCACTGGCCCCAAGATGTGGAAGGCCTCCCTTGTTTGGACAGACACAGGTCTCTCTGGCCCCTGGGGTAGACTCAGAGTGTGTATTCCCGAACAGGAAGCTGTGTTCCTCTGTGGACAGTTCTGGGTGCCTGCCCTGGCCTCACTGCCGCTCCCTTCTGCAGGAGTGATACCCAAGCACAGTGCCTCTTCCTTGCATGCTCTGCTGACTGACCACTACAGGCAAGGGGCCTTTTTCCCCCGAGGAGGTTCCAGTGAAATTGCCTTCCACACTATCCCAGTGGTTCAGTGAGCTGGGGGCGCTGTCCTCACGAGGGCCACCGTACAGGGTGTTCAGCTGGGAGAGCCTGCGGTGAGAGCCCTTCACTGGGCTTTGGGTCCCTGGTCTGGGAGAGATGTGGGATATGAGGAAGAAGAACTCTGAGGGCAGAAGGTGGAAAATAACTGACCCACCTCCTCACAGGGGTTAAAAAGCTGGAATCATCCCCAGACCAGGGGCTGGGGAAGAACAAGTAGGTCTGGACGTAAAAAGGTAGTAGTAAGGAAAAGGGATTCCATGGTCCCCAAAGAACAGTATTTAATCAGATATTCATTAGATGAAAATATCTATTCATAAACTTTTTGAGGGAAGGGGGCATGTCTTTTTTGTCATTTCATCTGTAGTTTTTAGCACAAACCACAGACTTGATGTCTGTTCTGTGACTGATGGAGTGTGAGAGTAACCGGGGCTCTTCCTGGGGCAGGACGGAGCATGGGAGAATGCCCTTTCCTCAGCCTGTAAATGGCAGGGCAGGGCAGGGCCTAGAATCTCTTCTTCCTGACTCAGAATGGTGCTGCTACCTGCAGAGAAGGTCAGAACCCTACTGCAGATGAACTCTTTGAGAGAGACTACATAAGGAAAGACTCTTAAGAAACAGAACAGGCTGTACATGAAAGGAAGAGAGCTAGGCCAGAGAAAAATAGGGCTGACAAGAGACTGCCTCACCAGAGGAGGGTGGGCCAGTGCACACACAGCCAAGGGAGGAGAGCCCGCCAGCTGTCCCTGAGGATGTGCTTATAGAAGAGACCCAGAGGTTACCAAGTGGTAGAAGAGAAACGTGGCTGTCAGTTGTGCGAGAATTTTTCTCATGCCTGTGAGCTTGTTCTCCTTCCCACTGAAAAGTCTCAGTGAAGAAAGGTAAGTTTGTCAGTTCAACTAAATGACTTTTTTGTGTTTTTCACAGGCATAGACAATAAAAGCTGGAGATAAAAATATAAATATGTCTCAGTTACTGACTCAGGAAGATTCCAGTCTGCTAGGGAAGACCATCACATATAATCTAAGTGCCATAGGAGAGCATGTATGAAGGACAGAGGCCACGGAGAGGACAGTGGGACAGTGGGACAGGGTGGGAGAGGACTCGAACAGGTGTTCGAGTCAGGTCAGAAAGGATGAGAAGTTTGCCAGTGGATGAGTTGGACGTTATTCGAGGTAGGAGAAACAGCTGCTGCAAAAGGCATGGGAGAACAGGATAGAGCTGAGTATTTCCAGGCATCTGGATGTATAACTGACATTTTTGTGGGCAGAAAACTGTTGACTCTAAGCTGTTTCATAAGGTTCTTCCTGAGAGTTCAGTGAGAGTGGCCAAAGATTAGGCTGGATGCATAGAAGGGACAGATCAGGGAAGCCTGCTAGAAGACTTTGGAGTTTCTTTGGAGGTTGTGGTGTCACTGACGTCATTTAAAGAGAGTAGTAATGTGAATGGTTTGCATCTTGGAAATAGAACTCTGACAGCAGTAAAGGATTACCGAGGATTCCACTGGGAGTCCTCCAGCCCCTGAGCTTTGACAGGGTCAGTGTGAAGGGAGTGGGGTTCTGCTGTTCCACATAGGGCAGGGTGGGCACAGAAGAGGTTGTGCTACAGACTGAGGGTGCTGGAAGAAAGTTCACGCCCTTGGCAGTTTTGCCTGGGTCCTGCCCTGCATGGTCCAAGGTGGGCTGAACTCCCAGGTGTGACAAAATGAAGCCTAGGCTGGGGGAGCTCTAGGGTTTATGGGTCTTTCTCTCCCTGGAGTTCCCAGAACCTCAGTCAAGTTCTTGTACCCACAGGTGTCAGTGTGAAGAAGGGACAAGAGCTGGTGAACATCTATTGCCCCATGTGGTCTCCAATGCTGGGATATTCAATATCTATCAGCGCTTACTTCCAGAGAGCGCCCGCACTCTCCCAGGTAAAAGACGGGTCTGTGTTAGTTCCCTGCATTGTGCCTCTTCCTAGTTCCCTGACCGCTGCCCTTCTAGAGCTAGTTTGCTCCTATCAGAGGATGCTGACCTCTGCAGAGGATGCATCTTCTTGATTGGCTCAGGCACCTGCCCTCTGATCATCCTGATGCAGGAAAGGCAAAAACACTGGTTTCTAACAGCATCTATCGCAGCAAAGCTTCTGTGTTTAGAGCTTGGAGCACAACTTCCTTTCTGTCCCATAAGCTCCAAAGACCGTTTGGTCCTTTTCTCTCATTTCCTTCCTGGCAGCTTTATTCCTCCATTGTAACTTCGGCCCCTTTGCCCTCTCTGAAGTCTCCATACCAGGTTGTTCACTTCCAGTTTCTAGGATCATAGTTCATCTTCCTGATAGTTGTTTTTCATTGAGTTTGGAATGTGAATCCCACTCTTTTCCTTAATTTGTCCTATATGTATTTTTTGATTCAGCAAATATTTCTTGAGAATCTATCATGTGCCAGGTACCGTTCTGCGTTCTGGATCTTTGTTAATAAGCAAAACAGAATATCCCTTTCCTATGGTGCTTACATTCTAGGGGAAAAAAGCCGCATAATAAACAATAAACATAAGCTGTAATTAATCAATACTATTTTACAATGTGGTTGGTGCTACTGGGGGATGGCAGGTGTGGTTGGGGTTGGGGTTGGGTATGGAACTGGACACAGGGTCTTTAAGGTCTCTTTCAGTCCTAAAATGCCAACATGCAGTTACACCTTGAGATACGCAAAAGGAGACATAAAATTATACGACTTGATGAGATCCCTGAGTTAATCGAAGGGGTCATAGAGAGGAAGGTCTATATTGTGCCTGGCACTTAAAAACAAAACTGTTCTGTTTGTAACATTAAAAACTGTCAGATTATTATTATCAGAATCCTCAAGATAGGAATCAGTACTCTTGCGTACCAGATTTCTTTTCAATTATTTCTTTAAATTCTGTTGCATCTAAGTTACAGTTAAAGAAATTCTGTAGAATGCAAATTTTGAGTCTGTTACTTTCATTCTGAAAGTTCTTTTTATAAACTTCTTTAGAATTTTGTCAGGATGTAGAGCCTTGACATAGAATAGCCCTTTATGTCTTTCCCAAATTGGTAATTCTTTGAAACAGAATCTTAATTGAACTAGTCAAATTATTTCAAGAATCATTACTGGCATCTTACAGTTAGCATGGTTTTCAAGATCCTTGGAAAGAGCGTTTGTGGCTGTTTCTGTGACTTCTGTTGTGTAAGTTATTGGACGCTCGTGGTCCGCAGCCGCCACATGGGCTGAGTGGAGAGTAAGGAACAGCTCAGGGTGTCATTGGCATGGAAACCAGGGACTTTGGTGGTTCCAGGAGCAGGGTCCTGGAGGGTGGTGGGCCTGCGGGCTGCTCACAGAGCTGGGGAAGGTGGGTTCAGTAGAAAAGTGAATCCTGGGTTTCCTCATGGCAGCAGCTGTGACTGTCTCTGAGGTAGAGGCTGTAGCCACCTCAGAGCAGCCTTCTCAGGCCTGTCTTCTCAGGGGGCCTCAGCCAGCATCGCTGATAGCTAAGGCCTCTGCCATCTCAGGCAGGGTGTGCCAAGTAGGCCACGGCAGAGCCTGCCCAGTGCAGGGCGGCAGGGCGGGGCCCAGGCAGGCTGTTGGACTTTGCCTTTGGGGAGTGCCACCTCCTGTTCCATCACTGTCTCTCCTCTGACCCTCGGGCCCAGGGTCTCAGAGCCCTGACGTGCTCACCTGTGCCAGCCTTTGTTCCAGGCAGCCGAGCTCCAGAGTGGCCTGTTGAGCTGGCCGTCTCCTCCCTGGCCAGTGATAGTTTTTCCTAGTCTGAGAGCAATCTCCCGGTGCCCTCCATCTGGGGCTGAAGGATGGATGCCCCCTGTGTGGGCCAGTGGATGCTGCCCCAGATGCATCCCAGTGGGAGACATTTCAGAGAGGTGACAGAGAGGACACCTTACTCAGAGATCCCAGATGCTGGAACTCCTGGCCCCCGTCCTCTGGGGAGGGGTTCTCATAGTTCTGTCTGCCTTGCAGGATGGGAACAGGATACCCAGTGGAACAGTCAGGGGCAGTTAGGCCTGGGGGTTGACTGATTAAGCCTAGATAGCCTCTTTTTTTAGATTTTTAAAAATGAGAGCATTTGTAGGTTTACAGAAAAATCACGCAGAGAAGTACAGTTCCTTTGTAACCCCTCCCCAGTGTTCCCTATTATGAATCCTTTGCATTAGTGTGGGATCTTTGTTACAATGGGTGAATCCATATTATTACAGTATCTTAAGAACTAAAGTCTGTAGTGTGCACTAGGGTTCCCTCTTTGTGTTGTATGGTTGTGGGGTGGCTCTTTATCCTGCTGTGAGAGCCTTTCTTAATTCCCACGGCTGCACCTTGACAAGTTTCTGGGGGTGTTTGGAGACAAAAGTGTGTGGTTCCTGTACTCCTTAGTTTTAGCTGGAGGGAGAGGGGAAGGGGCTGAAGACCTAGGGGATTTCACCCCTGGGTACCTGGATCTCTCTGTGCCCATCTTGTACCCCATCTTTAGAAAGGGTGCCAGTAGTGTGCATGCCCTGGATGCTGGGACCCATGTGATGAGGTACGGCTCCATCACCAGGTGGCTGGAGGTTCTGTGGACATTTCCTCCTCCCTCGGTGAAGGGTCTGCAGAGCATCTCCACATCTGGAGGTAAGTCCAGGGGATTTTAGATGGCCTCCAAGGGCCTTTCTCCATACTGCCGTCCTTTCCTCTTCCCTCCTGTCAGCTTCTGAAATGCTGTCTGGCAAGTGCCAGGATTGCTATTTGAATTGGTTCATATGCATTGCTGACTGTGTTGAGGCCCTACATATACATGACATTCTTATGTGAAACTGAGGCTGATGACAAACCCTATTCATTGGGTGGTTTTATACTGTGTAGCCTACTCATCGCCCATAACATGGAGAGGCCTGGCCAGGCGGGTCGTCTGAGACTTTCCAGTCACTGCTGTAAGCCCCCTTGGGGCAGATGGAGCTTGGAGCTGGGTCCCACATGCTCAAAAAGGTGCTTAGAGCAGAAGTGTATGGGGGTGGGAGAGCAGAAGCCTGGGATCATGTCCTTAACAGGCAGGAGGGGAGAGAGGAGCAGCTCTGCCAAATCCATGTTGAAAGGGCAGCTGTAAAAATGGGCTGGGCCCTAAGCCCGAGGATAAGGCTGCAGGTCCACATGCTGTCTGGAGCAGGGGGTGACCACCTCTGGTCACAGTTCATGCAGCCCCCACTGACTCTCTTTGGCAGATGTGAAGAAGCAGCTGGGGCTGGTGCGGCACGGATTGAGCATGTTCTCTGTTTTCATCTGCCTGAGAGGTACCAAGAAGGACTTGGGTCTAGAGTCTACCAACTACTACGTTTACTTTGACACAGACATGGACAAGGCGTAAGGCGTGTGTGGGGGCAAGGCTTCAGTGTGGGCCCACAGCCCACGGGGCCTGCACTCAGAAGAATCCCACGGGGCTGTCTGTAGGGCTGAAGGTCCTTGGGGTGGTGCTGGGGGCTGCAGGAACCAGGGCCTGAGGCTTGGCAGCCCTTTCCTCTCACCCGCAGGATGGAGCGCTACCTCTCTATGCCCAGGGAAAAGGCTGCGGCACACATCCCCCTATTCTTCATCACTTCCCCTTCGTCCAAGGACCCGACTTGGGAGGACCGATTTCCAGGTGGGGCCAGAGGTCCTGGCGGAGGAGGGAGTTGGGGCACAGGGGATCGGGCCAGAAAGGGCCCCAGTGTTAACCCCAGCTCTGCCTCCCCAGACCGGTCCACAGTGGAGGTACTGCTGCCCACCGCCTTCGAGTGGTTTGAGGAGTGGCAAGAGGAGCCGCAGGGGAAGAGGAGCAGCGACTACGAGGCCCTCAAGCACTCCTTTGTTGAAGCCGCCCTGTCGCATATCCTGAAGCTCTATCCACAGCTGGAGGGGAAGGTGGGTGGGCAGAGTGGGCAGGAACAGGGACAGGCCTCTTGGTGCCAGTGCTGCCCCTCCAGGGATAACTGAGCCCCAGGGAAGGACAAGAACCATATGCCGGCACTCACATCTGGCCAGAGCAGAAAACGGGGAGAGATGAGGATCTCAGAAGTTCCCATTCTTGCCCTGTGACTGCCTGTTTCCTTCTCAGGTGGACAGTGCGACTGGAGGTTCCCCGCTGACCAATCAGTTTTACCTGGCCTCTGCCCGAGGTGCCTGCTACGGGGTTGACCATGACCTAGGCCGCCTGCACCCTCGTGTCATGGCCTCCATAAGGGCCCAAAGCCCCATCCCCAACCTCTACCTGACAGGTACATTGCATGCCCCATTCTACCAGGACCCAAGACGCTGGGTCTCTTGGGCACCCCAAGTCCTGCGTCCCTGCTCCCCTCCAGCCTCCTACACCCTGAGCCTGATGCCCTGGCACACTGTGGGCCCTGGTCCCCACTGAGGCCTCATTCCTGGGTGGCCCTCCCCTCTCCCTGCCTGGGTGGGTGCTCACAGACCTCTGCTCTCGCCTTCCAGGCCAGGACATCTTCATCTGTGGGCTGATGGGGACCCTGCAAGGGGCCCTGCTGTGCAGCAGTGCCATCCTGAAGCGGAACTTGTTCTTGGACCTCAAGAAGCTTGACTCAAGGATCCGGGCACAGAAGAAGAATTAGTTCGTTGGGGAGAAGTCAGAGGAATTTGGCCAGTGATTTGGGCACATTCCCTGATAGTGCTCATGCTTTCTGCTTCTGTTTCTTTTTCATATAATGTACTGTTTTTGATTTCCAAACAGTACCTGACATGCAGGCATAGTGTAGATCACACTTCTTAAAGGGGAAGGATGGTCTTTGTTAATTTTCATAACATGGTCTTCTCAGTAAAAGACCCCATTGAGGTTACTGATTGGATAGGAGTGAAGTCTCATGACAAGGAGGGCTCTGTGTCCCACACTCACACCTCCAAACTGGAACAGTCCAAGTGGATCTCCTCTTGGTCAGCTGAGGCAAGCTGGTCATGGCCCGAGGCTTCTCTCCACATATTTACCCTCAGTGCTGGGCTGCAGGACGTCTACCCTGTCCTGAGGGCGAAGGGGAACTAAAGAGGTTTTAAGACCCAGCATGGTTTTGGTTGTAGCTCCACAGGTGTAGGAGGGGAAAGTGCCTGTGACAGGTTCACTTGGCTCTGAGGCTGGAATGAGCACAAGTCATGCTAGTTGGCATGGTGCAGTGATAAAAGGAAATACCCAGTTCCTATGCAGCCTAGCCCAAGGCTTGTCTTCCTTATGACTAAGGGGGCATCAGGTTTTCAACTGCCAGGAGAGGGGTACTCAGGAAGTTCAGAACCCAAGCTGAAAGACTCATCTTCCAAAATATTAGGCGTCAGGACACAGGACTGGTGAGATGACCGCAGTGGAGGAGAAGCAGTGTGACAGGGCACTGCAGCACGGAGGGGTAACTAAATGGACTAGGACATTTGGCCCAGCTGTTGCAGAGCTAGGAGAGCGGCCACCTGGTGGAGTGGGCGTGAGAAATGAGTCAGCATTAGAACAGGAAAAGGCCCAGGGCTCAGGAATAGCCTTTGCCTTAATCAGCATTTAGGTCAGCATATGCAGAAAGGAGACTGGGTGAGGGAGGAATGAAGGCTAAATAATATTCAAGAAAAGTAACACACTTTCACTGACTTTAAATTGAACTGCTAAGGGCCTTATTTTAGTCCATTTTAATCTATAAATAAACTTAATGATTTTATAACTTTAATATTTGAAAATGACTTTGGTTTCTATGCAGTGATACAAAACTGCATTGAAATGGCAGTCACAGAAGCTCAGTAAAACATACACTGAAAAGTACTTTATCACTAGACCAAATAAACCTTAAAGAAATAAAATTAAGTGTATTCAGCTACACAAAAGCTGAAAATAGAAAACAGTGGGACTCTTACCAGTTGGGCAAACAAAAGAGAAGGGAAAAAATTGAACAATTAACTGTTTATTTAACAAGGTAGAGTTGTGAATTACAAGAATTTCTATCAAAGAGTGTGAGGGGGCTGGGTTTGTAGGCAGCTTGGAATACTGCACAGCTCAGTCGCAAAGCCTTTACAGGAGTCCCTACATGGGTGGGTTACGAAGGCCATATCTGACTCGCAGAACTAGCTGAGGCTCAGTCTTGGCTCTGAATGTAGTTGAACTGAACCCGAAAGTCTCTCCACTAGATTTATGTGAGCACGGCAGTGCCAAACTCAACCTTCCCATCAAGAATTTTCAGAAAACAGCCTGGCAGAATCACAGGGTCTGGTGTCCCGCACGTTCCTCCATGTGTGAGCACTTGGGA
This sequence comes from Tamandua tetradactyla, assembly GCF_023851605.1. NCBI lineage: Eukaryota > Metazoa > Chordata > Mammalia > Pilosa > Myrmecophagidae > Tamandua > Tamandua tetradactyla. The sequence continues at coordinate 59,588,465 of NC_135343.1, read as the reverse complement.
ACATGTGCAAGGCTCTCTTACTTTCATCACATTCAGCATTTATTGATTAGGTTGCCCTGTGAGCACAAGGGGCAGGGTTCCTTTTTTTGTTTGTTTTTAATGGCATAAACTAGTAAACAGAATGAGAATCACCATCTGCAGATGGTTTAGGATTCTATCACCAAATGTTTTCACGAAAAGCCATGATGGAAAAAGAAATGTCAAAAGTATATAACTAGCTGTCAGGTCTTTCTGAGTTGATTTAGCCTTTCTAGATAGACTGGCCTTTGACTCTCCTAGAGTCCAGAAGTGGACCCTTAAAGTAGTATTCTAGCTTCAAAAAGACAACGACCCAGAAAACAAGCTTTCCTTTGGTATGGGATATTTCCCTTAGTGCAATTTCTGAAGTGAAGCTTAAATTTTATATACTCTTTCAGCACAGGAAGCGGTACTTTTCAGACTCAAGAGTTGAGCGGTGTACAAACCCTCTTGGCTCCTAAAGTCAACCTTTCTCCTAGTCTCTTTCAATCATGAAGCACAAAGAGTTGCTTGAGATTAAGTCCCATCCAGATGTCATGAAGAACCATGTCACCTTTTGGATCCCCTACAGGAGGTCAAGATGCTAAGCAAATATAAAGACAGTGTCAGGGACTCTCCCCTCAAGTTTTCATGGGGAAACCAGAGAGAAACATCAGCTACTGACTGCTCTGTTTTGCTTAAGTCCCCCAATGAGTGGCATTATTAAGAGCTACTGGAGTAGAGTGGAGAGAGTCGATGTGGGGTGGGCCAGTTAGGGAGGTAGATGGGGAAACATGAGGTACACTCTAAAGAGATCGATTTTGAGAAAGGGAGAGAAAAACCACATAACCAAACACAAAGGCACAGAGGCAAAGCTGGGCACCAGACAAGAGGAAGCTTTTGCTGGCCAGGACCCACTGAAAGGAAGGTTCTAGTCTGCAGCATCCTGACTGCCAAAGAGGCCATGACTTGATTCTCTAGGCCCAGTTAGAGGCTTCAGACCAGGGCAGGTATTTTGGAAAGATCAATCTGGTCTCCTAAAGCATTCAAGAGAAAACAGGCAGGAGAACCAACTAAGGTAGCTCCTGCAAGAAAAAAAATTCAGGAGAGAAGTGAAATGGGTGGGGAAAGCAATAAAAATGAAAAGATTGTATTTGAAGATATTAAAGAAGAGCACGGGTAGGAGTTTTGTGACAAGATAAAAATGGTCTGAATTTGCAATTTTGAACTCAGATGATTAAAGACATTGGGCAGTTCAGACTGCTTAATGGGTGAAGAGAAATCCAGCTGCAGTGACCACAGGACAATCAAACAGATTCAGCATCAGTGCCAGGGTTCTTTGGGAACTAGGCTGAGGCTAGAGACTAGAAAAATTCCTGAAGGGGCAGTCCGATGAATGGTGAAAACCTGCCTCTGAAGGTCCTTCCCCACTAGGACAGGAGAAGGCAACAGAGTTCTTAGAAACCAGGTCAGTGTGTCAGAGAAACCAAAAAGAAGGGGATTTCAAGTTGGATAGGTGATAATGTCCAATTTTATCAAGGATAGGAGAAATTTTGAAAAGAGGTTACTGGATTTGGTGTTCTAACTGGAAAAACACTACGTAAAAACACTGTAAGTAGAAAGACAGGGATCAACTGAATTTGCACAGGTGCAAAGAATTGACAAGAATGAATGGTGAAGTAACAGAAGTGATGCTTATAGGAGAAGGCACACAACAGAAAGGATAACAAATAGGGTGGGTGGCAGCAGGAGGGCAGAAGAAAACAGGGGAGTGTAGAAAGGCACAATTAAGAAAAAGGGGCAAGGCAGGGAAGAGAGTAGGAAAGGGATTTAAATAACCAAGGACTGAGGGAATGCCGGAAGATCCTAGGGGAAGATTCCTCAGGTTGGAAGAGAGCATTACGAGACTGGCAGGGAAAATGAAGCCAAGAAGAGCATTCATTAACTTCTCATCTCCATCAAATATGTCTGTCACCAGAGTGCATTTGCCAGGAATGAAACAGTATCTCAGGAACATGAGCTATTTTAAGCAAGGTGGAAGAATCTACGACAAACAGGATGGTCCTTTCTTCAGACTTCTCTATCAACACAGGGGATCCTGTCCCCCTCAGCTCATACATTCTCCTATTCCCCCGAGATCAACTATCCTATCAGCGTCTCCTTTGCGGAAACAACTCTCTTTAGGCTCTCTATAACAGGGTAGCAGACCAGAAGGGATTTCAACAAAACATCAAACAACAGTGTGGTCCAGATTCTACCTTCATTCCGCAGGGGGCACTTAATGAACTTCTTCAATTTTAATAATACCTGACATGGGATGGATAAAAAATTTTTATTAATTACCTCTGGCATTTGATAAAAGGTGAGAGGACCACTGAACAGATTAAGGCAACATGGGCAGGGAGTGTAGTTAATTTCTAAATACAGGTCAGTTTTGTCTATTTTAGGTGACACTGGGAAAATGGAGTTTGTGGGAGACCTACTTCATATAAGGGCTTTGTAGAAACTGGGGAACAAAGTCAAAATCCTCTTACATGTTTTTTTGTATGGAGCATGAACCTGCCCTAATTCAAAGTTCCTTTTGAGTGTGATTATGAATATGGAAGAACATGATACTCCATAATCATAAGCACATAAAAAAAATCTACAGCAGCCATAGGGACTCTACAGCTTTACTCCAAAAACCCTAAGTTCAGTTTTACACTCAGTACAATAATCACAAGTAAATTCATCTTAAGTAACATGAAAGTAACAAAAATGTGAAGAATTTCTTCTAAATAGGGTACACTTGCAGGCAGTAAAGCACTTTTCAACCTACCACTGTGGTTTGCTAAAGCCTTCAAAGAGAACCTGTGTGTCCAATGTAGCCCTTTACCTATTAGCATTTACCATGTTCTGTACTTTTGAAGGGCACATCTCCCTAAGGAAGAGTCTTTCATAGGAAAAGCACCTCAACCAGCCATTTGCTTCTAGGTCTGCAAAATGAAATAGTAGAGAATGCCACACCACTGTCAAGGGGCAACTTTACTAGAACCAAGGCCCGACAGAGGCTGGTCAGCAGCAGTAGCCTGCCTTGGGCGGGGATCTCCCTTTGGTCCCAGCGGAGTTCCTACTTGCTCCCTCCACTCACACTCAAGAGGGAAGAAGACAGAAGACATCAGCACACATAAAGGGAACACAGGAATACAAGGTAACCAAAGTGCAGGTGCAAAAAAACAAGGCCACCCCCGCCTCCCTCAGCACAGACTTGCCACCAAATCCCAGAGGGGGTGTCTCTTAGGTCACAGTACTTTTTCTTCATTTCTTGTGATTTTAGGAACAAATCAGCAGGGAGGACAAGATTCTCAAGGAAAAATCATCAGATCTGAAATGAGAGCAACACAATCCATTGAGAACATTAGCCTTTTCCAGAGAAATATACTTTATATTTATGATTTTGAAAATAAAATTTTCTCTTACAGGATCTGTGATTCAGGAGAAAAATTCAGAATTAAGACAAACCGATCCACTACACCATACGAACAGCATTTAATAAAAATAAAAGTAGAGGGGGCACCGGTGGTTCAGTGGTAGAACATTCACCTTCCATGCAGGAGACATGGTTTAGATTCCTAGACCATGCACCCTAAATAAATAAATAAATAAATAACATGAGCTAGTCCCTATCCCATATTATCAACAACACGAAGAAGTTAGAATGGGCATAGGCCAAATACCCCTAAAGATTGGGAGAAAGATCAAAGGTGATGGTGGAGTTATACAGAGAAGGCAAAGTTTAACAAATGAGTATGGCTGCTGAACCAGTATACTGATACTTCTTTTAGTCTCCAGTACCTTATAGCAGCTACAAGTAAAAACCTGAAATCATGGAACTGTAACCCATACCAAACTCTGAAATCAGTTCTACAACTAATTGTTGCAATGTACTTTGAAATTTGTTGCTTTTTTGTATATGTTATTCATCACAAAAAAGAGGAGGAGTGTAACAGAGAAGATAGGATTTAACAAATGAGTATGACTGCTAAATCATTATATTGATATTTCTTTTGGTCTCCAGTGTCTTGGAGCAGCTAGAAGAAAAAATGAAAAATCATGGAACTGGAACCCATAACAAACTTTAACATCTGTTCTAAAACTGCTTGTTAAAATGTACTTGGAAATTTATTGCTTTTTTTGTTTATGTTATATTCCACAATAAAAAAAAAGATTCCAAGATGATTTGTATGCCTACTAAAATGTGCAAAGTGCTAGTATAGTGCAAAACGCACAGGATTTAGGAATCTAGAGAGTTGCTATCACATCCTCATTTTGCCACTAACTTGTACTGGGAACTGAGGAAAAAAAAATGTTGCTGGGCCTCAGTTTCCTCATCTGTCAAGGGAGGGAAGTGAAGTGGTATACCTGAAGGTCTCTTCTAGCTGCTACCTGGTTGGTACATATACCTCAATGCCTCCACTGTCCAGCAGCTCCAGAGATCCAATTCCTCCTATTTTTAAGTGCAAGCCTGCTTCTGGGCCCACCTGAGGTTGCTAATCACTTCTGTGAACGTGGCTCTTCCTTCCTTACCTTCTGGTCCAAACGCTGGTAGTCACTGGCCTTTGGCCGCCGTGCGACTTTGGATCTTTTTCCTTCCAGGACAAAAGCAATAATCTGGGGAAAGGAAAAAGGAAAGGATTAGCAGGGGGCTCTGTAATGATATGTTCCAGGGTCTGAAATCAGAGGCAGTTATCCTGGTACTACATTTTTAATGACCGTGACTGTAGAAAGAACATTATACCCACAAAGAATCCTAATTAAATCCTAATGATTTTAGTAGGACAGGACCCAGTTACATCAGAATCCTTTATACTCCTCAACAGAAAACAATTGCGGGAAAGCTCCTCTGGGCTCTAGCTTGTGGGAGTTGACTCACCAGCACTTGATCAAATATTACTAGTGAGCTGACAGGTCTGCCAATCCCTCCCCAAAGAGATCCAGAGGCTGAATTTTCCAGGCTAGGGCACTCCCTTTTTACTTTTTAATCATAATAATTATTATTTCACAACTGCAAACATACTTTCACCCCACATTTTGCTTCTTCAATTGCACTCTGTAACTTTCCCTCCCTCTTTCCACTCCAAAGGCTATTTCCCTCAAAGGAATCTTGGCTGTAGAGTAAGGGATGCACAATTTTACTAAAAGCCTTCTTTCATCCCTTACAACCATGGTCTGATGGTCTTCTAAATTCCTGGGGCTCAACAGGAAATGTGATTCTTTAGTCACTGAAGTGTTTGCAGAGGGATACTAATATCACTTCACACCAAACCCTGCAAAAGAAGTGCAATTTCTGGGCTTCTGTTTAAAGATCAAAAACCCCACTGACTGTAGTCCCTGGGCTCCTTGCTGTTGACATGTAAGACTATCTGCCACTACAGACATTCTTTTTGCCACTGTGCAAGGAAGACAGAAGCTTGAGAAAGGAAGCCAGACGTGACGCACACATCTCAAAAGCAGAAGCAAGGGGAGACAGATGCTCTAAGTACTTATAAACCGGCAGGTACTCAGCTCCTCTGAACCTAGTCATGGGTCTTAGTTCAAGATTATGGGCGGGGGGACTCACTTCAGGTCAGATCTTAACATCCCAATTTGGCACCTAATGCAGCAGCAGAGGCCACTCAGAGGAAATCGGTAATAGATGATATAGGCAACAAATGATTTATAAAACAGGCGTCAAGGACCCTAGCAGGGTTTGAAGAAAAAAATGGTTTGTCTTAAAATCTCCAGTGCTTCTGGGCTAAGGAGGGGCTGCTGACCCATACACCAAGATCTCCCCTCTCTAAGGCAACTCTTGACTTACCTTTCGCTTGTTGTGATAAGCAATATAGAGGACAGCAACAAGAACGGCTGCGGTCACCAGATACGCAAAAAAGTGGCTGCTCTCTGCACTAGCACTTCCAGGACTGCCCTTATAAAGGACACTGGATTCCCTGCTATTCACGGAATTCAAAAGCGGACCTTCTTGGTTCTCACTGGGGGCAGGGCCTGACATCTCTTTGGGTGGTAAATCCTCTTCAGGCTCTGTATTGCCTTCTTCAGGCTCCTTGGGCTGGAGATCTTCAGTAGGAGCTAAAGACTTATCTTCTCCCTCCTGCCGGGGAGAAGTGCGGTCACTGTCTGTTGATACTTTCTCCCCAGATTCTGTCTTAGAAACAGGTATGACAAGCTCTCTATTGTCAGCTTTCCTCTCCAAGTCAGCATCCTCGCCATTAGATAATCCTTTGGACCCGAGCTTGCTAGAGCTTTCGTTCGTGGACAGCTGTTGTCCTAGGTCCGGACTGTTAGAGCCTTTTGGGGGGGACTCTTTTCCAGGGTTCGAACTGCTGGAGCCTTCACTGGGGGACTGTGTTTCCGGGTCCGAACTGCCAGAGCCTTTATTAGGGGACTGTTTTCCCACGTCCGAACTGTTGGAGCCTTGTTTCGGGGACTGTTCTCCCAGGTTCGAACTGCTGGAGCCTCCTTCGGGGGACGGCTTTCTCGGGTCCGGATTGCTAGAACCTTTTTTGGAGGACGTTTTTTCCGGGTTCGAACTGCTGGAGCCTTCTTCGGGGGACAGCTTTCTCAGGTCCGGATTGCTAGAACCTTTTTTGGAGGACGTTTTTTCCGGGTTCGAACTGCTGGAGCCTTCTTCGGGGGACAGCTTTCTCAGGCCCGGATTGCTAGAACCTTTTTTGGAGGACGTTTTTTCCGGGTTCGAACTGCTGGAGTCTACTCTGAGGGACGGTTTTCTAAGGTCCGTATTGTTAGAGCCTTCTACGCAGGACGCATTTACGGAGTACGAACTGCCTCCACTGGAGTTCGGCTGGCTCACGGTGTTCTCGCTTGGGTTTCTTCCTCCAGAAGACTGACTCTCAGCCTTTGGTTCTTCAGGACGGTGGTCGAGATTATCGGCAACTGTCGTTGAGCTGGACGAGTTCCGTTCAGCTCCTGAAATACAAGGCGTTTGTTGGTCCTGGCGAGTCACGCCGGGAGAAGAAGCCCTTTAGGGCTGGAAGAGACCGGGGCGGGGGAAACAACGGTAGGACCGGGGTGGGGGTGGGGAGGAGTAGGACGATGGCGCGTGCAGGGGTGGGTCGGGAAGGGAAGAAGAGAGCCCAGAAGGTGAGGGGCCGAGGTAAGTACGGTGGGTCTGAGGGCGAGAGTGACATCTGAGAAGCGGGGGTCTTACCCCCGGCCGCGACGCTCAGCAGAACCAATGCAACCAGGAACCGCATCCTGCATGAGCCGTGCTTCCGCCCTCAACCACTCTCGCGAGATGCGCGTGCGGGATTCTCGTGCGCGGGCCCGTGGTCCCACCACCTCCCCGTCCGTCCTACCTCCTGGAGCCCATCCATTGGCTCTCTGGTATGGGGGCGGGGCTGCCCGGCGGCGGCGCTGCGCGGCCCCTGCGGAGGACCCTATCGCCTTTTCCACGTCGGCCCCGCCTTCCCCTCCCGCGCTCCGAACCTTGTTAACATCCTCCCTTACAGCACCCTTGTTCCCGCCCTGCCCTTCGGGGCCCCGGATCCTACTCTCCCATTCCTCCGCCCCGGGTCCTCCTTGCCCCGCCACTCTCCCACCTCGCCGAAACAATTTCCTCCCAGGTTGCCCAAGCCCTTCTCTAAAAAAAACATCTTTTTTCAAATCGTAAAAGTTATTCGTGTTCGGGTGCACGGGTGGTTCCGTGGTAGAATGCTCGCCCTCCGTGCGGGAGACCATGCACCAAAAAGAAAAGGAAAAAAAAGTTATTCATGTTCAAGGTCGAAAGTTTAGTGAAAGTATAGAAGTAAGAAGTAAAACCTTAGTCCCAACCTTGGCGATAATCGCTGTTGAGTATTATTTTGTTTGGCAAAAATTTAGTGTTTTCTATTAGATAATACTTTTGATGGTCCAAAAATCAAAACGGGATTTAAAAAAATCCCTGCCAGGGGCTTTTATCAATTTAGTGTGTTTCCATCTAGTGTTTTGTTTTGTTTAATTAAATACAAATGTACTTATTTTCCCTTCCTTAATTTGCATATTTTCTTTATATCTTTCTTATGCATATTCATTATCTTCCTAAATTGAGAACATTGGGTAAATACTTTTGTTTCCACTATTTACAGTTAGTGTTATGTTTATTCATTAAACATTGACTAAAAATCTTTTATGAACAGTTGCCAAGCTGGGCCCTTGGTAGACTGTGGCTATTAAAACAGTGACAGGGCCTAACTGCACGAATCTAGTGTAACATAGAAATATTAATCAAGGCGTATCTGTACAAATGTGTGTGCACCCCAATAGATGTCAAGGAAGAAAGGTACAGAAGCCCATGAGACCTGTTGAGAACGGCTCCTTGGTGCTGAGCGCCAAAGAATGTAGGCTTTCCTTGGGGAAAAAGAAGGGAGGAGGAGCTTCCCTGGCTGTCAGTAAGTGGGAAAGCCTGAAGCAGGTGGGACCTGGCATTTTGCCTAAATCTAAAGGTTAATCCAGCCTGAGAAAGAGGCTGGGAGTCAATGAACTGGGAGTTGTCCTGAACAAAAATCTCTAGGGGGCACAAAAAGTAAGGCTGGATTAACAGAAAATGTCATGCTAGCTAAGGGGCTGAAATGTGACCAAGCCCCACTCCTGCCAAAAGGACTGCAGCTGCCAGGGGAAGTAATATTCCCCTGGAATCTGTGAAGTACAATATTTAGTTTGTTGACATGCAGTTTCTAGTCCAAATTCTTTATAATTTCAAGGAATAATACGTGGCATAAATCTAATTTTAAGGAACAAGGACTGTACTGCTTTGGCTAAAGAAAGTGAATTGGTAGCTGAATTTGTTTCTGTATATACTTAATTTATATATATATATATATATATATATATATATATATATATAAGAACAATTGTAGGTTTACAGAAATATCATGCAGGAAGTACCAAGTTCCTGTATACTCCATCTCTCACACACCCAGTTTTCCTTATTAACATTTTGCATCAGTGTGGTAAATTTGTTACAATTCATGAAACAATATTATTATAATTATGCTGTTAACTTTAGCACACTGTTTACATTGTGTTGTACAGTTCCATGGTGTATTAGTTAGGATTCTCTAGAGAAACAGAATCGATACGAACACTCGCAAATATAAAATTTACAAAAGAGTCTCATGTGACCGTGGGAACGTAAAGTCCAAAATCCGCAGGGCAGGTTGTGAAGCCAACAATTCCGATGGAGGGTCTGGACGAACTCTACAGGAGAGGCTCACCAGCTGAAGCAGGAAGAGAGTCTGTCTCTTCTGAACCCTCCTTAAAAGACCTCCAGTGATTAGATTAAGCCTCACTCATTGTGGAAGACACTCCCCTCAGCTGATTACAAATGGAATCAGCTGTGGCTGCAGCTGACGTGATCATGATTTAATTCTATGAAATGTCCTCATTGCAACAGACAGGCCAGCACTTGCCCAGCCAGACAAACAGGTACCACCACTTAGTCAAGTTGACACATGAACCTGACCATGACACAAGGGTTTGTGTGCTTGCATGTGTGTGGTGACATACAAAACCTAATATTTCTCCCTTTTTTTTTTTAACCTTTTTGAATATACAATTTGGTGGTGTAAGTTACATGCACAAAATTGCATGTCTCTTTATATAATTTTAACTAATAAAAGGAAATTCTCCCTACCTTCCCTAAACAAACATTGGATTAATGTTAAAGGATACTGATTTGGTAGGGAAGCAAATTATTAAGTTTGAAATGGGGTTTAGAAGTACTTGGCAAGGGAGGAAAGAGAAATCCGGATCCTGCAGAACTTGTTGGCCATCCTCAGGGTTTTGTGTTTTGTCTTAACAGCAATGAAAAGGATTGAAGAGGTTTAAGCAGAGGAAAAAGATCATCAAAGCTGGGGATTTTTGAAAAATTCTCTGTTTGCAACATGACAAACCTTTTGAGGGAAGGAAAGAGTTAATTTAGGAGTTAACCAGTTAGGGAACTCCTGTACTAGTCCAAGTAGGACTAGCTTGGGGATGGAGAGAAGGGGTCCCATTCAAGATTAATCTGGGAGGAGACACCACAAAGATTGGACATGGGGGGATGACGGTAAGATGATCAGGATTGCTGGAGATGGGGCACAAGAAATAAATTTGCTTTGGACTCTGTGTCTTATGCCTCTGAGGCAATCCAATGGAGGTTAGGGAGTTGGAAATCTGGGCATGGAGTTCAAAGGGAAATGTAGGAGCCATTTCCTAAGCAAGTTAAACATTGCTCAAAAACACGATTTGCTAATGGTTTCACAAAGAATCATTTATGAGTTAATCATAATTGTTGTGACAATTCCCTTATTATTAAACATCTGGATTATTCTTAATTTTCTACTGTAACTACTGTTTATTAAGTTTAATACAGTAGGTGCTTTATAAAATGAGACAGACACAGAAAAGATAAAGCAATTTGCTCAAGATCACTCTATTATTTCACCTAACAATTTGATAGGAAAAAAAAAACCCTTTCTGTTGTACTTTAATATTTATTGCACAAGTGATTCCCATGACTTTGGGCAATTTACTTAATTGCTGAAAGTATCAGCTTTATTATGAGATGGAGATTAAAATATTCTGAGAATGAGAGAATTCATGTAAAGCATGGAATATAACATGGTGTCTAGCATGTGATTAGAGCTCCAAAATGATAATAATAGTTATTAATACATTCAATATATAAAGATTAATAAAGATAAGCCACAGTAAGAAAATAAAATAATCCTGTAATCCAGAAATAACTATTATAAAAATATTTTGATGGTTCTTCCTTTTATTTAGTCATATATGTGCATATGTTTGATTAATTGAAAGTAAAACAAGTTACAAAGCCATATGTACAATTCTTAGTTTGTGGGCCTCTTTGTGGTGTGGCATTTAGTGCTACTAGTCGTGTCACTTGTCTTCTGGGATGCTATCGCCTCCTTGTTTTCCACTGATTCTTTTCTCAATATACTTCAAGGGGTTCCCAGTTGTCATTAAAATGTTTCTAAAAGGAAAGTGAAATCAATAGTATCACATACAGCAAAAGGTTGAAATAGGATAAGGACCTAGAAGTAGGAATTTTAATAGAGTCATGAAAGCAAAACCTGGTTGCAGTGAATGGAAATTACTTTTGCTGGAAGTTTGGATGTGAAACATGGTTTCTAATATGGGAGAGGGTTGCAGTTATTTAAAGAGTTAAGGGAAGAACTCATTCTTTCCTGTAAGAGTGATCAAGGTTACCGAAGAGATAAGATGACTGATGAACAATGCACCAGAGATGAGGGGCTGAGGTCTAGGGTGGTTAACAGCGGACAAGGGGTTGACCTTAAGATCTGTGGACAGGTAATTAGATTGGGTAGGAGGGCAGGGCAAGATGGCAGCACAGTGAGGTGTGGAATTTAGTTGGTCTTCCAGAGCAGATAGTAAATAGCCAGGAATGGTACAGAATAACTGCTGGGGGAACATCAGTGACCAGACACACAGCATACACCATTCTGGACCAGGTGGAGTGGCTGAGAGCCCATGCAGAACTGTAAGTTCCCTAAGCTGCGGACGCCGGGATCCCTCCCCCATGGGCAGAGCAGGCTGGTTCCCCAAAGGGAAAGGAAACAGACTTTACTAGCAACAAGGGCTTAGCTCAATCATGCTCCAATTGTGGAAATAATTTTAAAATTTTGACTACTGAAAACAGGTTCCCACACAGATAAACCTGGAATAAGGACTAAAGGAAAAAGGAATTTTTGCCAAGTAGAGAAGGGAAGGGCTGATAAAAAAAAACAAAAACAAAAAAAAAAAAACTAGACATTTTTTGAGTTGGATAGCACAAAATACTGGGAAAGGGCTGGACCCCAAGAAAAGGGGCCATAGAGAGCTTGGAGATCCCCAGAGCAATGTACCAACTCACACTCTTGATTGACAAACCTGAGGAGTGGTGATGGGGGTGGGTGGGGAGCAGCTCTAAAAAGACTTGTGTTTTTTTTTTACTTCTTAAACAGCTCATTAGACAGAACTGGAAGCACTCTCAGGTTCTAGCACTGCCCCAGGCAGGGATGGAATTAAGCTTGTCTGAGAGATAAAGTAACTAGTCAGGTGAAAGGTGTTAATTCCCTAAAGGCTGTATCTTCCCCAAGAAAAGGGGAATGAGGCCCAGCTCAAGTGGAACTCCCTCTAAAGGAATTCAGGCCCCAGGGACTGGAAAACAGAAGCAATTAAAATCATCCTACTACCTCACCTCTGTCTCAACCACACCCCTGGCAGGTAGAGCCTGCTGAAATTAAAGACACTGCATCCCTTTAAGCTGGTAGAAAGCCATGGGAAGACAAGTGCCACATGCTGGGCAAGATAGGAAAAATGCAGGGTCTAGAAGCTTCACAGGAAAATCTGACAACCTCCTGGGTCTCACCCTCAGGGTAAGCTGATGCTGGCTATTCTTTCCTCCTAAGATGTGGGCCTGTCTGGTCTGGGAAGATCTGACTGGGGTCTATAATATCTAAGGAGACACTCCTTAAATAAACAAACAAACAAATGAATAGAAGGCTCTTTTAGGTAGGGCAAGAAACGGAAAAACAAGAACTGAAAAATTTTGATCAGTTAAGCAGAATCTGTGCTAGAGGTCTAGAATAAGTTGAACTGAATATCAAAGGACAGATGGAGAACAAAACCATCCAGCAAAAAACAACCTAGGTAAAAGAGTGAAAACAACCTCCAGGAAATCAAATGTCTAGATGCCAGCACAAAATAACAACTCATACTAGGAAAATCAATGATATGGCCAGTCAAAGGGAGAAACCAACACTTCAAACGAGAGACAGGAGTTGAAACAATTAATTGAGGATGTTCAAACAGATGTGGAAAAATCTCATCAAAAATCAAATCAACGGGGCGGGCCATGGTGGCTCAGCAGGTAAGAATGCTTGCCTGCCAAGCCCAAGGACCCAGGTTCGATTCCCGGTGCCTGCCCACGTAAAAAAAAAAAAAAAAAAAAATCAAATCAACGAATTGAAGGATGATATAAAGAAGATATTGGGCAAACAAAAAAGAAGAACTCAAAAGTTTGAAAAAACAAATCACAGAACTTATGGGAATGAAACACACAATAGAAGAGATGAAAGAAGCAATTGAAACCTACAGCAGTAGGTTTGAAGAGGCAAAAGAAAGGATTAGTGAATTAGAGGACTGGACAACTGAAATCAGACATATAAAAGAAAATATAGGGAAAAGAATGGAAAAATATGAGCAGGGTTTCAGGGAACTGAATGACAACATGAAGCACATGAATATATGTGTTGTGGGTATCCCAGAAGGAGAAGAGAAGGGAAAGGAAGAGGAAGACTAATGGAGAAAATTATCACTGAAAATTTCCCATCTCTTATGAAAGACATAAAATTACAGATCCAAGAAGTACAGCATACCCCAAACAGAATAGATCCAAATAGACATATTCCAAGCCACTTACTAATCAGATTGTCAAATGTCAAAGAAAAAAAGGAAGGGCAAAAACTGAGGAATTAATTGTTCACTTGGAAAAACTAGAGAGAAAAAAACAGCAAACTAACCCCAAAGCAAACAAAAGGAAAGAAATAATGAAGATTAGAGCAGAAATAAATGAAATTGAGAACATGAAAACAATCAAGAAAACTAGAAGGTGGTTCTTTGAGAAAATCAATAAAACTGATGGCCCCTTAGCTAGGTTGACAGAAAAAGAGAGAGAGAGAGAGAGAGAGAGAGAGAGAGAGAGAGAGAGAGAGAGAGAGAGGATGCAAATAAATAAATCAGAAATGGAAGAGGAGACATAACCACTGACCCCACAGAAAAAAAGGAAGCAATGAGAGGATACTATGAGCAACTCTTTGCTTATAAACTAGACAACGTGGATGAAATGGACAACTTCCTAGAAAGGCATGAAGAACCAACATTGACTCAAGAAGAAATAGATGACCTCAACAAACAAATCTCAAGAGATTGAATCAGTAATCAAGAAGCTCCCCAAGAAGAAAAGTCCAGGAGCAGAAAGCTTCAGATGGGAATTCTACCAAGCATTCAAGAAAAAATTAGTACCAATCCTGCTCAAACTCTTCAAAAAAAGTGAAGCGGAGGTAAAGCTACTAACTCATTCTATGAAGTCAACATCATCCTAATACCAAAAGCCAGAAAAAGATACTACAAGAAAATAAAATTACAGAACAATCTCTGTAATGAATATAAATGCAAAAATCCTCAACAAAATATTTGTAAAATGAATCCAGCAGCATTAAAAGAATTATACACCGTGACCAAGTGGGATTTATTCCAAGTATACAAGGCTAGTTCAACATAAGAAGATTAATTAATGTAATACACCATCTCAATGAATCAGAGCGGAAAAACCAAACGAACATCTCAATTGATGCAGAAAATGCATTTGACAAAATTCAACATCCTTTCTTGATGAAAACGCTTCAAAGGACAGGAACAGAAGAGAATTTCCTCAATATGATAAACGGAATACATGAAAACTCACAGCTAACATCATCCTCAATGGAGAAGGACTGAAAGCTTTCCCTCTAAGATTAAGAACAAGACAAGGATGCCCACTGTCACCATTGTTATTTAATATTGTCCTGGAAGTTCTAGTCAGAGCAATTAGACAAGAAAAAAGGAGGCATCCAAATTGGAAAGGGAAAAGTAACACTCTCACTGTTCGCAAATAACATGATAGTGTATGTAGAAAATCTAGAAAAATCTGCAGCAAAGCTACTAGAGTTAATAAGTGAGTACAGCAAAGTGGCAGGGTACAAGATTAATGTACAAAAATAAGTATTGTTTCTATACACTAGTGATGAGCAATCTGAGGAGGAAGTCAAGAAAAAAAATTCCATTTACAATAGCAACCAAAAGAATCAAATATTTAGGACACAAAAGACCTATACACAGAAAACTACAAGAAATTGTTAAAAGAAATCATGGAAGACCTAAATAAATGGAAGGGCATACCGTGTTCATGGATTAGAAGACTAAATATAGTTCAGATGCCAATTTTACCCAAACTGACTGATAGATTTAATGCAATACCAATTAAAATTCCAACAACATACTTGGAGAAATAGAAAAACCAATAACCAAATTTATTTGGAAGGGCAGTGTGCCCCAAATGGCTAAAAATATCTTGAAAAAGAAAAATAAAGAGGGAGGTCTCATCCTAAACTTTAAAGCATATTTTGAAGTTACAGTGGGCAGAATAGCATGGTACTGGCATAAAGATAGTTATACTGACCAGTGGAATTGAATTGAGTGTTCAGAAATAGACCCTCCCATGTATGAATAGTTGATCTTTGATAAGGCAGTCAAGCCAACCCAACTGGGGCAAGGCAGTCTTTCAATAAATGTTGTTTAGATAACTGGATATCCATATTCAAAAGAATGAAAGTGGATCCATATACAAAAATTAACTCAAAATTGATCAAAGATCAAGACATTAGAGCTAAAACCATAAAACTTTTAGAAGAAAATGTAAAAAATATCTTATAAATCTTGTAATAGGAGGCGGTTTCACAGACCGTACACCCAAAGCATAAGCATTAAAGAAAAGAAATAGATAATCGGGGTCTCCTTAAAATTAAACACTTTTACGCATCAGAAAACTTTGTCAGGAAGGTAAAGATGTAGACAATGCAATGGAAGACAATGTTTGGAAACCACGTACACATAGGGTTTAGTATCCAGAATATATAGAGATTCTTCAACTCAACAACAAAAAGACAAACACTCCAATTACAAAACAGGCAAAAGACATGAACAGACACTTCTCAGAAGATGAAATACAAATGGCTAAAAGGCACGTCAAAAGATGCTCAACTTTACTGGCCATTAGGGAAATGCAAATCAAAACCACAATGAGATATCATCGCACACCCACTAGAATGGACATAATAATAATAATAATAAACAGAAAATAACAAGTACTGGAGAGGATATGAAGAAAGAGATGCACTTATCCACTGTTGGTGGGAACGTAAGATGTACAACTACTCTGGAAGGCAGTTTGGTAGTGTCTCAGGGAACTAAGTATAGAATTGCTATATGATCTGGCAATCCCGTTACTAAGTATATATTCAGAGGACTTGAGGGCAAGGACACAAATGGAAATTTGCACACAAATGTTTATAGCAGCATTACTCACGATTGCCAAGAGATGGAAATAGCCCAAATGTTCATCAATGGACAAGTGGCTAAACAAGTTGTGGTGTATACATACAATGGAATATTACGCAGCTTCACGACACAATAAAGTCATGAAGTATGTCACAACATGGATGAACTTTGAGAATATTATGCTGAGTGAAATTAGCCAGAAAGAAAAGGACAAATACTGTATGGTCTCACTAATATGAACTAACATCAATGAGTGAACTGTGAGAGTTGAAATTAAGAACACAGCTTATCAGGAGATAGAAACAGGGTAGAGATTGAGCATTTGGTGCTGAAGGAATACAGATGATGCAACATGACTGATTGTAAAAATTCAGATATGGATTGCACAGTACTACTTTATGGTAGCACAATAATATAAGTGCACTGAATACAGCTGGATGGGAGTATGATGGAGGAAGAAGGGCTGGGGGCATGTGTGAAACCAGAAGGAAAGATAGAGTATAAAGACTGAGGCAGTATAATTTAGGAATGCCTAGAATGGACAATGATGGTGATTAAATGTACTAATACAAAAACATTTTTGTATGAGCAAGAACATATGAATGTCAACATTGCAAGGTGTGGAAAATGGATGGTTTACAGGAAAAAGTACAATCAAGGCAAGCTAGGGTCTATAGTCAACAGTAACTTTGTAATATGCTTCCACTGAATGCATCAAAGGCATTATGTGAAAACTAAATCCCAACATACAGGGGATATGGGTGTCAGGTATGGATTTTTATGGAAGTAAAGGAAATGTCTTCATACAGATTATGGTGGTGAAGGCATGACTGTTTACTTAGGTTGAACTGCATAATGGGTGCATAAAACTGTTTAAAAATGAGCAGAGAGAAACAAGTGCTAGAGAATATGGGAAGGAAGAGATATATCTATTCACTTTCAGTAGAGAAACCGAGAGGTGCAGCCCCTTGGAGGGCAGTGTGGTGGTTCCAGAGGAAGCAATAGGTTCCTACAACCCTATTGCTTAGTGTATACCTGGGGACAGGAATGGACACGTGCACACTGGTGTTTGTGATTCACGATGGATGGAGGGGACCTAAGGGAAGGAAGGTCACCCCTTCCTTCCCTTAGGTCCCCTCCATCCATCGTGAATCATGTACAGATACTATGGCTTACTGAGTGACTGCAGGAGGGAATGAAGTTATGAGGCATACAAATAGGTGAATGAATCTTAAAGACAGCATATTGAATGTAATGTCAGAAAGAAAAGACAAATATTATCATGCCTCTTTCAGATGGACTAACTATAATATACAAACTTGGAGAATTGAAGTTGAGAGCCTGGGTTATCAGGTTGGGGCCTATTGTAGAGGGTCCTAGATTGTAAGCTCTTACAGCAGTCACATATATTTGGAGTTGTGACTGTTATTTATAAATTCTGAGATACTGAGCTGTTTGTTTATGACCTGGTCGTTCCCAGAAACTTCAGGTACGTATGTGACACCTGAGACTCAGCGTTAGAGCTCTGAAGCTATGAAAGTCAGCAGTACCCCATACAGGAACTGCTTAAAAAGCTGAAAAAGGGATCAGACTTCAACTGGAGATATGAATGAAGCTGACCTGGAAAGAACTGAGGTAGATCAGAAATTAGGGTAAAGGATGATATTGTCCATATTTTAAAACTTCAACTTCTGTGTGAGACTAAAGGGGAGATAGTTAGTTGGGGCAAAATGTATATTTGGGTACTGCATTATCTAATTTAATCTGTATGGTCCGTTTAGTTGAACACCATAAGTACGTGGGACCTTGAATAGAGTGTAAGATCTTGTTGGTTTGTCCAGGTTAGTGTGAGGGCCCTATATATCCCAGAGTAATTTGGTCAGTGAATAAATATTTGCAAAATCCCCTTGGAGGACTGAGGAGAAAGTAGGAAATATTCAACAGCCGCATTTGGAGAATTTCTCATATTCTCACAAGCAGTGGGGACAACCAAATCAATAGGCTGAGCCCTCAACCTTGGTGTTCACCCCCATGAAACTTATTCCTGCAAAGGATAGGTCAGACCTACTTAAAATGATACCTAAGAGTCACCCTCAGACACCCTCTTTTGTGGCCCAGATGTGGCCTCTCTCTCTAAGCCAACTTGGCAGGTGAACTCACTGCCCTCTGCCTACGTGGGACATGACTCCCAGGGGTGTAAATCTCCCTGGCAAAGTGGGACAGAACTCCTTGGATGAGCTGGGACCTGTCTGCATGGGATTGAGAAAGTCTTCTTGACCAAAACGGGGAATAGAGAAATGAGACAAAATAATGTTTCAGTGGCTGAGAGATTCCAAGCAGAGACGAGAGGTCATTCTGAAGGTTATTCTTATGCATATACAGATATCCCTTTTTAGTATATGGTGTATAGGAGTGGCTGGAGGGAAGTACCTGAAATTGTTGCACTGTGTTCCAGTAGCCTTGATTCTTGAAAACAATTGTATAACAATATTGCTTTTACACTGTGACTGTGTGATTGTGAAAACCTTGTGCTGATGTTCCTTTATCCAGGATATGAACAGATGAGTAAAAAAAAATAAGGATAAAGAATATAAATAATAGTGGGGATAAGGGGTAAAAAAATTGGGTAGATTGAAATACTTGTGGTGAATGAGAGGGAGGTATAAGGGGTGTATTAGTTAGGGTTCTCTAGAGAAATAGAATCAACAGGGAACACTCGCAAATATAAAATTTCTGAAAGTGTCTCGCGTGACCATGGGAATGCAGATACAAAATCCGCAGGGCAGGCTGTGAAGCCGACGACTCCGATGGAGGGTCTGGACAAACTCCACAGGAGAGGCTCACCAGCCGAAGCAGGAAGGGAGCCTGTCTCTTCTGAATCCTCCTTAAAAGGCTTCCGGTGATTAGATTAAGCATCACTCATTGCAGAAGATACTCCCCTTTGGCTGATTACAAATGGAATCAGCTGTGGATGCAGCCGACGTGAAATGAAATGTCCTCATTGCAACAGACAGGCCAGCACTTGCCCAACCAGAGAAGCAGGTACCACAACTTGGCCAAGTTAACACATGAACGTGACCATGACAAGGGGTATGGGATGTATGAATTTTTTTTTTCTTTTATTTCTTTTTCTAGAGTGGCGCAAATGTTCTAAAAGTGATCATGGTGATGAGTACATAACTATGTGGTGATATTGTGAGCCATTGATTATATACTTTGGATGGACTGTATGTGTATGAAGCAATCACTATATATATATATACACATATTTAAAACAAAGAAACTGCACTGAAGTACCATGTTTGACATACCCAGAAGGCTAAAATAAAAAAAAAGGAGAAAAAGAAAAAAAGAATGGGTAGGACAGCTATGTGGGAGGTCGAAATAGAGCATCTCCAGCAGCCTCAATTTTCTTGGTAAGTTAAGAGGTAAGGGAGTCTTCTGTGAATGTGGAGGTGGGGGCTTGAGAACGGTGAAGAGTTGTTGAGGGTACTAGGGGAGCGAGCAGACAAACAAGTGTAAGAATTGGTGAGTGGTCCTGAAGGCCTGGATGATGTTAGGCACTATTCATTTATTGTGGCATCATTTTCAGCTGTGTGGTTTTTCTCCGGGCAGTGCCCCTTTTGGTGTAAAGGAGTGTCGTAGAAAGCAACTGTAGCGGTTTGGAGCTCTATGTACTCCAGAAAAACATGTCTTAAATGTACTCCATTCCTGTGTGTATGAACCCATTGTAAGTAGGACCTTTTTTTTTTCTTTTTAAATACGATTTTACTGAGTTATATTCACATACCCTACAATCATCCAAGGCATAAAATCAATGGTTCACAATGTCATCATACAGTTATGAATTCATCATCACAGTTGATTTTTGAACATTTTCATTACTCCCAAAACAATAGTTAAGAATGAAAATAAAAGTATAAAGGAACACCCCAAATTTCCCATACCTCCTATCCCCCCATTATTATTTTTGTTTTTGTTTTCTACACATCTGTCCATGCACTGGATAAGGGGAGTGTCAGTCACAAGGTTTTCATAATCACACAGCCACAACATAAAAGCTATATAGTTATACAGTCATCTTCAAGAATCAAGGTTACTGGAACACAGTTCAACGGTTTCAGGCATTTCCCTCTAGCCACTCTAATACATCAAAATCTGAAAAGGGGTATCTATATAATGCATAAGAATAACCTTCAGAATGACCTCTTGACCCTATTTGAAATCTCGCAGCCACTGACACTTTATTTTGTTTCATTTCTCTTTCTCCTTTTGGTTGAGAAGACTTCCTCAATCCCACGATGTCAGGGCCAGGCTCATCCCCAGGAGTCAGGTACCACCTTGCCAGGGAGCTTTGCACCCCTGGGAGTCACATCCCATGTACGGGTGAGGGCAGTAAGTTTACCTGCGGCATTGGCTTAGAGAGAGAGGCTGCATCTGAGCAACAAAAGAGGTTCTATAGGGGTGACTCTTAGGCATAATCCTAAGTAGTCTCAGCTTCTCCTATGCAATAATACGTTTCATAAGAGCAAGCACAAGATTGAGTGTTTGGCCCATTAAATTGGTAGTCTCCAATGCGTGTGAGAATATCAGGTCTTCCCCAAGTGGACAAGTTTATTATTTCCACATTTTTTCCCAGTACTTCAAGGAGACTTTGCAAATACCTTTTTATCCTTTGCCCAGATTATTCTAGGATGTGTTGTGCCATCACACTAACCTGGAGAGAATAGCAAGATCTCATTCCCTATTCAATTTTCCATGCAATTATGGTGTTTGATACTGTGGTTCTGGCATAAGGACAGATATACAATAGAATAGAATTGAGAGTCCAGAAATAAACCCATATGTTTATGGTAAATTCATTTTCAGCAAGGGTACCAGTGAAGAAAGAATAGTCTTTTCAGCAAATGGTGCTTAGACAACTGCAAATTCACAAGCAAAAAAATGAAGTTAGGTACCTACCTCACACCAAATAAAAAATGAACAACATAAATGTGAGAATTAAAACTGTATAATTCTTAGAAGAAAAATAAATGTTAATCTTCTTGACCTTGATTTCTTTGATGATACCCAAATCTCAAGCAACCAAAGAAAAACCAGGTAAATTGGATTTCATCAAAATTAAAACCTTTTATGCTTCAAGGATGCCATCAAAAAAGTGAAAAAACAAGTCACAGAAAGGGAGAAAATATTTGCAAATCATAGATCTGATAAGTGACTTGTGATCTAGAAATAAAAGGAACTCTTGCAACTCAAGACAAATATAACCCAATTAAAAATGGGCAAAGGTTGTCCCTACTGCTTGTGAGAATATCAGAAATTCTCCAAATGGGGAAGTTGACTATTTCCTCCTTTCTCTCCATCCCTCCAAGGGGACTTTGCAAATACTTCTTTATTCACTGCTTAAATTACTCTGTCTGATGCTCCTTTTATCCACAGTATGGACAGATAAGTAAAAAGATATGGATACAAATAAATAAATAATTGTGGGAGGGAACAAAGGGTAAAATAAATTAGGTAGGTAGAAATACAAGTGGTCAATGAGAAGGAGGGATAAGGGGTATAGTATGTATGAGTTTTTTTCTTTTTCTGGAGTGATACAAATGTTTAAAGAAATGATCATGGTGATGAGTACACAGCTGTGTGATTATAATGTTGAGCCATAGATTGTACACCATGTATGGAGTATTTGTGGGTGAAGATTTCTTGCTAAAAATATTTTTTTTAAAAAAGGACATTGTTGGACATATGAAAAAACTGGAATATAGACTAAGTTTTATATCAATGTATCAGTGTCAACTTTCTTGAACTTGTTAACTGTTCTTCAGGTGTGTATTCAAGTGAATACCCTTGTCCTCAGGAAACGTATATGACAGTGCTAAGTTTAATGGGTGTGATGTACACAACCTACTTCAGGAAGTGCTCAGAAAACAGACTGATGGAATGATATGGCAAATGTGGCAAAATGTTAAAATTGGTGGATCTGGCTATGGGGAGGGAGTAAGGTATGTTGGAGTTCTCTGTACGGAGTTTTTGCATTGTTGTTTTTTTCTTTCGTATGCTGTATAGTGGGGTCACAGTACATTATTATTCCATGTGAGTATCCTGTTATTGCAGCACCATTTGTTGAATTTCTGTTTGGTTGTTTTATTTGTTTCTTTGTTTTGCTTGTTTGTTTGTTTTTTGGGGAAGTGCATGGACCAGGAATTGAACCTGGGTCTCCTGCACGGCAGGCAAGAATTCTACCACTGAACTACCCTTGCACCACCTGCATTATTTTTATGTGCCCTATATTCAAAATAAAAAGAATTTCAAAATAAACATTGTTTTTGAAATTTCTCCCAAGGAAAAAGGGGGGAGGGGGAAAGGATCTGAAAAGACTTAACCTCAAAAAAACAAAAAACAAACATGAAATATAACCACAACAAATGGCTGATAAGCACATGAAGATGCTCAACATCATCAGCCATCAAGGAAATGCAAATCAAAAACCACTTACCATCCTCTGGAACAGCTAGAATCAAAGTCAGATAATGCCAAGTGTTGACAAGGACATGGAGAAATCAGAGCCCTCACCCACTGCTGGTTGGAACACAGAGTGCAGCAGCTTTGGTCAACAGTCTGGCAGTTCCTTAAATGACCAAACGTGGAGTTAACATGACCCAGGAATTCTACCCCTAGGTGTGTGAAAACACATGCCCATACAAAGCATCGTACATGGATGTTCACGGCAGCATTTTTCATAAAAGACTAAATGTAGAAACAATGCAAGTGTCCATCAGTTGATGAATGGATAAATAAAAATGTGGTCTATCCCTCCATCACAAATATTTGGCAACAAAAAGGAATGAAGTATTGGTATATTTTACAACATGGATGAACCTTGAAAACTTCGTGCTAAGTGCCAAGAAGGCAATCACAAAAAGGCTACACATTGTATGATTCCATTAATATGAAATATCCAGAACAGGCGAATCCATAGAGACAGAAAGATTAGCAGTTGCCTAGGGCAAGGATGGCTGGGCAGGGATGGTGATTTCTAAAGCATGTGGGGATACTTTTGGGGTTGATAAATGTCCTAAAGTTGATTCTGGTCATGGATTTACAACTCTGTGAAGATACTAAAATCCACTGAATTGTACATTTTAAATGGGTGAACTATACGTTATGTGAATTATACCCATAAAGCTATTACCAGAAAAAATTGAATTGCAGAGCGAGATACCATAGATACCATGCAAAACAAAGGCTGCTCCTCACATCCTGGCAGTTGCAAGAAGGCAGCATGTGTCAGAAACATCAGGAGAATTTCTTCCAGGTGGCAAAATAACTGACATCAACTGTAAAATAAAGACTCTCTGAGTCTCTGAGACTATATGCTCGGCTGAATTTTTCCAGTTACGTCGGGCATGCTTTATAATCCTCTTCAAGAAGCAATCACCCTCTTTTGCAGGCCAACACAGGGCTTGCTAGGGGACAGGTGGCTTGATTCAACGAAAGGACTAAAGCAACACTCAGAAAAGGTCTTGCAACTGCAATTTTATTTTCTTTTGTGAAAATAAACAACTGGGAGTTTAAATTGTTCCAAAAAACCATAAAAACAAACAAAAAAAGAAATACACATAGAAGAAGTATGTGAGGCGACAGGGTGAGGGGAAGAGGGTCTTTAGAACTTTGGTGGATCGTGTTGGCACGGGCCCAGGTGACAGGAGCCAGTCCTGGGAGCCAGGTACTGTCTGCCCCGTAGGGACGGCCAGGGGAAGACCTCAACCAGTAATGCGGCAGAGCGTGGACTTTTCTGAGGAAGTGGCAGGCACCTTGAGTCCCTTTCAATGTTGGGGAGAACCACTGCAGAGGCCCTCTTTCCCTACCAAAGGTCAGAGGCCAGGAGGTTAGGTCACACTGGGGGAAAGGGGGTGCTGGTGGAGATAAATCAGGCAAAGATAGCTTCTCCCACGGCGATGGCCGCCTTACACCGGGCAGAGGATGAAGCAGACAGAGAGGGACGCACGGTCGTCAGGGCTGCTTAGTACGATGATGTCCAGGAATGGGGTCTAGATGAAGAGGCCCCAGGCTAAGAGGTCACGGCCCCGGCACCCATGCAGACTCAGTGCGGGGAGCTGGGGC
Organism: Tamandua tetradactyla; assembly: GCF_023851605.1. Classification (NCBI taxonomy): domain Eukaryota; kingdom Metazoa; phylum Chordata; class Mammalia; order Pilosa; family Myrmecophagidae; genus Tamandua; species Tamandua tetradactyla. Next base: position 59,564,207 of record NC_135343.1, on the reverse strand, counting down.
AAGTGGGAGACGATGAGAAGAGGGAGAAGGAAGGAAAACGAAAGAGGTGGAGACAAAGGTGTCTTCTGTCCAGGTCCACCCACCACAGAACATAGAGGAAGCGTAACATACTACTTTTCAGTTCTCTCTCTTTTCAAGATTTTTTTTTTCGTTTTGTTTTGTTTTTTAAAAAAGCCTTAAGGTCAGCTACCGGTTACATCTACAAAATGTAAAGCGCTGATGTTACCAGCCGCTTTACAGAACAGTCCAGAGTGGTCAAATATTGACCAATAAAGTTTCCTTTTTCTTCTGAATCTCTGCTCTTGATGAGTCGCTCGTGGCCTGCATAGGCCAGGAGGTGGCTTAGTGGGCGGACTTGGTGACCAGGGACAGAGGTTGAGCCTGGAGCACGGGGAGGGCCTGGTGGGCATGGAGCGAGGCTGGGAAGGATGGAGGGGATGTCAACAGGGCGGTGGGCACGGAGCCCAGGGGCAGGGGCCGGGAGAGGACGGGGGGCTGGCTGCCCATCTGGCCGGAGGAGGTGGCTGCAGCCTTGGCCGACAGGAAGGCAGCCGAGTGGAGCGCCAGCTGGGCCCGGGCCTCGGGCTTGGTGGTGAGGGACAGGGGCTGGGCTTGCTCTGAGTGGGTGGCTGCCGGGGCAGCCGGGGAGGCCAGGGCCGCCGAAGGGGTGGCAGGGGAGTCCAGCGTGCTCCCATGGGAAGAGGCGGGGCTGTCACAGGGCTTCTCGGGGGGCAGGTACTGAACACACGCCTTCTTGCTCTTGGAGGCCAGAGCATCTGGGAAGAAATTAAAGAAAGTGAGTGGCTAGGAGCCCCGGCCGTCCACATGTACTCTGAAATACGGGAATGCTTAGCGCAAGAGAAGGGACAATGTGACACCACTTCTAAGGCTTTCATTTCGAGGAAACTGAGCTCCCAAAACTTGTGCAGAGAATACCAAAATTGAATAAGACCTATGCAGTATGGGATTGGAGGGAAAACAGCTCATTTTGATGCACAACCATCTTCCTTTCCTAAATCTCACCACTTTTGGGATGGATTTCCACTCAATTTGCTTTAAAATCTTTGGCTTCTTGTATAACCAGAGATAGTGTGGCATCTGCTAAACAGCAGGTATACTGTGTCTTTTGCACAATATTCATGTTTCATTTATGTGTAATTTGTATGTGGATGTATGCCCCATAAATTATATAGACACACACAAATAAAAAAAGGAAAAAGAAAGATACAAATCACTGGATACACGAGCCAGGCCTTTTCGCTGGCCTCTGTAACTAAATGCTTGTCAGCATGAACACTTCTGTGCTAAATGTGATTCTGATGTAAAAAGATGTGATACGTTATTTTTGGGCACAAAGTGGCCCCGAATTGCAAGCAAACTAGTTCTTCTGATGTTCAACCAAAGAAGCACTGGAGGAAAATCGGATGCTGTTGGATTCACAGACAGGTGATATGTTCATCTCTAACATGTTGCTTTCCTAAGGCAATTTCAAGGATAATTTTAATTGCATTCAATTTACCCTATACCTTGATTTTAGAACCTAACATTCAAGGGAGATACAACTCAATGGTTATGAAAAGTGCCTAAGCTTCAAGGTGAGAGAATCTGGGGATCAGCTCTTACCTCCACCACTTAGAAAGACTGGGAAACTCCTTATGTTCTTTGGGCCTTTGGCTGGTCCTCTCTAAGAAAGGATATTAGTACACCTATCCTATACAGGAGGACCCTGGGAAGAAGCTGCCATGAAAACGGCCCCTATCCGAGAGCCTGGTTTCCGTGGGAGACCTGGACAGTGCACACAGGTGGGCGCAGCTGTGGTGGCAGCAAGAGAAGGCAGTGGCCTCTCCCAGACTCACCGTCTACCTCTTGGACTTGCTGCTGCAACTGGGTCTGTGATAGCTGCTTTTCTCTCTTCCTCTTCTTTTTCTTGCCCTAAAAAAAAAAAGAAGCCAGAAGAAGAGGTCACCAGTGACAGAACAATGCCGGCTTCCCGGGGGGATGCCCAGACGAGAAGAGAAGACAGGATGTGGCCCACTGTGCCTCTGACCCTCGGCCACGTCAGATGGCACTCTTGCAGGAGGCCCCTGGGGAGGCAGGGTGGGTTTCCTCGGTGTTGCCCGCTCTGCTTTCCCCTACAGCAGCTCCTTCCCATAGGACGTGGGTACCAAGGCCCCCGGCTGCCAGTGTTCTTTAGGCTTGCCTTTGCAGCATTTCTCCTGAGAACAGCAGTTCTTCATCTTTTTCCTTTTTTTTTTTTTTTTTTTTTGAGGCCTGTCTGAATATCTGAGGAAGGTTTGGACCCTCGTACCAGAGAAAGAGCAAGTAAGCACACACGTGCAGAAGAAATGTGCCTGTTTCAGGGACTTTACTGACGTGCCCCTGGAGACCCATCCATTGGTGTCTGAGCCCCAAGCTAAGAACCTTGGCTAGAGACGCTCTTACCACCAGAAGTGGCCTGTGGGTCACACAGCACCCGCTGTATGGAATCAAAGGCTGGGCCAGTTCCAATGGGACCAGCGTGGGTTTAAGTCTGTCCTTGGGACACAAAGACATTTCCTGGTGGGCCTCCTGAGACTTAAAATGCCTTTGCAATTTCTAGAGAAATACAGATCTCTCCCCTGGCCTTAAGAGCCCTTTACATATAATCACGTTCCCTCCTCCCTCCTCCGCGGGCACATGCCACCCGCGGGGCCCAGGCGTCCGTCCCCGTCCGGGCGGGCACTCACGTAGTTGTCCCGGGCCGACCAGGTCGGGTAGAGCTGGGCGTGAAGCTGCCGCTCCTTCCGCGCCAGCTCGTAGTACTTGGCCTGCTCTTCTCGGGAGAGGTTGTGCCACTGCGGGAGAGACAGCCAGGTGACGGCAGGCCCGGGCCCCCGGCAGGGGCCGGAGCCTGGGCTGGGCCTTACCTTCCTGCCCAGGATCTGGTTGATGGCCGCGCTCTCCTTCAGGGTGCACTCGGCCACCACCGCGGCCCGCATCTCCTTCATGTACAGCATGAAGGCGTTCAGAGGCTTCTTGACGTGGGGCTTCTTCTCCTCCTCCTCCTTCACCGCGACCGGGGACTTCCTGGAAGTCGCGCGGCTGAGGGTTAACGTTGCCGCCCCACGGGCTCGCGCCTCTGCGTGGGGGACACGCGCGGCCGGACGCCAACCCGGGTGACCCCACGGCTGCCTTCAGCCCCTGAGCGTCTTCCCCAAGTCGCTCCCAACTTTGAGTCACCTCAAAGCCACGTTCTGAAAGCACCCCAACACCTTCCCAACAAGGGTGCAGAGAGGGTGCTGAGAGCCGCAGCGGCCCTTCCCTGAGCTGGCGAACACTGACAACAGGTGACAAAGGGGACACAGGGCAGGGCACCCCGGGCAGAAACGAGGGGGAGTCTCCTCGACTACGAAGCACCGGCACCAGCTTTCCCATTGTCCATGGCACAGAGGAGAAAGCGCCGGCCTGGGTCTAGCTCAGCTCTGCCCCTGGCGGTCCACGTGACTTGGAGAAAATACTTTCCCCTTCCTCTCTGGGCAGCATCTTCATGTGGATTACGGGGTGGCAGAAGCACAAAACTTTTCAGTTTCAATGGGAGCCTCTGAAACCTGATTCTAAAACATTCCCTAGTGTGAGAAAAGATGCTCGCTATCTCTGAAAGGTTGGGGACAGGGAAACTCCAAGGGAGCCATCCCGAGGGAGAGGCTAGGCCAAGGGAGGCTGCAGGCTGCTGGCCGAATGACACGCGGAGAGGGGAACGGCCGCCCCCACCCCGGGCTCCCTGGTACTTACGCGCTCACTGCTGGGCTCAGGCTGGGGGCTGCTGGCTCCTGCTTGACGATGGGGGATACAATGGCCGGGTGGGGGATCCCTGAGGTGGGCAGGCCAGGGTGGGTGGGGGCCACCATATGCGGGGAGAAGCGGCTGGAGACCAGGCTGTGTAGCGGGTGGAAACAAATGAGGGCAGAGTGAGAGCCCAGGCTGCGAGGCTGCCCCCCTGCAGAGGCCTCTGTGCCCCATGGGGAGGGGTCTGCAAATACCTCTGCAAGGGCAGAGTCTGAGGAATGCGAAGGGCCCCTTGGGGGTCCCCATGCACCAGGTTTGGAGAACACCCAACACCCCTCCCCTTCCCCCAGAAACGCGTGAGAAGGGCTGGAGGGGCAGGGCGGGACCCGTGGCGGGAAGTGAAGGCCTAGGCGTGGGCTGCATTGCCCTCGTCATTGGCGGTTCCACCTGCAGGCAGAGCCGGCCCCTGAGAGAGAAACCGTCACGGACTGCCCCCTCTCCTGACATCATTTCAGGAAAACATCACTCTTCTCCCAGTTCCTTGGCTTCGGTGGGACGTATGCAAAATGCTTCTGTCACACAGAGCCCAGCAAGTGGGAGAATGTGGGGGGACATGGTGGGGATTCTCCCAGAGAGGGGGGAAAAGAGCAGCCCCATGGCCTCCATCCCCAGCTGGGGGCAGGGAGCATGGGGCCCGGGAAGGCACCTCATCACTGAGGGGGAGAGAGCTGGGCCCATGCCTCCCTAACTGAACGGTCATCACTGGTAGACAGACACTCCCAGCTCCCAGCTGCACTCCCAGGACTCACCTGGACATTGACGCATTCATGGCAAGGGCAGGGTAAGGGTGCCGGAAGCCACCGGGCGGAAGGGAGTACACGGGCTGTCCTTGCCTGCAGAGGCAGGAGCAAGGACACCTGGTCAGCAGACCAGTTACCGTGGGGAAGTTCAGGGCAGGGCAGGGGAGGGTGGCAGGAAGAAAGGATGGGCAGTAAAAGAAGGAGGAAGGTCAAGAGCGGGAGTTGGTGGCCAGGGACCCAGAATCGGAGCTGAGGGTCGGGAAGGAGTGAGGGTGGGGAAGGCTGTGGGTTTCCTTACTGTGGGATGAGCCAGCCGAGGGGATGGGGGATTTGTCCGACAGCTCCAGGAGACAGAGGGTAATATGGTGACAGTTCCGATGGGTGAGGGGGCCGGGGGATTCCTGCTTCCCAAGAGAGACGTGTCAGACCGCCCCCTTCCTCTGGGCCCCACCTCACACCTTCAAATCTCATCAGATTGGAGGTTCTGTCCCCGTACCCTCAGATGGCCTGTAGCTCAGAAGGCACGTTTCTTTCGTAATCCCAGCCCTCTACCACCTGCCCGCAAGGACGCATTCAGGGAAGGCGGCACAAATGCACCTTCTCTCTAGCCACGGATCCCGCGTCTGTGGGCAGGAGTAGTGTCTGGGTTCCCGGTAGAGGGGAGGGAGCTGCGTGTGAGGGCGGGATGGGGAAGCCCGGCCTGACCCCCCAGAAAACCTGCTGCATTCATGGAGAAATGAAACTTTGGATTTCTATCCACAGTGTTCTCCCTATGTAATTCGCACTATCCTTTATTTTGCCAAAGGGGATCCCAAGATGCTTTGAACTGTGGCAAGTGAGAGGGAATTCAATGAAGGAGACCAAGAAACCCTGGAATGGACTGGCCTGGTGGGAAAGTTAAAAACAAAAACAAAACAAAACAAAAAACCCGATTAAGCCTTACTTACAGCTGTACTTCTATACTCTGTTTGAAAATGTTTGGTGCAGGGAGGCACAGCCTGCAGCTAGGTTAGACTTCCAAGTCAATGAAACATTAATAGGGATTTGTCTGTCTTTTGGCTTGTTCTGCTCTGGGAGTGTTCAGATTCGAAAGCAAAAGAAGCCGTGGTGTGTGTGTGTGGCGGGGGGAGGGGTGGGGTGGCACAGCAAGGGCTGCTGCGAGCCCAGGGCGCCTCTGCGTCATCTCACTACATTTCCGCCAAGCCTCGCCAGGACCTTACGATGAGGCAAAGATGAAGACGCCGAAGGGACTGGAGGCATTGGGCCCGAGAGGAGACCCTGGAGAGTGGTCTGCACCCTGGCCTGCCCCGGTCCCCGGAAAGAGCAGCCGGCCCGCCCGCGGGGGGTGCGCGTGGTTCAGCCCGGCTCGGCGCCGGGACTCACCTGTCTTTGGATCAATGTCCGGGGAGAGGTGCGTGGGAGGGGAGCCAGGGGAGAAGTGGTCGTTGCTGTAGGAGATGAGGGGGGTCAGTGGGTGCATGTGATGCGGGTGCTGCACCACCGGGACTTTGTTAGCCTGAAAGAGAACAGGGACGAAGTCAGCTGCCATTTACTGGGTCTGGGGGGTGCCCTGGCATCCTCTGCGCAAGTCCCCGTTCAGCCTGACGCCAGCCCCAGGAGAGGCCACACAGCAGGGGAGGGCGGAGTGGGGCGGGGGTGCACCTGCCCCCAGCACAGCCCGGGCAGACCAACCCACTGAACAGTCACTCTACGCCGCCTGGTGCTAACAGCCACGGGCTGCCGAATTATCAACTGCGCTTGGCATGGTCTCAGTGCATTTAAAAAGGCCCCACACCGCCTTCCCAAAGGAACATCCCAGAAGCAGCAGCTCTCAAGTTCAGGGCTGTGGTGAGAGCCTAGGGACAGAGCAGTGGGGTGGGGGGAGCTGCCACTCTCAGACCTCGTGGAATCAGTCCAGGAGCCCTGAAAATCCTTTGCCAACCTACTCAAACCCCACTGAAGGTTAGGAGCACCACTATTAATGTAACTAGCAAGAGAGGAAAGCATTGACCTGTTATTGAAGCATCCCGATTTCAAAGATGTTAAAATGGGAAAAATCTGTGGAATTGGCAAATTGTATTAATTCCTTAATTGTTTTAACTTCATTTGACTCAACAATAAAGATCTTTATTATATAAAAAGAGCTGAAATTTATCAGCTACAAGCTCAACAGCCCTTAGCATAACCTAAGAAAGGAGCTATGATTATACCCACTTTAGAGATAAATAAACTGAGGCTCTAAATAAACTAAGATAAAGTGACTTAGTCCAGGACACAGAATTATTAAGTGACTAAACTGAGACCCTTTACAGCTCTGACAAACCAGAATGGTTTTTTTTGAGTACTACCTGCATCCAAGAGCCCAATCTAAACATTGTCTCCCCTCTACATGGAACATGACACACAAGGGTGTAAATCTCCCTGGCAACATGGGACAGAGCTCTTGGGATGAGCCGGGATGCAGCATCATGGGATTGAGAAAGCCTTCTTGACCAAAAGGGGGAAGAGAAAACTGAGACAAAATAAAATGTCAGTGGTTGAGAGATTCCAAAGAGAGTCAAGAGGTTATCCTAGAGGTTATTTGCACGCATTAAATGGATATCCTTTTTTTAGTTTATGGTGTTTGGAGTGGCTGGAGGCTAGTACCTGAAACTATTGAGCTGTGTCCCAGTAGCCTTGATTCTTGAAGATTGTTTAACTATGTAGCTTTTACAATGTGACTGTGTGATTGTGAAAACCTTGAGTCCCAGCCTCCTTTTATCCAGGGTATGGACAGATGAGTAAAAAAATAAGGGTAAAAAAACCAAATAAATAATAGGGGGGATAAAGGGTAAAAAATTGGGTAGATTGAAATACCTGTGGTCAATGAGAGGGAGGGGCAAGGGGTATGGGATGTATGAGTTTTTTCTTTTTATTTCTTTTCTGGAGTCATGCAAATGTCATAAAAATGATCATGGGGATGAATACACAACTATGTGATTGTACTGTGAGCCACTGATTGTATATGTATGGACTGTGCTATGTGGGAAGATTTTTCAATAAAAATATTTAAAAGCAAGCAAACAAACAGAAACATTATCTGTTAGGGAGAGAATAAGTGTTACTTTTTTGATAATACGGTACCTGAGTTACAAGGGGAGGGGGGATTTGTTTAAAAACCTGCGATGATTTGGAGGCAGCCTAAAGCTGTAAGTCTTCTCACTGGCGCTCGTAATGCAAGCCTCTGCCTGTGCCTTTCTCTGGCAGCTGTATCTGCCCGCAGTCTTGGTCTGTGTTGAGCAGGCTAAGCAGAGAGGAGGGGCAGCGTTTGGAAACAGGGCCCCAATTCGGCGAGTTCCCAAGGGAATCTTCACCCAGAGGGCTCTGCGGTAGAAACGCCCGGTCACCTCCAACAAATTCCCCTCCCCTGGCCGGCTCGTTCCACGCGGCATGATAAATGCTAAACTTGTCTGCTTCTGACTGCTCTCTTACCGGACTGTGATGTCTCCATACATATGAACATATAGCACAGAAAAAGGATAAAGAATTTATTTTACAAACAAGATTTCCAGGCATGCCCAATGCATCTAAACCATGCACTGGGTTTTCCTAGAAATAGCTTTTCTAGGAAAAAAAAAAAGTGATTTTTTTTTAAAGTATTCCAAGGGCAATGGAATTATTACTAAAGTGATAATAAATGATAAAAGAACAACACAGAATGTTTACAACTAATTAATGTTTTTTAAAGACTAACGAGAAGCACACCAAAATGTAAATGATGGGTATGTCTGAATGGTAGAACTATGGGTATTTGTTTTTATTATCTCCCTTTCTGTGTTTTCCAATTTTACTTTAATTATAATCCATTATTAAAATACATATATATTTATTTATAACGCAGCTTTGACATATCGCAAAGCATCTAAAAAACACAATCACCCCATCTTAACCCGGTAACTATTATCGTTTTGGTACCTCTTTCATTCTCACTTCCTGTCCATCCATTTTTTACATCTGTTTACAGATTTTGTTTCCAGCCAGTCATCTTAAAACAGTAAATGGTGTGCTGAAATCCCAATGCCGTGTGCGGCGGGGTCTGCCCTCGTCAGAGGCTCGTCTCCAATACCATGTCGGTGGCAAGGGAATGCTTACCCTTGAAAGCCCAAGCCGACTCCCTTAAATACTCGAGTTCTTCTCGGTCCCCATTAGGTGGCATCATTGTCCAGAAAATGGACTGAGAGGGACTGAGGATAGACTCACAGGAGAAACGAAGGTTAATCTTTTTTTCTGGTCAGTCTGGGAAGATGTGGCCTCTGGGGGTGCTAAGCAGGAATGACTTTCTCCTGGGACTGACCTAGGAAAGGCTCTCTTTGGAGGCTGCTGTCCCATAAAACTGTTCTTTTCTCTCCTCGGGGGCAAGAAGATGTCAGCAGCACCACCTCAGGCCAAGGGCTGGGGAAGCAGACCTCTCAGAGGATGACCCCGGTGAAAACAACAGGCTCTAGCAAAGGCACAGTGACCAGCCAGGCAGCAGGATGTCCCCAGGTGCCCAAATAGCACGCTGGGACTCGAATCCTCCACCCAATCACTCCGACGCAGCCCTGTCTGAGCCCAGGGGTCTCACGGACGGTCCAGTCTATTTCTAGAGCTGGTCTAAGCCAAAGCTCTTTCTTTAAACCCCCAGCCCCAGAGAAGGTGGTGTTTCCTATGCTTTCCATTTTTACCACTTTACTTTCAAGCCCAAAGTCAAGTCCGTGGCACACAGCAAAACGACAGACTGAGATATCGCCCCTCCAGCCCTTGCCACTCTCTCCAGTTCCTTTTCTTGGCCACTTCTCTGAGGTCCTCCGGAAGCCCCCTGCCCCCCATGTTCTTTTCTCTTCCTGACCCTGATTTTAAAGACCAGAAGGCTCGGGTTTATAGCTCAGGCAAAGACGAACCCTAACTGCTAGCATCATGTACAGAGAAGCCCCAGACTTGCCACCAGCCTGTCCAAGAAATATATTCAAGGAATTTTACCGATGTATCTGCACCTGACAGTTTTTGTTTGATTTTTGGTTTTCTATTCTATTTGCATTCGATTGTCTATTTACTGATATAACCACCTTCTCTTTTAGGGGCCAGAACCGTCTCCCAGGGAAACAGTGCCTAAAAGCACAGTTGGGGGGGGGAAAAAGTCCACACAGTGTTGTAGAGCCCTCCTGGGAGGAGGACGAGACGGGAAGGGGCCACAGAGGCCGACAGCTCACTGCTCCTCTCAAGTCAAGCCCCTCTGCTGAAGCTGCACAGCCGCCAACTGAGGGCCTTGAGTGGGGGGTCTCCAGGTACTTGCTGACCCCAGCCGCTCCACGCAATGTTTCTCTCACCCTCCTATCTGGGCTGGATGATCTGCCAGGACAAAAGGCTCTAAAACTTGTTTTGATCACACAGTTTTAATCACTAAAAAGTGCCAGTTTTGCTGGGTACATTTTTTTGCTTATGCTTTTACTGGTATTTTCAAGCAAGGTTTCTTGCAGGACTCTTCCCAAGCCACTTGTACGTTTCCTCGAGGGTTACTTCATTGAAAACCTAGTAATCTGTAAATCTAGCCAGCAAGGCTAAGGAAATTGCAGTATGCTGCGAACCCACACAAAAGTGAAGTCGCTGCTACTGATACCCCACAATGAGGAGTTCCCAGGTCTCCTCTAGGGTACCTTACAGTCAAGATGAATCTCTTCCTACTGTTTTTAGATCGAAATATATAATGACAATTTTCCCCCCACCTGTACCTTAATGGAACATCCCACGCCTGCCTCCATTTTGGAGACCACCAATGGGATTTGCTGCTCGAGATTCTTGATGGAAATTTCCTTTCTTTGCGGGTATCCCATTCCAGGTCCCAGGAAACTCTTCCCGAAACCAGATTCCATATGTAGCTCCTTTCTAGTCCCACGCACTGGCATATCACTTAGCAGGTATTCCCTCCACCTAGCGACAACCATCAAGTATTTAAGGCAACTACTTCGTTCCCTGGGGTCCTTTCTTTTCTATTTCCCTTCTATGCCACATTTTCTGGATGCTTCACTATTCTCTGGCCACCCGTCTCTAAATCATCCCCAAATCTCTCTTAAAAATAGAGGTGGCACAGGCTAGTGCAGAAAATAAGGTGGAATAACTTATATACAATAGTAGAAAGGGTAAATAAAAACGTAATTGAAGTTGCAAGAAGAAACAAATCTCTCTTTCTGCACACGCACATACACCCCTTTCTCTAACAAATAATATTTAAAAGCAAAATGTAAACTCTTGGCTGATTCTGTCATCCTGTCCCACCACGGAAAGGAAATTTGAGCACATGCCTACTACACAGAATTTTCCTCTACAGAGAGAAATGGAAATTCTCTTTTATTTATAAGCTAAATGTTTGTGGAAAATCTCTAGATGGCAGGCCCTGAGTTGGGCAGCCAGAGGGATGGAAGCTGGCAGAGCAAAGATCCTGGGACTCTGATGCCATCGCTGGGCTATTGAACCAATCGGCCCTGTAGAAAATCAGCATCTTGGCATAAGAGTGAAAAATATTTATTTGATGCTGCTGCAGGTCTTGTGGCTGCAGGAGGGGAGAAAACAGACAAAAATACCTGCCCTCACAGTACTTTCATTCTAGCTGGGAGACAGACAATAAACAAGACAAGTAAATAAAATCCATATTAGATAGTGATGAATGCTAAGGAGAAAAATGAAATCAGGGAAGGCAGTTGAGAAATGAAGGGGGGTGGGTGGTAAGTTAGATATGATGACCAGGGAAGGCCTCACTGAGAAAACAACTTGTTCCCCCCAATCTAGCCAATGTGTTTTAACTTTTGTTCTCCCTATTATTTGTTTATTTCTTATCCTTTTCTTTTACACATCTGTCCATACCGTAGATAAAAGAGCATCAGACCCAAGGTTTTCACAATCACATGATCACATTGAGAAAGCTATATCATTATACAATCATCTCCAAGAAACACGGCTACTGGAACACAGCTCTACAGTTTTAGGCACTTCCCTCCAGTCTCTTTAATACACTTTAAACTAAAAAGGGGATATCTATATACATAACCTCCTGGATAACCTCTCAACTCTGGAATCTCTCAGCCAGTGAAACTTTATTTTGTCTCCTCTCTTTCCCCTTTTGGTCAAGAAGATTGAGAAAACAACTTTTGAATAAAGATCTAAACAAATTGAGGAGCTAGACACGTAGAGATGGGGTTGGAGTGCATTCTAAGAAAGAACATAGGTGCAATGGCCTTGGCCTCTGTGGCATTCTTGGCATGTTGGAGACACCATGAGGAGACCACTGGGCTGGAGCAAAAAAAGAATGGGGAGATGAGAGCCTAGAGAAATACATCAATGCACACTTTCCAAGCTCCTAATAAGTGGCAGGCGGTGTGCTGGAGCCTATGAAAGATATAAAGGTATGTCATGAATATCTGCCCTCAATGAGACTTTAAAGGGCTACAGGAGAGAGAAAATATAGAGGGAACTGGAAGGTGCTTTCAGCACCTCCTTGTAAGCAGTGGCAGATTTTTGAGGTCTTTGCAAGTTGGACCAGGCATAAAATTCCTGGGATAAAACCTTCCTTGTCAAAACTCTCCATTTCCCTTTAAGAAAAGAGAATCTTTAAGTTCATTTTATTTGTTTCTTTGGCAACAGCCTTTTTTTCTCCACATAGAGGCTTACACAGAATTTCTTTGAACCTCTTGCAATTCAAATTGTTGCCAGAATGTGTCTCTGTGAATGTCGATTTTCATTTTTTTCGGGGTGGAGTGGGGTGGGTGGGAAATTCAGGTGAGCTCTTTCGTTTTACAAATTCAAGTTCTGTTTTTAAAACTTGGTCTATTTTCTCCTCTCATCTTTTTCCTTTGCTTTGATCTCTTCTGCAGAAGCACTATTTGTCACCCTGTTTTTCAGTTTCTCTGCCCTGTCTCTGTCATCATCGTGGTCGTCAGTTTCACCCATGGCACAAAGCTGCTTTATATGAAGATTAACGATCTTGGAGAGAGAAGATCTCAGAGAGGCTTAACCTCAATAGTGGAAACAGATGGAAACCCGAAAGTGGAAAGTCATCCATGTTGGCTAAACCTAGTGGGTGAAAGTTTGATGAGAAACATGACATTTACGTAGCTTCAAAGTCTCTCCCTATGAAGCGCTTATTAATTACAAAGCAAACACCAGTCACTCAACAGTGGAGGCGCACAGCAGACCTCACTTAACTGGGTGATTGAGGCACACAACCCCAGTGTTGGACAGATGGACACCATGGGCTTCCTGAGGGGAGGAACCAAGAAAGGTAAAACCTCAGTTGAGTGGAATTCTGGCCAAAAATGCACAACCTCAAACTCACCCAAATGGAAGGACATTTGACAAGTACTTGGCCTTCACAAGAAGACGCCTTCTCAAAAAGCAACAAGATCAGGAAAGTCAAGAGGAAGACTAAGCGACTCTGCTAGATTAAATGATACTAAAGAGACATGACAACGAAACACAATGCAGGATCCTGGAATGAAATCCAGGAAAAAAACAAAACATATAATGGATATTATTAGAACACTAGCCCAAAATTTCAATATGGATTGTGGATTAGGTAATAATAATATGAATTATATGATAATACGAAATGCTTTTGTTCTTAGGAAATTCATCTTAAGTATGTAAGGGATAAGGATATAATGTCTCTAACTTACTCTCAAATTGTTCAGGAAAAAAAAAGAGACAGGGAAAGAGAGACAGAAAGGGAGAAAGAGGAGTATCAAGTACAGGGGATGAAATTGGTAAATCTGGATAAAGGGGGTATGGGAGTTCCTCGTTTATTCTTATAACTTTTCTGAAAGTTTAAAATTAAACCTAGAGGGGGTGAGAGGGTGGTTCAGTGGTAGAAGTCTCGCCTGCCATGTGGGAGACCAGGTTTGATTCCCAGCCCATGCACTTCCCCAAAAAACAAACCAACCAACAAAATAAACAAACAAACAAAAATTCAACAAATGGTGCTGCAATAATGGGATACTCACATGGATAAAGAATGAAATGGGACCCTGCCAGACAGCATACAATTAAAAAAAAATTAAACCTAGAGAAAGTGAACGGTGTGTAATGAGAACTGAAGTGAGTACTGGAGGAAGTTCAGAGCTATGTTATGAATTTTGGAGTTTTCTGATCTACACCAGTATACTGGTGAGAAGATGGGAGAAACTATATTCAATTTTAAAAGGGCAACCCCAATAAATAAAGGGACTGGTATGCTAGGGAAAGCTGGGGCAGGGGACAGCCAGTTTCTGGGCACTCACCTCACACGAAGCTCTTTAATTTGCTTTTGTAAGTGACCCAGTGATTAACCCTAAAAGAGGGTGTTGACTATTTTCAGTGTAGATAATGCCCCTGGGCAAGTGGTTCATAAAGTGGTATTCCAGGACCTGGAACATCAGGATCTAACAAATGCAGATTCTCAGGCCCAAACCAGGCCTCTGGAGTCAGATTCTGGGGAGGGGTGCTCAAGCAATCTATGTCTTAGGGGGCCCTCTCAGTACATCCAATGGCTGCTGAAATTTGAGAACCACTGTTCTAGAAATGGTTCTCACCTTGGCTGCAAAGATGGATCACCTGGAGAGCTTTTAAAACACCCAATGCCTGGCCATGCCCAAATTACATCAGACAATGGGTGGGCGATGCAGCAGTCCTTGTGCCAAGAAGCCCTGTGGGTGAAACAGATGCCTGCCAGGGAACCACAGCCCCGACCAAGATTGCCCAGTAAAATGCAGCCAGCATCTAGAGGACCTCAGCAGGGTCTTTCTGATATAAGAACAGAGGATAACTGAGAGACATTCCAATCTTGCTCCTCCGAAGGATGCTGTAATATGACAAAAAGTAATCGGCCAATATGAGATTGTTCACACTAGCAAGCATAATTTACCTCTGTTTAGAGAGTGGGTTCAGCAAAGGATTCTAAATGCTAAATAAGATCAGCAGGTCAGGAGGCAGCCATGTGTGATGAATTTTATTCTTTATTCATAATTGGTCCTTTTCTCCCTTGTCCTATTGATATTATTAGGTTTGCTTGTGTGACTTGCTTTGGCCAATGGAATATAAGTAGACTTGAATTACCAGAAAGTTTAAATGCCTCTACCCTATATCTTGAAATGGGCATAGTCTGAGCAGCCACTGTATAAAATGGGGGACAGGTGAAGGAAACTTAACCTAATCCTAGCTTAAAAGCAAGCCACTCGCTCCTCAGAAAACTAAATATTGAGTTGCCCTATGACCCAGCAATTCTACCACTCAAGATGTATCCAGAAGATCTGAAAAACAGGATGCAAACAGACATTTGCACACCAATGTTCACAATGGTATTATTCCCAATTAACAAAAGATGAAAATAAGCTAAGTATCCATCAACAGATGAGTGAATAAACAAAATGTGGTGTATACATATGACGGAGTATTATTCAGCAGTAAGTAGCAACGAAGTCCTAAAGCATGTGTACATAGATGAAACCTGAGGATATAATGCTGAGTGAAATAAGTCACACACAAAAGGACAAATATTGTATGATTTCACTAATATGAACTAATTAGAATGTACAAACTCATAGTCATAAAACTTAGACTGCAGGGTACCAAGAGACAGAATGAGACTATTAAATGGGGAGTGGTTGCCTAATATAAATGGACTTTTTTTATTTTTTTTATTTTTTTTATTTTTTATTAACGGAAAAAAAAAAAAAGAAGTTAACACAACATTTAGAAATCATACCATTCTACATATGCACTCAGTAATTCTTAACATCATCACATAGATGCATGATCATTGTTTCTTAGTACATTTGCATCGGTTTAGAGGAACTAGCAACACAACAGAAAAAGATATAAAATGTTAATATAAAGAAAAGAAATAAAAGTAGTAGTAATAGTAAGAAACAACAACAACAAACAAACCAACAAGCAAACAAAAACAAAAAAAAACCCTATAGCTCAGATGCAGCTTCATTCAGTATTTTAACATGATTACTTTACAATTAGGTATTATTGTGCTGTCCATTTTTGAGTTTTTGTATCTAGTCCTGTTGCACAGTCTGTATCCCTTCAGCTTCAATTACCCATTGTCTTACCCTGTTTCTAACTCCTGCTGAACTCTGTTACCAATGACATATTTCAAGTTTATTCTCGAATGTCTGTTCACATCAGTGGGACCATACAGTATTTGTCCTTTAGTTTTTGGCTGGATTCACTCAGCATAATATTCTCTAGGTCCATCCATGTTATTACATGGTTCATAAGTTTATCTTGTCTTAAAGCTGCATAATATTCCATCGTATGTATATACCACAGTTTGTTTAGCCACTCTTCTGTAAATGGACTTTTTAATGAGGTTAAACTTAAATGTTTGGAAATGGATAGAGGCAATAGTAGCTTGTTATTGGGATTACAAGTAATAGGGCTGAATTGTAGGTGAATATGGTTGAAAGGGGTTGTTTAAAGTCACTCACCAGAAGCAAAGTTGAGGTTAAAATATGGACTGAATAACATAGTGAAATCTCGTGGTGGATAATATCTGTGATCAACACTACAAATATAAATAAGTTCTTTCATGAACCAGAACAATGTACGACACTTACACAAAAAGTTAATAATAGAGCGATAAACCAGGGAAAAGCACCTATTATAAACTACCGACTATAGTTAACAGTAATATCTTAATATTCTTTCACCAACAGTAACAAATGTACCACATCAATACTAGGGGTCAATAATTGGGGGGCATGGGGGTAATGGGATGTTCTGAGTTTTCTTCTTCTTCTTTTTTTTTTTTTTTTACATCTATTTGTTATTTTTCTTTTTGGAGTAATGAAAATGTTCTAAAGTTCATAGTGATGATTGCACAACTAGGTGATGACACTGTGAGAGCACTGACTATACTTTGGATGGATCATATGGTATGGGAATATATCTCAATAATATTTGCAGTAAAAAAAAAGAAAGCCACTCCAGCTGACCTATGATGTATAGAGGAGGAAAAGAAAACTGTTTGTTGTTGTAAGCCCCAGGATTTTGTTTGCTACACGGCATTATCAAAGAAATCACTGATTGAACACATAAAGTGTATGTGATGGTTTGAAGCTGTATGTATCCCCAGAAAAGATGATGCTCTTAAAGCTAATCCATTCCTATGGGTGCAGACCTATTGTGGGTGTGACCTTTTGATGAGCTTATTTCAACAGGTGGGTCTTAAACCTCTTATTGGAGTCTTTTATATAAGCAGCTGACAGAAGGACTCACACGGGAGCTCTGGAAGAGGGCCACAGATGGAGCAGCCAGAAGCAAAAAGCAACGAAACCGGAACCCGTGAAAAAAGGACAAGCAGATGTCACAGTGTGCCTTGTCAAGTGACAGGAGATTTCTGGATTGCCAGCAGCCTTTCTTCAGGAAGAAGGTATTGTCCTGTTGATGCCTTGTTTTAGACATTTTCACAGCCTCAGAATTGTACTTGGAAGCTAATAAATCCCCATCATTAAAAGCCAGTCCATTTCTGGTATATTGCATTTCAGCTACTTTAGCAAACTTAAACAGTATAAAAATATTTTTTGAGAAATAAAGGAAGTTTAAAGAACTTGCTTTGTAAGATTAATTTCATAATTTTTCATTTTATTTTTCTCTCGAATAAACATGACAGGGAGCTTAAATCACTGTACCATCCTACATCTCTACTTCCCAGGAGCAGCCATCCATTTAAATCTTTCCAGTCCTTTTTTTTTTTTTTGCTTTTAAATACTTTATAGATATGAAAAGTAAAATTAAAAAGACTGACAATACCAAATGTTGGCAGGGATATGAAGCAACTGAAACTTGTATATAATCCTGCCCAGTGGGAATGTAAAATCATCAACCACTTTGGAAAACAGT
Organism: Tamandua tetradactyla; assembly: GCF_023851605.1. Classification (NCBI taxonomy): domain Eukaryota; kingdom Metazoa; phylum Chordata; class Mammalia; order Pilosa; family Myrmecophagidae; genus Tamandua; species Tamandua tetradactyla. The sequence goes on along the minus strand of NC_135343.1, from coordinate 59,546,748 downwards.
TTGGCAGTTGCTTATAAAATAATTTCACTCTGAGGTATTTACCCAAGAGAAATGAAAACTTATGTTCACCCCCAAACCTATATGTGAATATTTATAGCAGCTTTTAATAATTGTCAAAAACTGGAAACAACCCAAACATGCTTCAACTGGTGAATGGATAAACAAACTGTAGCACATCCATATAATGGGATACTACACTTGGCAGCAAAAAGTAACAAGCCATCGAGACGGGTAACAGTGTGGATGGATTTCAAAGGCATTTTGAAAGAAGCCAGACTCCAAAGGTTACATATTGCATGATTTCATTCATATGACATTCTGGAAACAGCAGAACTGTAGGGACAGAAAACAGATCAGTGGTTGTGTCAGGGTTTCAGGGTGTGTGTGTGGGGGGGGGGGCGGGGGGGTGGATGAAAAAAGGATACAGGAATTTTGCCGGGAAATGGAACTGTTCTGTATTTTGATTGTGGTGAAGACATGACCGTAGTAGGTTTTCAAAACTCAGAATTATATACTTGGGTAAATGTAACTGCATGTAAATTATGCCTTAGTTTAAAAAAAAAGAAAAAAGTGTACATTACACAAAGATGCATGTATAAGGAAGTTCACTTTAGCACAAAAATGGGAAACAATCCATGCCCATCAATTAAAAACCATTAAAATAAAAGGCCACTAAGGAGAAAGGTGGCAGAGTTTCAAAGCTAGTAGATGTCTGTGCCTTTGCCCTGCCCTCATATTGATTTATTCTCCACACCTCCCTCCACCGCTGATCCTTATTCTCTATGTCCTGTATGTCCTTGGGTTCTCAATGTACAGCCTAACTATTGAAATTTATACTAGAGAAAAAAAATTACCCTGGAAATTTGACCACACTCCAAAAGAGAGGAAGGTGATGGTGGTGGTGGTAATGGTTGTTGTTGTTGTTGGTGATGGTGACAGTGGTGATAGTGATGGCGGTGATGGCGATGGTGACGGTGTTGATGGTGGTGGTGGCAGTGATGGTGGTGATGGTGACGGTGAAAGTGATGGCGGTGATGGTGTTGATGGTGGTGGTGATGGTGACAGTGGTGATAGTGATGGCGGTGATGGCGATGGTGACGGTGTTGATGGTGGTGGTGGTAGTGATGGTGGTGGTGGTGACGGTGAAAGTGATGGCGGTGATGGTGTTGATGGTGTTGGTGGTAGCGATGGTGACAGTGGTGATAGTGATGGCGGTGATGGCGATGGTGACGGTGTTGATGGTGGTGGTGGTAATGATGGTGGTGATGGTGATGGTGGTGGTGGTGAAAGTGATGGCGTTGATGGTGTTGGTGGTAGCGATGGTGGTGGTATGATGGCAGTGATGGTGGTGGTGACGGTGGTAGTGATGGCAGTGATGGTGGTGGCGATGGTAACAATAATAGTGGTGATATTGGAAAGCTAACAGTCATTGAGGGTGTGCTCTGAATTAGGCATTGTTCTAAACTCATCACACACACTCTTTTTTTCCCACAACTCTGTGAGGCCAGTCTTCTTCTAATTCTTATTTTACAGATAGGGAAGCTGAGGCAAAGATAGCTGAGGTAATTTGCCCGAAGCTGCAGAAATCAAAGGAGGTGGAGCTAGGATTCAAACATACTGTAGTACACAGACTGTAGTACACAGTCTACAACACAGACATCCTCCTCCCCAGCTATCTTAGGTTTTGCTCCTGCAATACACACCTGTCTCAGAAGTTGGAAAGGGATGACCTGACTCTAAGATGGAAAATGTTCTTCTCTCAATTTTTAGAATTTCAAGTTAATTTTAAGGTTTTCTCCCATAAATGTTTCTTAAGTATTTGATACCTGTTTCTGGTTTTCTATATGAAAATACAGAGTATGATAATGCCGAATGTACTACAAAATTGCCCTTTACTATCTACAATGTATCATCAGCAGTTCATGCTTCTCTGCCCTCAGACAAAATAAGGAGCCCCCTCTCCACCTCAATGCTGAATTATTGTTTCCAGAGCACACATTTGCAATGGTTGGATGCTTCTTTGGCATTTGCAACTATGGATGCAGAACCTTGCTGAGAGTTTAGGGATTTCATATATTTTTATGTCACGGACACAAAGACAAGTAATGATGAGTAGCTAACTTATATGGGTTAAAGAGTCTAGAAAGAAAATGGATATCTAGAGAGGAGAAAAAACTGAGGAGAAATATATTACTACAGTATCATGGAAGCGATTAACTGAGAGTTCTAGTAAGCAGAAGGTAGTAAATACTGTTAGATGCCACCTGTGCTGAGAAAAGGAAAAATGATTAGAGTCAGTTTTTAGATGGCAATTGGAAAGCTGAGCCAGGCTGCAACAGGAGAATAAATGATGTGGGGAAGGAGGTGGGAGATACAGTTCTTTGTGAGAAGTTGGGTGGTGGCCATTGGAAGGGAAATGGGATAATACTCCCAGGAGAAAGAAGGCGGACACAGGGTTTTCATTTTCTTTTTCAGAGGTGGATTGTTTGTTCAACAGGAAGGGTGGGAAACTCACCGCATGCTTGTTAGTGAGGCTGGAGATTCGAGACTATCAGCAGAGATGGCTGATGCAGAGAGAAGGGAAGACAGAGGGCTTGGCTCTCCGGGATAGGTGGGAGTGGGCCAGGGGATGGCACAGGCTGGGTGGGAGGCAGGCAGAGATGGGAAGCAGTTAAGGGGATGGCTGTGCTGGGAGAGGGGACACCCTGGCTCCTACAGGATGGACGTGGGTGGCACCTTCTGAACCCACCACTAGAGGGCACCTGGCCCTCATGCTCGGCCTGCCCCAAGAAAGGGTACTCTGGTCAATGGACTGCTTGGGACCTGGTGACAGGCCACAGAACCGACTTCCAGATGTGTGCGCAGATGGTTCTGCCGCTTGCTGTTCCTTACAGCGTCACTCAGCCCCTCCTAGAGAACTGGGTGAAACAACAATCCCTGTCCGCGAGAACCACATGTGACATCACTTTGTAAACTACCCAGGGTTCTGTCGCTGTAAGCCGGGGGCACGACTACTAGAAATCACACAGGCTCATGGCGCCATTATTCACTTCTCTAGCTATATCTTCTTTCTCCTCAACTGGACTGCTTTTTATGAACAAGGACTATCAGGATATCAAATCAGATGAAGTAGTCCACCTAGGATTTGCTTTAATACAACCCAGTGTGTGAGGAGAGTAGTACGGGGAAGGGGACATGGGGGTTGACTACAAAGTTCTATTTTTTGCATACATTGGAAACTTTCATAATGTAGTTTTAAAAAAGATACTGCATCCCCCATGCTCACTCATGGAGAATTCACAATGTCTCTCCTGGATTTGGAGAAGGATTGGGGGAAGAGAGGAGGCAATAACAATTAAGCGACATTGAAGGTGAGGTCCCTGGATGGTATGTGTGTTTGTGTTGAGGTGTAAGGGACAAGGATGTGTACAGGTAACATGTATTAACTAAGTGTCAAGCCCTTGGCCCCTGGCCCCCTCACATGTAGGAGAACACTGTCAGATGCCACTGGTTTCAGGGAAGGTGGAAGGAAGCACTAACCCAGGCCAAGATGAGTTTGGGTGAAACAGACTTACCAAGTGAGCTGGGGACGGTGACCTTGTGTCCTTGACTGTGGCACTGGAGGGGACGTCGAGAAGGGGCCATTTCATCTGCAGGTACTACACGGGAAAGAACACACAAAGCAGCTGGTGAGATGAGGCCTCGTGTGCATGAAGAAATGGAAAGAAGAGCTTTGCATGGGGCTACCAGTGGTTCAAAGGGACCCACTATTTTAAGTCTACCAGCTCTGTACTGGGGTCAAATTCTAAGTAATTATAATAGGTCAGAGCATAGATTTATAATCACTACTAACACCCCACCCCCCTCTGCCATTTTGAGAGGACCAAAGGCCAACCAAGTCAGACTTTAAATGGGGGGGAGAACTGAAACATCGCAACATAATTGGTCGAAGTAGTCAAAGAACCTAGTTGCAAGACACAAGTTATTTCTCCTCTCCTCCAGGTACACACAGGGAGTTAGAGAGCAAAGCTTCCCAGGGTAATCACGCCCAATTCATTTCCATCTCATACAGCATCACACACACAGTGCTCCCTAACAAACAGGCTCTCCAGAAGCAGCTGAAAAAAATGATGGACTAAAAACCATCTGCCTGACACGCACAGGGTGGCGGGCAACATTTAGCCATTCTCAAGGATCCTGAACTTATATCATTATAGCATTCTCAGTCTTGAAAAGATGATCTAGTACCCCACCTTCTCCCATGTGCTCTTGCAAAAAAAAGCCCCAAGCCAACCCTAAACAAAGAGTAAATGACCAATCCAACTACACACTCACATTCTTTAAATCAAAAGTCTCCCCTCAGTCCTAGCATGGCAGCATTTGGAAGGCATTTGGAAGGGAGTGGAGAGACAGAGAGGCAGCATTGGAAAGAGCCTGCCTGGACTCTGGGATCCAGATCCTCCCTCTGCCTATGCCCAGGCCACGTGACCCTGGACAAGTGACTTGACCTTGAGCCTTAATTTCCTCATCCGTAAGGCTAGGCTATTACCATGAACTTCACCAGTTGTTAGAAGGAGTAGGGATTTCTCACATGGGAATCAGCTGATAAATGGCAGCTGTCATTTTCAAAAACTAATCAGTCTTTGCTAGGAGCAAAGGCTCATTTATTGTCTTAGGGTCAACACTGATGTGGTGTTGGCAGCAAACCAGGTACGTAGCTTCCTAAGAGGTCTTTTTTTTGAGAATTCTGCTGGAGAATTCTGCAGAATTCTTTTCTGGAGCAGTTCTAAGTTTATAGAAAAATCACACAGGTATAGAGTTCCAATATACCTCTTCCCTCTACCACCCCCCACAACTTTCTCTGTTAACATTTTGCATTATGTGTTGCACATCTGTTACAACTGATGAATCAATATAACGTTATCATTCATTAAAGTCCATTGTTCACATTAGGCTTCACTCTTCATGCTGTATAGTTCTAGGAGGTTGTTTTTTTTTGAAAACGATCATAACATATAAAAAACATAAAATTTCCCATTTTAACCACTTTCAATTATTCAGTTCAGTGGTGTTAATTGTACTCACAATGTTGTGCTATTGTCATTACCAAAATTTTTTCCATCACCCCTCAATACAGAGAAATTCTGCACCAACCAAGCAACAACTCCCCTTTCCCCACCCTGTTCCTGGTTTCCTTTCATTTACTTTCTGTCCCTATGAATTTGATATTCTAGTTATTTCATATGTGAGATCCTACAATATTTGTACTTTTGTGTCTGGCTTATTTTTTTGCAACATGATGTCTTCGAAGTTATTCCATTTTGCAGCATGTGTCAGAACTTTATTCCTTTTGATGACTGAATGATCGTCCATTGTATGTATGTGCCAGTTTGTTGATCCATTCATCTGTTGATGAACACTTGAGTCGCTTCCACCTTTTGGCTATTGTGAATAATGCCATGATGAAATCTGGTATAGAGAATGTCTGACTCCCAGCTTTCAAATCTTTAGGGTAACTAGAAGTGGTTTGCCAGGTCATATTGTGGTTCTATGTTTGATTTCTGAGGAACTGCCAAAACTCTTTTCTACTGTGGCTGTATCACTTTACATTCCCACCAATAACTCATGAGTGTTCCTATTTCTCCTTATCCTTGGCCAACATTTTTTATTGTTTTAAAAATAACAGCCATTCTAATGGGTATGAAGTGATGTCTCATGGTTTTGATTTGAATTTCCCTAATGGCTACTGATGTTGAGCAAATTTTCATGTGCTTATTGGACCTTTACACTTCTTCTCTGGAGAAATAGCTATTCAAGTCTTTTGCCCATTTTTTAATTGATTTGTCATTTTGTTGTTGTTGTTGTTGAATGGTAGTAGTTCTTTATATATTCTGGATATTAAACTCTTATCAAATACATAGTTTCCAAATATTTCCCATTTTATAGGTTGTTTTTTAACTTTCTTGATAATGTCCTTTGTTTGATGAACAAAAGTTTTCAATTTTGATGAAGTTGAGTCTTGCAGAATTCTTGAGATTCCTTTGAGAATTATAAAAGCTCTTGTAGGAAGTGGAAGCTCCAGGAAGAGCTTCACAGAAAGATAGAATTAAGTATTTCAATCAATCTTAGTGCTGCTTTCCATTCAATTTCAGGGAAAACAACAACAACCATGATTTGGGCCTCTGTGCAGGGGTAGGGAAAGTAGGGTGTGCAGTATCCCAGGAGCCCCCCCCCCCCCACCTTCTCCAACCACAAGAAGCCTGGGCTGAGAGGGCAAAGGTTAGGTGTGTCCATATAGGAATGACAACTCAAGGGCATATCCTCTAAGTGCCGAGTGCTACAGAAAGCAAGAGGGTTGGGCCAAGGAGGCTGTAGGAGACAGGAGTGAAGTGGGGATTCAATGAATAAAATGGTCTTTTCATTCTAGGTTCTCTGGCACCCTGTACTCCCATGACCCCCATACTGAGTCTCATCTTTGCCCCACCCTCTGCTGACCCTACCCTGCCCTCGCTGACCGTATCTCCCCCACCACTTTCCACCCTTACCTATCTCTTTCCCTACTCAGAGCATCGACTTCCTAGACGAATTAACTGGGATTTAAATGCCTTTGGCAAGATAAAAGCACTTGACCGACATTGGTCATAGTCAAAATGCATTTCTTCAGTGAATAACAGTACTCGTGTTACATTTGCAGTTTTCAAAGCATTTTTACCCATGGAACCCAGTATCATCTTCACACCAGCCCTGCAAGTAGGGCTCGCTATCCCAAATTTTCAGATCACTAAATGGAGGCAAGTGCAGGCTAAGTGTCTGACCAACTTTATCTATGAGAGAAGGAGCAGGAGCCTAGTTCTCTTCATTTCAAATCCCACACTTGTCACTATACCATGTGCCTTAGTTTCCAGGCGGCTACAAGTACCACACAATGAGTTTTGGCTGGAACAACAGGAATGTCTTGGCTCATGGCTTCAGAAGCTGGAGGCTGGCTCCCTCCAAGGAATGGAAGACTTCTTATTGGCTGACAATCCTTGGATTCCTTGGCTTTCCTGTTACATAGCGATGTCCTCTCCTATCTCTTCTGGGTTCCTGCTGATTTCCAGCTTCTCCCATGGCTTTCTCTTTATAAGGTCTCCAGCAATAGGATTGAGACCCATCCTGATGCAGATGGCCACACCTTAACTAAAAGTAACATCTTCAAAAGGTCTTATTTACAAGTCCACACCCACGGGAATGGGATTAAGATTAGGAATGTATTTTTTCTAGAGTACATGACTCAACCTAAAGTTTTTCCTAATACTACCATTTTGAGCACTTACTCTGCCCCCCAACTTTTCTATGCTTTGATGGATTTTCACTCTCCTTTTCTAAATTGCCCAGGACCAGCCACCCAGAAGCTGAATGAATACATATGCATTGATGCTTTCCTGCAGGGACACCTGGGGTGGTCAGAGTTTACTCTTGAGTGCTACACATCACACTCTTGTTTCTCCTGAAGCAGCAATAAGTAGCACATTTCTATTAGGTTTTTAAAGTTCACCTGCAGCATCCTGGCCTTTACCTATGAGCTGCCAGCAGTGGCCCCTCTCTTGCTCAGCTTTAACAACCAAAAATGATTCCTGACTTTGCCAACTGTCTCTTGAGGTGGTAGCGGTGGTGGTGGGGGAACAAAATTGCCTCTAGTTGAAAACAACCGGTCTGGGGCAAGGGAACTGGTACCCAGTTTCAAGAGGGTTTATTTGCCTTGATACGGGGGTTATGCAGGCACAAATATGTATGCAGACAAACACGTACATGCCAAGCAAGGGCTGTGAATGAGAATACTAGAATTTTTGTTGCTTACCAAGTGACTGGTGCTCTACTGCCCTAATAAGATGCCTTGGGCTTGTGGTGGGAGAAGACCCCAGCCCTCCTTGGGGGTCACTTTTACTCTCCGGTTCTAATTGAGCCCTGGGAGCTGGGCAGGCGGATAAGAATCGGTAGCCCTGTTTACCACCCAAGTCTGGGCCCTTAAGGTTATGCCGGACAGCATGGGAAGAGGGCAGAGGGGAAAGAAGGGTGTTTCTGGGAAGAGTGTGGCTCTCTCCCCAGCCCCCCTACTCCAGCCTCTCCCAGGGAGGTTGGAGGAGTGGGGGGTTAGGGAGCATGCCTCTGTGCAGAGATGGGCTCCTTCTGGGAGGTAGGAAAGGGAGGATTATCACTTCCTCTTTTCTACTTTTCTTTTTTGTGATTTTAAAATAAATGATGGGGGTGGGGACCTGTAATACTTGGGGGACCCCTGCAGCTTAGCCATGGAAGGCCTCTGAATTGCAGATTCTGAGCAAAGAAGTACTCACAAAGGGGGACTGAGCTGCCCAGTATTGAGGCCACAGGAGCCAGCGACACCCCTGTAATCCTCTCCACGGCAGTCCCCGGAAGTCTGGGGATGGCAGGACAGTGGTGAATTTCTCAGTCAGGTGCCACCCAGCATTCCCTGGGGAAAAGGCTGGTGTTGACTGTAACATTCCTACGGGGTTGTCTTCTGGGGAAAACCACTGGGCAGGTGGAGCACGTCCTCGGGGACCAGGCATTGCTTGTCCAGTCACCCCCAGGAGAATATGAGATGACTGAGCCCGTAGATGGTGTGTGTGTGGGGGGGATTGAAACTGCTGCTTTCCCCAGCTCCAGTCCAGGCTTATGCAAGAGGCTGCACAAGGCCAAGCCAAGCTCCTGAGCAACCTGGCCTGGCTGTGGCCTCTTGTGAAGACGTGTCACAGATAGTCCAGCTACCTGCCCTTCTGGGGGTGGGGGGCACTGGGATGTAAAACTTTGCACCCCTGGGGCATTGATGCAGTGGTTGGCCATGCTACTAAGGGAGTGGTCCCTACAGGGTAAGCTTCTTCTCCTGATACTCCAAAAACAAAAACAAAAAACAAACAAAAACAAAAGAAACCAAACCCAAATAGCAAGTAGTATCATCCTTGATTAACAGGCAGGGTCAACCGATGCATGTTCTTTACTGCTGAACTTCTCCCAGCCCTACACATGCTGCTGTGGGTTGCGAGTCTCTTGGAGGGGACAGACATGCAGTGTTTCTCAATCTCAGTGATCTGGGACACCCTTTTTGGGGGGACTGGGGTCCAGGGGCACCCTCGGGGGAAATGCTGTCCTGTGGCTCCCAGTTACCTAGTGAAGCTGTGCTTTAGACCACGTCTTTACCTTGGCACCGAAGGATACTTCTATTCCTATTTTTAAATTGTTTTCATTGGAACAGTTGTTGAATTCTCGGCAGAATGGCCACGTGGTTTCTCTTATTTGACTTATTCATGAGACGTGTTAGAGTAATAGATTTTCTGACCCGAGCTGGTGGTTTGCTCATTCTTGTACTATACTGCGGAATGCCAGTCAGTCATCAGTGTTTTAAGATTTCTACTCCGACGCGCTTAACAGTGAACAAAGTTTTTCTTTTTCTGTGGCATGTTTACCAGGTGTTGTCATCAGTGTCATTTTGGCTTCATTCGATCTTTTTCTTACATTCTGGGTGCTGCTCAGCTTCTTGCCGCACCCCCTCCCTGGGGCCCCCTCGAGTGAACACTGGCCAGGTGGGCCTTCTCTGCTGGACTCAGGCCTGGGGAAGGGTCCCCTGAAGGCTGCTCTCACCAGACAGCAGAGCCCCTCTCCCGCGGGAGACGGAGAGCCCGTCTTCCAGGATCTCTGCTTGGAGTCTGTACAGCAGATTAACTGCAGCTGTGCCCTGGAATTTCCCCAACATACAAATCTTCATGATGTAAAACAGCTGGGAGGAAATCCCAGCATGCCCCGTCGAGGCAGCCCTGCCAATGAGCTACGGGGATTAACCCTCCGAGTTCCACAAGTAGGACGAGCCCATCCCCCGGCCGTCCCCACCCTGCTCTGCGCTTGCTCTGGTGTGGACAGGACTCGGCAGTCACTTAGCCAGCGGCTTGGTTCTTGGTAAAGCCCACATTCTCCCTAGTCACAGAAAAGAGCCTGTCAGCAGGGGCCAGGCTGGAGAGGAAACAAAGGTTCATGTTACTCAGCACCAGTGGCCCCAAAAGGGGTGCAAAACAATTGGAAGCAAGAAGGAACAAGTCAGCTCCCAAACCTACCCAGGTGAGAGAGCTCCACCCCACAGAACCCCTCAGCCTCTCCTATAGGCCCTGGAGGAAGGGACGTGCCGGGTGCAGCAGGAGACCTTTGCATTTGCTCTGCAGTCTCGCTGGTTTTTATGCTTTGGCAGCAGATGCCAAGTCTTCCCCATTTAGGTGACCAGGACTCCCTGCTTCTCTGGCCACCCAATGGCCTGCCAATGGCATCTGGTGACCCGAGACAACGTCCCCTTTATTAGAGACAGAGGCTTCCCCAGATCCCCCCTCAGAAGAGTGCACCCAGAAATGCACGTTCTTAAACTCAATATGTTCCTGGTGGTGCGACCCCTTGTGAATAGGGCCTTGTGACCAGATAAGGCGTGGCCAAGGATAGTTCTAATCCTATTACTGAAGGTCTTAGAGGGAAGGCCATAGTGAGAGGCTAAAGCCACAGTTGGAGCAGTCAGAAGCTTAAAGGCCCATGGAACCCAAAAGGGAGAGGCCACCGCTGCATGTGCACCACCGTGTGATGGAGAAGCCCAGGACCAAGCATCTCCGGCAGCCAAGCCCCAGAACACCAGTCTTTGGAAGAAAGCATCGCCTTGATGAAGCCTTGATTTTGGACTTCTCCTAACCTCAAAAACTGTGAGCCAATAAATTTCCATTGCTTCATTAAGCCAACCTATTGCATGGTTATATATTTCCAGGTGAAGGTTGATGATAACCTAAACCCCCCAGGCAGACGTCTTTCCACCCAGACAGTGACAACGACATTGCAAGGCTATTTTAAACATGAACAATGGTGTTATAAATGAAAACTATGAAGATCTATCAATTTATCCTCATTCCCCATTCTGCCCCTTTTGAAGATGCAATCACTTCTCACAGGCCTACAAGAGATAAACCAGCCAAGCAGATCATTTGTCTGCTTGAAACCCTTCCCTGTTTCCTGGAATAAATCCCCCAACTCACCAGTAACCCAGTGCGAACCAAGTCTTCTGGCTTCACCCCTCAGTGCTTCTCCACCCAACACCAGCTGCATAAAAATTCTTGCTAAACTCTGAATGTGCTCATTACCCAGCTGGCCTCCCCACCCAGCATGGAATATCCTTTATGCCTGGGGAAACTCTAACCCTTTTTTCAAAACTCAATCCCAAGTTCCCGTTCCCAGACAACCCTTTCCTAGTTTCTCCAGGCAAGACAGTCACCCACACTAAGCAGTCGACTCCCGAGTGGGGAGACCAAAATGCTTTCCCAAAGGGGAAGAGAGTTTTAATTTTCAGAAGTCACTGAAAAAGGTAAAAGGAAAGCATTAGAGGAGCTGGTTCCCAAACAAGATGGATTAGACAAAATTCTAGGAGCAAAAACATTAAAAAAGAATAAGATTTACATCTTACCCCCCCACCTTTTGTTTCTAAATAAGAGTGGTTTCACCATTTGATTTTTGCTTTGTGGACGACACTAAATCCCCAACACAATCACCTTCCTTTTTTTTAACTCCAGTGTGGAAGGCTACCACCTTCCTTCTTGAGGTTTTGTTGATGGGTGAGCCTTTACAAATAAATTTAAGCAGTGAATTCCTAATACTCTAAAATAAGCTATTTTTAAATTTGGTGTGCCAGACATAATTTTATGTGGGAAAACTTATTGAGAACCCCATCTGTGTTTGACTTAGTGACCTCCTTCTTGCGAGCACCTGTCTCAGCACTTAGTCAACAAATATTTCTGGAGCCCTTTTCTGGGCACCAAACGTATTTCCTGACTACACAGTAAATTAAAAAATAAGAGTGAGGGGTGGGCCGCGGTGGCTCAGCGGGCAAAGTGCTTGCCTGCTATGCCGGAGGACCTCGGTTCGATTCCCGGCCCCAGCCCATGTAACAAAAACGGAAAAACAAAAAATACAATAAAGCAAGAAAATGTTTGGAAATGTTTCCCTTTCTTCCTTCCTTCCTTCCTTCTATCCTTCCTTCCTTCTCTCTGTCTTTCCTTTAAAAAAAAAAAAAAAAAAAAATAAGAGTGAGTTGGTTGGGTTTCAATTTCCCCATAAACATTCATTTTCCCCAAACAGTTCCCTTTCTTTCCTGCCCAACCCCAAACTATCCTCTCTACCTCCCATTTCAGAGATCCTGGCAATTTTGCTAACCAGACATGATCAAAGGTTTGTTTTTCAAAATGGGTCCCCCAATTTTCAGTAATGGAAGAAGAGAATACGGAAAGCTAAGGACCAGGGGTTCCAGTCTCCTACTAGCTTCTCTGGACTCGATCATACCACCTTTAAAACGGGAATATTTTACTGCATCATCCAGAAGGCAAGGGACCAGAGATGGCCTCCATGCTTTAAAAAATCCGAAGGATCTGTCTGTTCACACTGCTGCGATTTTTAGTGCACAAAGGTGCTTTAGAAAAGAGTTGGAACGCCTGGCTGAACCCACTTAAAGCAGCACCTGGGAGAGCTCTTCACCTCCCCAACCCTCTCCACTGTAAACGGGGGATCACAGCTCCCTACCTGCAGTGGATTATCTCAAATGCAGCAATCACTAGGGAGAGAACCAAGCACAGTGCTGGGCAAGATGGAAATATGGGTTAGTTGCTAAAGTTAAAGTTACTTTTGCTCAGGGCTCAAGGAAGAGCTCCCGTGCGGTTTGGACACCAACTCACCATGGGTGCCCCATGGGGAGAGTCTCTGCTCAGGGGTGAGGCAGAAGCCACACTGATCTGTTGTGGCCTTTGCCGGTGTCCCTGGTGTAAATACTCCCCATGGCCAACCTCACAAGCTAGGTGATCACTGGGGGTGGCATTGGGAAGAGGTGCCTACATGGGCCCAGGGCAATTGGCTCAGCAGCCAAGGGGGTGTTGGGACCTGCGCAGACCTACGGGGACTGCTGGCTGTGTCCATGGACGGCTGGAGGCTGACATGGAAGGTCCAGTGCTGGACCCCTGGCCTGGTCTTGTCCTTGGCAATGGCTTGCTCCTTTCAGCAGGATCAAGGGAGCTCAGGCCCCTATAGCACTGAGGGAATGGGGCCACTTGGGGGCTGGACTGCAAGGGGACTTCTGGGACAGAGCCCTGGGTTTGCAGATGGCTTTGGGGTCCCCATTTCCACCCTGGAGCTACAGGCCCCCAAGTCCCATAGGACCTTTCTGCATGCGCTGTGCTCTGGGCCTGGCAGTGAACACACCTAGAGAAAAGCTTCGTTGCTGGATCAGGCTTTGGCTGTCTGGTACCTCCTCCTTCTCCCTTCTGGTTTGCATCTTCTTAATTCTTTCGGTATTGTCAGCAGACCCCTCCCGACCTCCAACCCCCAGGTTAGGGCACTTGCCCTGGCCTCCACTGGGGTCAGAGTTCACGTCCTGCCCTCTACCTGTAGGCTTCTGCCCAAGCACAGCTTTTAGCTTCATCCTCTGGCCTGTGCCTATTCTAAACACCACCCTTTCCCTTCTGCCCCTACCCGTCCATCTGCCAGCGTCTTAGAGACGGGTCCATGCCATGCCATTCTGCACATTTCCACTGTGTGAAGGAGCATCACTTACTGAAGAGTCCCACGTGCACGGACACGGAGCTGGTTCCCAGCCCTGTGCTGCCACGAGTATCCTTGAACGCTCATCATTTTGCTCCTGGCTGAATACAACTGTAGGATACATCTATTTCCAGCTCTGAGGGGAATTGTTGGATCAAGGGCAGGGACCTCTAAGTCTTGAAAAGTGTTACCGAATTCCTCACTGTCTACTCTGCTACCAGCAATGCAAATATTTGTTATTATTTCCCCCAAACCCTTCCCCACTCTGGGTTCAACGTTTTGAGCTTTGCCAAATGGAAAGGGGGGCAATGGTAACGCCTCTCAACTGGCATTTCTCTTGTTGTAAGTGAGGCTGGGAGGTATCTGCATGAGTAGTGCAGTGCAGGACAGAGAAAAGCTGGGTGTGGCAAAGAGGGAGTGGGCTTCCAACCTGTTGGGGGTGGGGAGCAGGGGCGGATGGAGCAGAGGCAGATGCGGGTGAAGGAAAGCCTGGGAAGCTTGTAGCTGAGCAGGGAAGCTGGAGCCACACTGGCTTGTTCTCCCTTGTTCCCTTCCCAGATGTCTACACAAGCTGCTTCCACATTCTCACCGCCTTCCCATTTATTCCTCACACTCAACACTCTAGCTTTTGCTCCAGTCACTCCTCCACTGTCCTGTTTCTGTAAGGCCACTGAAGACCTTAGAGGAAAGTCAAGGCAGGTGGCCTTCTAACCGCCACATCCCGAGGGCACCTCTCGGGCAGCCAATCCTATCTGGCAGCTCTGGGAAACCCCTCACTGCCCTGGAGCCCTCTGCTCCCCTGCCTTAGCCCTGTGGTTTCAGGTTCTCCTCACTGATCCACATTTACCAACCAGAACAAATACCTAGAACAGACTGTTCGGTGGGGAAAGCCAGTTACAGAATATGAACGGACAGTCATTGGAATGTTACCACTGGGTTTTAGCTTGTCAGGCAATTTTTTTTACTTTTTTCTTGGCATTTTTTTCTTATTTGTTTGGAATGTCTAAATGGCCATGTATTGTATCTTAGCAACAATAAGCAAAGCTATTAAAAACAACACCCCCCAAACTAGTTACGTCCAATCCTCAAATCCGTGTCTTCAGTTGATCCAACTAGAAACCTCAGAATCTCCTTAAATATCTTTAGCTGCTTCCCCACCTCTGGTTGGTCATTGAGGTCTGTGGATTCCTGATTTTTTTTTCAAATTCATGCTCTCCCTATTTTGTGGCTGGCCCACTACAGCGGCCCTGCCTGCCTCTGCTCTCCTGCCCAGCTCAGTGTGTGACCTTGGGGAGGTGGGGGTCACAGTCCAGGTGGAAGGGAGTGGCAGACCACTCTGCCTCCCACTGATAAAACATCCCTGTAAAGGATGGGGGGTGGTGGTGCACGGAGAGTAAAGGTCCCAAATCCTCTCTCCACTGCATCACCCCTCTTCACTTGCCCCCGGAAATACCTAAACCTTGAGAACGGTGCTATTTAAATTAGCAGGCGGCGGTGCCTCTTACCCACTGATGACAATGCAGTGACTGCGCCATCCGGGTCACTCTGTACACATCTGCTGAGACTCTCTTATGTAGAAGGGAGCTCTTTCCATGTGAGACTCACCACATGGGGGGTAAAAGTGGTTAAGTAACTAGAATGTAAGTGAGTGAGTGACAGGCTCAAAGAAGAAAGGGGGTCACAGTGGGTAGGACTGACCGTGGAAAGACTGGAGGGCTTCATACTGGAGGTGGCGTCTAAGCTGGGTCACGAGGTAAGAGACGCTCTGTAGCCATTTTACTATTTAAAGCAATTTATATTATCTCATTTGATCTCCGTGAACCCTGGATGTAGATAAAGCAGATACAATCATCCTCATGATAAGAATGGGAAACGGAGCCTGCTGGAAGTTCTTGGATTTACTGAACTAGCTGGTGTTTGAGTTGGTCCTGGAATACAGGGCTTTGAAAAGTTGTAGTATGACTTGAAGGGCACCAGGAAGGAGGGGCAGACAGCAGGCCTCACAGCACACTGAGGAACTAAGCTTCCTAAACAGAGGTGAAGGAGCCATAAAGAGTGTGACTGGACATCAAAATCAGTCATAATTTGCAGAAAGTCCATTGACCAAAAAGCAGGCCTGGGAATTCTGAAGTTTATGGATTTTCCCCTGTGGGAGGAGAAGCTGGAAAGCATCCCAGGTATTGAGGAGAAAGGAAGCAGGCACTGCGTACAATCAGCAGGGCACAGGAAGCACGCTTATCTTGAGCCAGTAAAATCCACAACACAAAAGAGCCAGGCAGCCGGGAGCTGCCTTCTAGGCTCTCTCCAGAACCTACCGCCCCCCACCCGCCAAGTGGCCGGCCAAAGTCAACATCTCCTGGTGCCCAGGAAATGGGAAACGTCTGAGGAGAGCTCCGAAAGGTGAGCAGTTCCAGGAGCTCCAGGTGAGAAAGGACTCTGGGATGGAGGGCCATCTCAGACACCCTGACCCAGGGACCTCACTCCTGAGAAAGGACCCTGCAGTCTAGGCCCCTTTACCTCCTTAGCATGTGTGCACGCCTGCAGGCTGCTCCCTTCAAAAGCCAGCAAAATGACCCTGCGTTCATGTCGAAGTGAGGGCGTAGGAAATAGTGATAGATGAGTGGGAGGGCTAAGAAATGTGCAGATACTGTGAGCTTACCATGTGGCAGAGACTTTCTACCCATTATCACAACATCCAAATGCGTTAAGCCTCCTCCGCCTCATTCCCAAGTCCCATCTCAATTCTGTTAAACAACATCTCCTATTTTACTTTGGCAGACATTGAAAATATACAGTACATGAAAACTCGGACTTCTTGGATACGGTTGCTTATAAAGCTACATTTTTTAAAAGGGAGGGCGGGAAGTGAGTCAATGCAAAGAAAAGTATTAAGTCAATAGTATAGCTGGTAGATGGCAGATTCTTTAAATAACTGGCATTTGAGGAATGTTGTAGAATCACGTGCTCATGGCTATCCAGGAACTTACAGCAAATTTGGGTAAGGGGAAACTTGCAAACTGGAGCAAGATGCTCTGCACATAAACTCCATGTTCAAGGGGTCCCAAGAACATGCCACTAATTTCTCTCCAAACTGCTTCTCACCCCAACCACCATTTTCCGAGCATCCCCAGGTGAAAACCTCAGACATTGCCCTGCTTTGCCTCCTGCTCACCCTTTGCTGTCTAGCCAGTCACTAAGTACATTTGGCTGCTTTTTTTTCCCCTTTCCACAACCCCAAACCTTGCAATGGCCTTTTAAATGTCTTCAGTTCAGTCTTGGACTTTGCTGCACCATGGGCTTTGCTGCTCACAGCTAGGCTCATGCCTCCTCCCGTATGTCCCCTGAGCTGCTGGGGTCAGGAACCAAGTCTTATTTGTCTCTTGGGGCCCCATCATTTGTGAAAAGTGCTTGATGACTACTGCAGTCTCTTTTTAGGGTCAACTGAATGAGAGGTGTACATGCTTCCCCCCCTTAAGTGTTTCTCCCCCACCAAATCAAGGAGGAAATGCATCCAAAGACAATTAGTGGCCATGCTCCTGGGGCTGTCCCTAGACCCCTAATTGAGCTGGCCTTGGGCAAAAGCAGCAATAACCTGGCTTTTTTGGGAAGGCTTTTTGTGGAAGATCAGCACACGGCTAATGGGTATCTGTCAGCCAAACAAGACTCTACTCACCTCAGATCCTATCTGCTCCCAATTATGGTTATATACATATATATATATATATTTTTTTTTTTTAACATTTGTTCCCCCTATTATTTATTTATTTTTAATTCATATGTTTTACTCATCTGTCGATAAGGTAGATAAAAGGAGCATCAGACACAAGGTTTTCACAATCACACAGTCACGTTGGGAAAGCTATATCATTATACAATCATCATCAAGAAACATGGCTACTGGAACACAGCTCTACATTTTCAGGCAGTTCCCTCCAGCCTCTCCATTACATCTTGGATAACAAGGTGATATCTACTAAATGCATAAGAATAACCTCCAGGATAACCTCTCGACTCTGGAATCTCTCAGCCATTGACACTTTGTCTCATTTCACTCTTCCCCCTTTTCGTCAAGAAGGTTTTCTCAATCCCTTGATGCTGGGTCTCAGCTCATTCTAGAGTTTTTCTCAGCCCCTTGATGCTGAATCTCAGCTCATTCTGGGATTTCTGTCCCAATTATGGTTATATTTGCCTCTATAATTTATAGAGTGATTATCCATCCTAGCACTCCTGTAGCCCTGGTTGTTTAGCTGAGCCCCACTACAAAATATAGCATTTCCGAAGTTCACATTGTTTGATATTAATAGCATTTCAGGTAAACAAGTAAGTCTGTGCAAAAGCCAAGGACAGAAAACCATCTGCATAGAGGGGTAAACGGATTTCCTTCAAGATAACACCTACTGATAACTTAGCATGTGCCAAGCAATCCACCCACCTACTTCCACGTGTTATTTCATTTACCGCCCCCCCCCCCCCCCCATAGCTGTAAAGTGTGCTAGTCATATGTCCATTCTACAGAAGAGGAGACTAAGGTTCAGGGAGGTTAAGAAACTTTCCCAAGCCCTGTCTCACCCAAGGCCCTCTTCTCAACTCTTCTATCACATTCCTGCTGGAAGAGAACAAACGTGCCACTCATCCCGCTCATCCTGGCATTTTTCAGACAGGGCGCTTGGGCTTGGGTGAGCCAGTTCACCAAGGTCACTTGGGGACCACCTGCAGAGCTGGACTCAGAACCATTCACATGTCCCATCCCTGGCTGCAGAGGAGCGAGGATGGCTCGGGTTATGTTTTACAACCACTAAATAAATTATGGGGGATGAAAAATGAACCCAAGCAAATCCACATTATGAATGGCAATCTGCATTAGTCAGATAGCATATCACAGAATAATAATTGTGTTACTCAAGATTTCATTATGGAGAAACCAGGACATTCTGTTTGCCCAGTAGCTCCACACACCTCCTGGAGGTGCCCTGTTGCCACCAGACAAGTGTGCCAGGCAAGGGCCTGTGGGAACACAGCTGTCATGTCGAAAACCCCATTAGGGAAAGACCTTAGAGATGCCTTCTGGGCTTGGCATTTACTAAAGTATTCAAAGAAAATATCTGGGCTCCACTTCCCATTTGTTTGCAGAATTTAAGATAAATTATAAGCTCAGCAATAAGTTAAATACCTTACCTCTGTCAAATTGGCAAAGGCTTTTTTTTTTTTTTTTTAAATCACGGGCATTTTCATATACCCTGTTGTGGGAAAATGCATTAATAAATCTTTCTTGTGCCATTTGGAGCTCTATGTCAGGTCTTCCAAGGGCTTACCACTTCTAGGAATGGATCCTAAGGAAATAATTTAGGATGTGAACAAAATACAGCTGCAAGAATGTTTATCGAAGCCTGTATATGGTAGCGGTAAGATATTAGATATCTCATGTTCTAATCACAACATTTGAATATGTAATTGGTGGATACTTACAGACAGGCTAAGTTGTTTACTGTATACTGTTAAGTGAAAAAGAATAGAGAACATATGTATAACTAAATATCTCTATTTGTGTATTGAAGAGATATCCTGAAGTATGCACAAAAAGATACGAGCTGAATTGCTCTCTGGAAGGCAAGATTATAGGTATTTTAAAATTTTCTTCTTTGGGCTAAACATATAATGCTTTTAAAATGCAAAAAACAAACATGTAATGGGACTCACTTTTAGATTAAACATTTAAAAATAGATAAAACCAATCAGGATAACAAATCATCAGTAAGAAGTCCATATTAAAATTCTGAGCCTCTCACTTCTAAAGGCTGTTTCCCTCGAAAACAGGGAAATTGGCTCCTGACAATTCCCATCGTCTCAGCCAGTGGGGACTCTCGCTCAGAATCCCCGGGCCGGCAGTGCGGTGTCCACCCTGTCCTCTGCAGCCA